>NC_141152.1:70444200-70754053 GCF_053477565.2 Lygodium microphyllum
TGGCTATAGTTTTCTTCTAGCTCCAGTTTGATAATGTTCTGAGCCATATCATCATTCTTTTTCCAAGTGATTGCAAGGTCTGCATCATGAGGTTTCTTTTCTTTCCAGTGGTAATGGCCTAGAGGCCCTTCTTCATCAGGATGAGTTTGATGCGACTTTGCCAGGTGTGAAACCCAAATCCTTTGAAGAAGCGAGTTGTTGGAGAGCCTTTTTCCATGTTGGATTTGCTGGGACAGTAGCAAATCAACTCCAGAATTCTCAGATTATTAGTGGAAGAGCAGATCAAAGCGTGTCAAGAGACACAAGTAATGATAGTGTGAAAACACACTATGTAAAGACTATGTTTGAGTTGATGTCAAACTTGAATCTTCTTAGTTCGGGGTTGTCTATCCTTCTTCAACAATCTTTCTAGGTCCTTCACCTTCTTGATTTGATGCTGGGATAGTAGATCAAAGTGGAAATGGGTTGCGCCATGTGGCAGGAGAGAAAAAATGATGAGATTTTTGAGCTTAGATGAAAATGGCTATGGAGTCATAGTTAGGGTTTCTGGGGACAGCCTAATTTTTTTGACATTCCAGTAGTTATACTTGATCATTTTTAAAAAAAATTATATGAAAATGAAGCTTGATTGATGGGCTTAAAAATCCCTATGGTGGTCGTCAACATTGCAGATTGTAGGCAGAGCCTCAATGGTACGAACAACAACACATGCATTCTGGGCAGCAAATCATTGTAGATGCAATGCCATGCTCTACAACAAGAAATTTCAAGCTTTGTGGGCCACGGAGGAGTGTCTTGACCTGGAGAATGATCTCTAGAAGAAGGAAAGAGGAGATATTGCTTGGATGGAGAGATCCAACTCCTCCAAGTGAGCAAGGTCCTATCTGGCTATGGCAGCCATTGAAGCTTCACTGAAGGTAGAGTGAAAATTGGAACCATGAGTTGACCTGAGGTTAGGAGAAGCTGGAAGAGCAAAGAGAAGAGCTAGGTTTAATGCTCAACTGAGCTCTAGTACCATGTTAAAATATGCAAGATCTAGAGCATGACAGATGCAGAAACTATGGAGGTTGGAAAAGAAAGAGTGAGTTCATGAAGACACTAACATGACTGACTGTTATACAAGTGAAATAGGTTTAAAGATGGAAGCTTGGATTCATAAACACAATCTTTTGTATAGACTAAAAATGACAGAGAGACTTTATTGAAGGACAAAAGTACTATGAAATTGCATTAGAAAAGAGAGAAAATACAATGCTTTATAGGAAACTGGATGGTAGCACTTCTCCTACTATGCATATGGGATTCTAGTCCTGAGCGCTCACTACTCCTTCCAAAGAGACTGAAGTAGGTGGGATTGCAAACATCTCAACATTAGTAAGTAGATTTGTAGGTTTTGTATTTGAAGGGATCTTGACAAGCTCGATAGACTTGTCTTGTATCATCTGCTTAATGAAGTGATAGTGCATCTCAACTATTTTTTATTCACATGGAAGATTGGATTACGAGCTAATTCAATAGTACTCATTGAATCCGAATGCAATGTAGGAGTCACAATCATACCAAGGTCTACAACTAGATGGCCTAACTATAGGGTCTCCTTAGTAAGCCTCCATAGTTACAATCTACGCACCCTTGGTAGTAAAAAAGGATGTGCATTTCTACAGCTTGGATATCCAAGAGATGCACCTCTAGTAAAGGTAAAAACTTACCTAGATATGGACTTCCTACTATCTGCATGTCTTGCATAATCTCAGTCAATGTAACTCATGACTTTTGTATCCTAACTACCATAGCAAACTCACAAATCTATAGTGCCTTTAAGGTATCTCATAGTATTTTCACATAATCTCAATGTCGCCTTCTAGTTGTAACCATATAATGTGCCACAAATCCCATTAGAAATGCTATGTTAGGTTGAGGGGCTATCATGGCATATAGCAACCTACCCATTATGGATGCATATGGAACCTTGATCATCTTTGCCCTCTCATAATCTAACTAGGGACAATCTACATGACTAATCTTTACATGAGAAGGTAATAGACATCCAATAGGCTTACCATCTTGCATATGGAATCACTTAAGTACTCTATGAATGTACTCCTTCTAGGATAAGTAGAGGAGTTCTTTAGAGCGATTGCACATAATGCATATACCAAGTATGTGTGAGATCTTCCCTATGTACTTTATCTCAAAGATATTCTTGTGCAAAGGTTTTGAAGCATTCAGCTCAACATGAGCACTCCCAAAAATAAGCATATGATCAATATAAAGTACTAAGGTAATAAGGCTACAATCACATACCTTCTTTGTGTATAGACATGGATCCATATCAGTATGGAAATATCCTTTTGAATGCATGAAAGCACCAAACTTATGGTGCCATTTCCTAAGTGCTTTCTTAAGCACATAAAGGCTCTTCTTTGATTTGCATACTAGGTGTTACTTGTCTTATTCCACAAAGCCCTTAGGCTCCTACATATAAATGTCCTCATGCAGGTCCCCATGTAAAAAAGATGTACTTACATCCATTTGATAAAGATCCAAATACAATTGAGAAAAAAAGAACAAGACCAAGCATAGGGCAATCATCTTGACCATTAGAGGGAACATCTCATCAAAATCTACTCACTTTTCTTACTTAAAACCATTTGCAATGAATCTAGTCTTATATGCTTAGTTTGGGTGACTGAAGGTACTCTTCAACTTGTATATCTGTTGGGGGTAGAGGAGCCTTCGCCTAGCCGCCAGTGTATTACTACACTGACAGTACCCACACCGCCTACACACTGTATGTGGTGGGCGCCCATCATCGTCACTTTATTCTTTATAATTTTAGTGATAGATGAATAAAGGGAAGGCCGGTCACCCATTGTGACTGTTGAAGTTTCCACATTGTGAGTCTCTCTCTCTCTTGCTCTTTCTCTCTCACCATAGCTCTCTCATGCAAGCTTCGATCATTCTCACCTTTTAACTGGTATCAAAGCATGGTTTCTTGAGCCTTCAAGCTTGGTTTGTGGCTCCTTCAACATTCATTAGAATCCCTACACCATTGGTTCTCACTCTTGGCAGCCATATCTGACTCCTTTGAGCTCCGATCACTCCCTGGCTTCCCGAGCACCTACCCGGCCCATTTGGGCACTCTCAGGGCATTCCTTCAAAGGCATTGGAGCTCTCTTTTTTTATTTTAATTTATTCCACAGGTTTTTTCAAGCATGGCAGCCATGTCCTCTTGCTTCTCGTGACTCCTACACTCTATCGGTGACTTTGCCCTTTAAGAGGGAGCACTTGGGGGTCCTTGACTGTCCCCAAAACCTTTCCTTGACCTTTCCTAGCCCTTCCATAGGCCCCAAATCAGCTTGCACCAGCTTTAAGACCTTTAAAAAAATCATTTTTTACTTTAGTCCTCCCTTGGCACTCATTGGCAGCTTGAAACCACTTCATTTGGCACTTGGGAACACCCCCTTGATGCTCCGCATTGGTGGTTTATCATCATTGGCATTGATTTGTGGACTGGTTTACCTCAGTCCAAGAATGTTTTCCACATTCCACAAGTAGCCACAAACATTATTACATCATCACTATATGTTTATGCTTGGATAGCATTGACATTGGATGCTCGACTCATCCCGAATGGTCCCTAAAGGTTAGGGGAATGTATGCCTATTGGTTGGCCATCATTTGGAGATGATTTAGTTGCTTGAAATACTCAATTTTACACAGTAAATTACTTCTATACACTCCATAGTTGAAGCTTATTTAGTCACTTTATGCTTTGCCTATTGGTCGTAGGTGCTTCCTAGGTATTTCATACGACTATTGGGATGCAAATGAATGTTGGCAAATGCTTTGGATGGTTTTGGAATGTATTTTGAGCCTTGTTTGAGCTCCATATTGGTTGGCATTTACTTGAAATTGGTCTACACTGGCATGCTTTGTGACAGAGGTTATACCTATGGTCTATCTATGACCCGTTGGTACATGCTTGATGCTTATGTTATCTACACATGCTAGTTACATTGTTTGGACTTCATGCTTATGTTATCTACACATGCTAGGTACATTGTTTGGACTTGAATGCTACTGAAGCTTTGTTTGGGCTTGACTTTGGATATTCTAGAGCTTACTTTGGTCTTGCTTTGGCTCGTCAGAGATTGATTGGGATTGTCTTCTTGACATTGGATGCTATCATTGAATACTTGACCGCTCATATGCTCTGGATGGCTTACTGATGTATGATCTTGGATACTCCATCATGGGTTCTCTTACATGCCTTGTTTGAGCCCAGATGCTTGATTGTTACATATTTTGTGCCAGTGGGAGAGTTTATGTACATTGTCATTTGATCGACATTGAGCTATGCGGGTTATGCATATTGAGATTTTGGATATTTTAGACCGAGTCTCCTTGTGGATGATGCTTGGTTGATATGCCTTGGTCCGTGTAGATGTACTTGGGCTGATTCAATTTTTTATTCATTGATCAGACACCAACTTGTGTCTGCTTAGTGATATGTAGTGGTATGTACATTTTTCCCTGCTGATTCGGGGGTGTACCGACTTTACTGACGGACTTTGTTTGACATGATTGGGTGTTGGCTCATGTTCATGTGTCTATTACATGCTTGTTTATGCCCGCTTGATGCTGGTTTTGCATTGACAATCAGTGATTGACTTTGAATATTGGGTTTTGCCTACTGTTAGCACTCATTATACACAGCTGTCATAAATTACAACAAGCATATATCTCTAGATTGTCATGTATTTTTCATGCTGAAACATCTTGATTTGATGTACTTTCGATGGCACTTGGTGGGTAGCATCATTATTTACTCATTTCTCTCCATTTTGCCTTGGTTTTGGTGATTTTTTGGTCATTTTTTGTAGTTTACAACAAGCAGTTTTTAATTGTCTACGCTGTTTTAGCTTGCAGCATGGCATCTTCTTCCATTGTCAGTGCTATCTTCAACATCAAGCTTGATGGTACAAATTATGCCTATTGAAAGAACCAAGTTTTGTAGGTATTGGTGCAACAATCACAGATAAAGCCACTAAGGTTATGTGGAGAGCAGCCTAAAACTATGACTAATGATGAATGGATGGAGCTTGATGAGTTATGCAAGTCCACCCTCATCTTGTCTCTCATTGAAATGGTTCATTACAATGTGGTTGAGGAAGCACAAAGTGCTTGGCAGCTTTGGGATAAGTTCAAGAACCTCTATGATAAGCAAAGTCTTGCAAGTCAAATGTATTGGCTA
The DNA here is from genome assembly GCF_053477565.2 of Lygodium microphyllum. Lineage (NCBI taxonomy): Eukaryota > Viridiplantae > Streptophyta > Polypodiopsida > Schizaeales > Lygodiaceae > Lygodium > Lygodium microphyllum. The sequence goes on from NC_141152.1 coordinate 70,449,458, forward strand.
AAACAGCTTATGGATCTCTGCATGAAAGAGAATGTGACCATGTTAGCTCATCTAAGCCAGTTTCATGCTATTCTTAAGAACTTGGTTTCATAGGGCATTGATTTCAAAGAGGATGTAACTCCGTTGTTCTTGCTTGGAACTCTTAAGAGACTTGGGATGTATTCCGCATTGCCTTATGTGCTTCTACCACTGTTGTGAAGCTATCTAATGTTGAGAGCTCTCTTCTGCTGGCAGGAAGAGATAAACCATAAGAATTTGGATGCCTCTTGTGTGTCTCATGATTTGACAATTAGAGGTCGACATGATGGAAATGCAAAGAATGATGTGGTAATGGCTGTGGATGGGATTCACATCCAAGTTGCATGACAAGTCGTGCAGTAAGTCTCATGGGAGAAATGCAAATCTGACTTGTCATCATTGTGGGAAGAAAGGCCACAGTGTCATGAATTGCACAATGAAAGGCACAAAGACAAGGGGAAAGAGAAACTGTAGGAAAATTCTTATGATCCCAGCATAGTACATGCTAAGTCAAGTGTTAAAATTAAAGAGATCAATGTTATGCAACTCAAGGATAGTGATGGGGATTATATCCTTGCAATAGCTTCATCTAGTGCTTTGCATATGTTAGAGATACACTCTATGTATGCACAGTGTTGGCTTTTGGACTTAGGTGCATCCTTTCATGTGACACCTTGTTGAGAGTGGTTCCATTCATACCGTTCTATTTTGGGTTTTGTGCACTTGGGTGATGATAGGACTCTTGATATTGTCGACACTGGTGATGTTAGGTTGCAATTTTCTTATGGCAGCAGTTTTGTTATGCATGATGTATGCCATGTACCTGCGTTGACACACAATCTCATGTCCACTGTGGGTAACTTGATGATGGAGGATATCATGTACCTTTGGAGACTCTACATGGAAGATTACTCGTGGCAGGCTTGTGCTTACGAGAGGTGCAAAGGCTGGCAGCCTCTACCCCTTAGTTTTTTCTGGATCTATAGTTGATCAAGCTTTGTGTGCAGGGTCTTTACCTCATGTATCTCTTTGGCATGCTCGTTTGGGGCACATGTACATTAAGGTAATGAAAATTCTTTCTGGTTTGTAGTACTTACCACCCCTTGACTATTCTCATTTTAATTATTTTGATCATTGTCTTTATGGCAAGCAGACTAGGTCTATGCATAAGAATTTTGGTATGTCACGCATGAGTGAGCCCTTGGCTTTGGTACATTCTGATGTCTGTGGGGACATGCCCTATCAGTCTTTGGGTGGTGTGAAGTATTTTGTTACCTTAAAAAATGATTTTTCATGTAAGGTATGGGCTTATCCCATAAAGAAGAAGCCCGATATCTTGGAAATTTTTTAGAAATGGCTTGCTTTGGGCAGAAAACCAGTCTGGACATAGGCTGAAATGCCTTAGGATAGATAATGGGAGTGAGTATGTCTCACATGCTTTTGAGCAATTATGTGATAAGAGGGGTATTAAGTGTCAGTTGATTGCTTTTACATCCCTCCCCAGAATGGTATGGTTGAGTGGATGAATAGGACAATCCAAGAGAGGGTTCGTTAGCCATGCAAGCCTACCCCATCATTTTTGGGCTAAGGCAATTACGATTGCCATGCATATCATTAATAGATCACTCTATAATGCCATTGATTTTTAGGTTGTAGAGGAGGTATGGATAGGAAAGCCTCCCTCTTATGTGCATTTACGAGTCTTTGTATGTGAGGCATTTTGCCATGTGCCCAAGGACAATTGTAACAAATTGGATCTTGAGAGAGTTAAATGCATATTCCTTGGCTATGGAGATGTAGGAGAGATGAGTTACTATCTATGGGATTTGTAGGCATGGAAAGTCATCCCCAACCATGATTTAGTCTTCCATGAAGACAAGTAGCATAGGAAGCCTAAGAGAGTAGTGGAGATACACATGGTTATATTTCAAGAGGATCCGCGAGCTCTTGTACAACCAACTAGACTGCCTGTAGCAGCAGACAACAGATGCTCATGGCCAAGGTGGTGGACAGGATGTTGGGTAGGCAATAGAGCCTGCAGTGTGGTGTTCTACTAGAGATAGATGCCCACTTGACACATTTGAGCCCTTCATGCCCTATGTCTTGGTTACAGATGCAGGAGAGCCTCTCACCTATGATGAGGTTATGCAGAGGGGTGACAGTCACTCTTGGGAGAGGGCTATGTAGTCTGAGATAGACTCCTTACATCAGAATATGACTTGGGATTTGGTTTCCTTACCTGCTCGCAAGAAGGCTCTACCATACAAGTGGGTGTACAAGCTAAAAAGTACCCCTGGACACCCTAAGCCAACATATAAGGCTAGATTGGTAACAAAGGGTTTTAAGCAGGAGCATGGTATTAGCTTTGATGAGATCTTCTCTCATGTGCTTAAGATGACCACCCTGTACTTATTCTTGGCTTTGGTTGCACAGCTTGACTTGGACTTGTACTAGATGGATATTAAGATGGCTTTCTTACATGGGGACTTGCATGATGAGATTTACATGGAGGAGCCTAAGGGCTTTGCAGAGCTTGGTAGGGAGCACCTACTGTGCAAGTTGAAGAAAAGTCTTTATGGCCAGTCACAAGGCTATAGCTGTAGTGCTATGGATATGTGCTTATATACGAAGAAAGCCCGTGATGGATCTTTGCCTATTTTGGTACTCTATGTGGATGACATGCTATTAGTAGGGAAAGCTCATGATAAGTTAGATGCTCTTAAGGCTTACCTCAAGAAGATCTTTGAGATGAAGGATCTGGGACAGACCTCTCACATACTTGGTATGCGCATTAGATACAACATGCATCAAGAACTCCTCTACTTGTCACAAAGGAAGTACATTCATAAAGTCCTTGAGCACTTTCGCATGCACGACGTGAAGCCTATTGACTTTCCATTGCCTTCTTATGTGAAGGTATCACAGGGCGATTGTCGACAGACAAATGAGAAGAGGCCCGAGATGTCCAAGATTCCCTATGCATCCATAGTGGGCAGTCTTATGTATGCCATGATAGCCATTCATCCAGATATTGCTTTTGTAGTTGGTGTTGTGGCATGCTATATGGCTACTCCTAGCAAGAAGCATTGGGATGCCATGAAGGGTATCATGAGGTACCTAAAGGGCACTACAGATATATGCATATGTTATGGAAGCCAGGATACAAGAGTTTTGGGGTACACTGACTTTGGTTATGGAGTACATGCAGATAGTAGGAAGTCCACTTTTGACTATGTGTTCACCTATGCTGGAGGTGCTGTCTCTTGGATGTCCAGGGTGCAAAAGTGTACTATTCTTTCCACCATTGAGGCTGAGTATGTTGCACCCATCGAGGCTTGCAAGGAGGCCATATGGTTAGGCCATTTGGTTCATGACCTTTGTATCTATGCTATCCCTACACACTGCATTCAGATTCTATGAGTGCTATTTAGTTAGCTTGCAAGGAGGCCATATGGTTAGGCCATTTTGTTCATGACCTTTGTATTGATGCTATCCCTACACACTGCATTCAGATTCTATGAGTGCTATTTAGTTAGCTTGCAAGGAGGCCATATGGTTAGGCCATTTTGTTCATGACCTTTGTATTGATGCTATCCCTACACACTGCATTCAGATTCTATGAGTGCTATTTAATTAGCCAAGAATCCCGTTCTTCCATGCGAAAACGAAACACATTGAGGTGAGGTATCACTTTATATGTGGTGGGGTTGTTGAGGACAAGTCTATTGACCTTGTCAAGATCTCGACTAACCAGAATCCTATAGATCTGCTCACCGGAAGCCTCCCTACGAAGCTCTTTGCCTTCCTCAGGAGATTGATGGGCATGGGATGAGATGACGTCTTTCCTCATCCTGTTGTACATATGTACATGTTTTACTATATTTTATTTTTATTTTCCACTCCTCACCAGAGGGGCATATTTGCCTTTAAGTGAGAGGTTGCTGGGGGTAAAGACACCTTTGCCTAGTCGCATGTGTGTTACTACATTGACACTACCCACGCCTGCACACTGCAAGTGATGGACGCCCATCACCGTCACTTTATTCTTTATTCTTTTAGTGATAAATGAATAAAGGAAAGGCCAATCACACATTGTAATATCCCCCTTTCTCTCACATGGGAACCATCCCCCCCAAAACAAATTAAGTCGTTTTAAAAAAATTTAATCTTTCTCCCCCCAGTCGTCGCCGAATAGGTGGCAGGGAGAGGACAGTATGATGACATCACAGAAAGGAGAAAAATGATGCCAAAGAGGAAGATGGCAGAGAAGAAAACGTGGAGGAGATGACGATGATGCTAACAAGGCAGACGACCACAAAGAAGGAGAAGAAGAAGATGATGGCAAGGGGGAGGCCACATGGCCTACCCCCACCAGTCCACAACGAATGGGTGGTGGAGGCTCCACCACCACTCCACCTTCCCTCCACGCCTCCCCCCCCCCCTCCAACAAGCAAGGACATACTACATCCTTTTCCCCCCTTGCTACTATCAGGAGAGAGGGAGAGAGAGGGTAATAGAGAGAGAGAGAGAGAGAGAGAGAGAGAGAGAGAGAGAGAGAGAGAGAGAGAGAGAGAGAGAGTGTGTGTGTGTGTGTGTGTGTGTGATAGAGAGGGAAAGAGAGAGAGAGGGGGTAAGAGAGAGAGAGAGAGAGAGAGAGAACCCTCTAGAAGGTTCTCCTTCTCTTCCCCTCCTGAGAGGGTGGCCACACACATTTTTCTCTTTTCTTTTCCCCGAGCTCATCCCCTAACCCACAAGCCGATTTTTTCCAATTGGCCCTCTTCTCGAGCAAGTGGCTGCTCTGCTGAAGTCTTGTGTGACTCACATCTAAGGGAGACAAAGATCAAGAATGGCCCCATGTCATGCGGGGATGGCAATCCCATAATGAAGGTCTCGAGCAAGGGCATCACTACCCATCCGACTCCGGTACCGACGGTCGTAAGTAATGCATTTCCAAATTGATGGATGCTTGCTTTGATTCTTGCATGAGATGCATTATACCCATACTATGCCGCATGATTATGAATTATTGAAAATGATAAATTCATATCATTTATTCGAAGGATGGAGTTTGCAAAGCACATGTATCAAGAGAAGTAATTTGCATCTCGATGCTATGCCATAAATTTGTACATAACATAAATAGCATATAAGATTCCAAGGTATTATCAACTCTCCTTTTCTTGAAAATAATAGATATGTATTTCACCACACTAAAAGTATGTTGTAGCTCTCACAGTTGATGGATTGTATGGTATGTAATCTAGCCTAGAGGAAATTCAATACTCCAAGATCTTTGCCCAAGCTCTCGCTAATATCTTGAACTGTTAGCTCATTGGGATCTTGATGTTGTGCTTAATTAACACAAATAACAATCATAAGGATTAAAATTAAGATGCCTTAAGATATATCGAATAGCTACTATGTTTATCAATCATATTTGGGCTTGAGCTAGATGCAAACAACAACTCTAGGGCAAATGAAGAGCTCAAGGATTAGGAAACCCTAAGTCAAAGGAAAGATCAATGCTTTTGTACTTGTTGGGAAGAAGGTTCGGTTATCAATCAATGTAAGTGATTATTAGAACTTATGTCTTGTACAGTGTTTGAAACTTTGACATATGCCCTAGCCGAATGGAGGGAATGCTAAGTAATTTTACATAGAATCACTTTTTGATCCCAAGGGGGAGAGCGAATATGCGATGAAAATGTTATCGTGTTTATTCTTGCATTGTTTGGAAAATATAATTGGGTTTTGTTCATTGATCAAACAACATTCTAAATGCTTTCATATTCAACTAATTGTTGGATTGTTGTTTGGATAATTATTCCAAGTGCTTGTGTTTGATGGTAAATTCATGGTGGAGGTATGTGACGACAAATTGCCATGAGGGTAAATGAATGTTTTCTTGGAAAATGATATTTGGGCCAATTGCCTTGACTGTGTTTGATCCTTAACTGGATTAATTAAGGAAATGATATTTTGCATGGGTGGGTCATCTCCAAGGTCACACCGCGCTTCAACCCAAGAAGGGCATTGCTCGATTCATAGGCCGAAGGTCAAGAGTTGAAAAGGCCAACCACGAAAATGATGTTTCACTCCTAGGGCGCTTGTGGGTCACACATACGTGTTTGTGCTGTAAATTACACGAACAAACACTGTTCCCTAAAAGGATTAATTAAGGAAGCTGATTTTGTATGTCACACATAATGTGATAGGACCTAATTAGAAAACTAAAGCTATCAAGGGAAGCAGGTGGGCGGAACCCCTGACGAGTTTGCTATCCTATGGCAAGGTGGTCCCAGAGAGCTGGGAGGCTTCTCACAAGGTTTTGTCATGACCCTGAGAAAATGTTAGATTAGAACCCGATTCGTGCCATTTTAGGAGATTGGAATGGGACGATGCCCTATGGGTAGAGAGGTTGAGTAGAGTTTGAGTAGCACATCCCTCTTGTTTCCCATTCTCTTTGAACCAAGTGCAACATGGGTTTGCTTCGGCTTGGGTATCTTTGCGTAAAGTAGGATGTCCAAAATGACACTAGAATGCTGTTAGGAGACCTTGACCACTAGGGACTCAAGTTTCAGGTTGATCCTAATGGGATCTTAGCTATGAATTTTTTATTGCCAGGCGCACTCGAGAAACCCTAGGTGACAAATCCCATAACATTCCATGGGAGTGACGAGCAGTGTCACTTAGATTCGTCTCTCAATGGACCGCTAAAAACATGCATGGATAGCCGATAGGTGGGCATGCTACAGTTGTTATCAGAGCCAAAATTCTTAAATGATGCATGATTGATTAATGTATGGTACGTAGACATATCCTAAATGGAACAAACCTTACTTTTGTAACTACAATTAACCCGAATAATATGAGTTGCATCTATTTTTGGCCTAGAACTTGCAAATGATTAGAGATACTCTAGCATGGAATGACATTTATAACTTGCAATGAAATTTCCTTAAGTGTTCTTCTTGAATAATATAGATTGGGTCTTGCTAAAATGTTGAAGTTTGGGAGTACTCTTTAATATTACAAGCAAAGCAGATTGACCATGGACCTTAGTCTAGATCTAAAAAGAGGACAATTTGGAAACAAAGTTTTTGCAATAAATGACCCTTGAATCTGCTGAAAGGATCCTATGACAATTTGGTTTAAACAAGAAAATCCTACCAAGGATGACTAGGAATCTTGTGACTCCAAGTGATAAAGCTTTGCGTTGTTTCTATTGCAATGAGCTAGGTCATTTCAAAAGGGAATGTCCAAAGCACCCTAAACATTGATGCTCCGAGTACCACAACATTGGACATATCCATGTGAACTGTCCCAATAGGACTCAAAAGGGAACTTGAGCTTACAAGAAATGAAGTTGTACAAGCTTTAGTGATCTAGAACCTGCCAGGAAATTATTTGATACTTAGGAACAACCTAGAAGATATCCATGAGATGTAACTACAATAAACTCTTCTCTTGTAATCTAGAATCGGATAAATCAAATACAATAAGTTGTTATTCTAAAAGATCGCATGCTTATGAGTGGTTCGAGAATCGTAACGAATATGTGATGGGTCCCAACCCATAGGCCTTAAGCTCCATTGATGCTTGTCTTTCCTCAGTTCTTCTGAGATAAGCACATCTCGATTTCTTCAAGGGGAGGGGATATAATATCCCCCCTCGCCCCTGCATAGGAACCACCCCCCAAACAAATTAAGTCATTTGAAATTTTTTTATCTTTCTTCTTCCCCCCCCCGAATAAGTGCTTGTGTTTGATGGTAAATTCATGGTAGAGGTTTGTGATGACAAATTGCCATGAGGGTAAAGGAATGTTTTCTTGGAAAATGATATTTGGGCTGATTGCCTTGACTGTGTTTGATCCTTGACTGGATTAATTAAGGAAAGGATATTTTGCACAGGTGGATCATCTCCAAGGTCACACCGCGCTTCAACTGTTAAGATGGCAAGCTCAACATGTGCGGACATTGATGATGGACTGCCTGGCTAGATGGGTCCCCACATCTACACTTAGTATGTTGGTGGTCATTATGATACTCACATGGCCACTGACTTATCACTTATTATATTTAGTTTGTTACACCTACCTACAGCTGGCAAAGACATAGTGCCAGTCGATTAGTGTAGTCGATTATGCACTATTTGAATTAGTAGGCCACTTTCCTTTATGTTGTATCTTATTTATACTTTGTGTACATTGTATAGTGTGTGGAGGAAGAAGAAAAAACCAGCAAGAAAACGTTTTGGCCTCCATCTCTCTTCTTGTGTTCTTGATTGAGCTTCCTCTTGTGTATACAGTGTGTATTTGGCATAGTAGCTCAAGCAAGTCCCCCCACCATGCGATTCTTGACATGGTATCAGAGCCATACCACTCAGAGAGGATAATTTCGAAGGCTGAAATGAAGGAGAAGAAGCAAGGTTTGAGCAAGCAAGCAACAGGTAACAAGCTCTCCCATTCTTCCACTCTCTCCCTTGGATAGTGCTTGTGGAGGCACCGGAAGCAGGGTCAAGCAAAAATCTCAGATTGCTGTGAGATTTGGTGTGCGAGCATATCACTGTATATTCTACAGATAAGCCCTTCAAGGTTCTCCCACAGTTATTTTGGGCGTTTGCAGCCGTTTCAAGCATCTAGTATACTTATCATGTTTGAAACCCCTGCTCTACCGTTTGGCCAATATATACTTATCATTAAAGTCCTTGTATGATGGCCAGACAAAGAGTCTGACAGATGTATTACATGTGCCATCAATTACAAAGAATCTAGTATATGTTGACCAAATGGTAGAGCAGGGGTTGCAGGTCTGATTCAATGCAAAAGGTTGTTTTGTAGAAGACTTTAATGATAAGTATAGGTTGGTCGCAAAAGGAAGTAGAGTTGGCCGAACGTTCACTTTGGATGCTGGAATTCCTGCAATGGATGTTGCTACATATGCTAAAGGAAAAGGAGTAGTTGCAGATATTGAAATATGGCATAAACGTATTGGGCATATAAATGTGCAAAGGCTGAAATTAATGCAGTCCAGAGGATTGGTTACAAGGTTGCCTTCATTTAGAGTTGAAGAAATGCATAAAGTCTGTGAAGCATGCCAGTTTGGTAAGCAGGCAAGACAACCCTTCATGCGTGACATGTGAGAAATGCGGGATCTAGAGCATGGCAAAACCGAAAGCTATGGAGGATGAAATGAGAAGTGTGGACTCATGATGGAGAAGACAAAGACACTGTTTGTTACACAAGTGAATTAGGTTCCAAGATTGAGACTTGGACTCATAAACAAAATCTTGTGTATGTGGACAATGACATTGACACTTCACTCAAAAGAAAGGAGTACTATCATTGCATTAAGAAAGGAAGCAAGTACAATGCTTTATAGGAAAGTAGGAAACTGCAGTAGGCACCATTGTGCATATGGGATAAGTTAGCCTGCATATCCTTGACCCTGAGGCTCCAAACAAAGAGGTTGTTTTGTTGAGTGTGATTGCTGATTCTCAACGCCCCTCCTCAATCACAACTAGAAAAGGCACAAAGTGTGTAGAGGTTGTAATGAGAACCACCTGCAAAGTGTGGGCATACCACAGACATGGCAAAACACCAGAGGCTCTCGCAGAAAAAGCTAAGTGTGGGTACCATAAACATGGTGGACATCCAGAGGCTGTAACAGGGGCCTCACAAAGTGTACAGGGACTGTAATGCCAAGTTACATAAGGAGTTTACAAAGCTTATGGTAGGAAGCATTAGGGCAAGGAAGTACAAGGCTTTTAAAACAGTCTATCAGAATTATGAGAGTACAAGGACTAATGAGTCTTGTCCTTCCGATCCTGGTGGTCTTCATCTTCATCTTCTTCTTCCTTTGCTCCATTTTCTTCTTCTTCTTTGACTGCGACTAGATAGGCCTTTTGGGATCTCTTTCTTGCGTGGCAGAACTTCTCGGTGTGTCCGGTCCTTTTGCAGAAGTCACAGAAGAGCTGATCCTTCTTGCCTTTGTACCTGTTGCCAACATATAATGCATGCTCATCTCTAGAGGTACTTGGTTCTTCCTTAGTTTTTAGCTTCTTTTCCTCTTCTAAAAGTGATGCCTAGATATCAACAAGTTCAAGATTTGGCATGTTGATTAAAGTTGTTGATACATTATTATATTCAGGAGGCAAGCTCTTAAGTAGAACACTGATGCAAACATCTTCATCCATTTTAATGTTGATTCCTGCAAGTTGGGTTAGGAGTCCTTGCATGTAATTGAGATGTGTGGCAAGTGATGTACTAGACTTCATTTCAAGTTTGAAGAACTCAATCAGGAGACCCTACATTGAAGATTTAGATTGTGCACCGAACAGGGTGTCAAGTCTTTTCCATGTATCCTGTGAGGTCTCACAGTTATCCACATGGTGGATATAACTGTCGTCTAGCTCTAGTTTGATAATGGCATGGGCTCCGTCATCATTCTTTTGCCAAGTAGTTGCAAGGTCTGCGTCCCGAGGTTTCTTCTCTTTGCCATTTGTGATGGCCCAGAGACCCTTTTTCATCAAGATGAGCTTGATGTGGGTTTGCCAGGTGTGAAAACCGACTCCTTTGAATCGAGCATTTGGAGAGTCTTTTCCCATGTTAGACTTATAGGAACAGTAGCAAATCAACTTCAGACTTATTAGATTTGAGCAGCAGAAGAGTTGGTTGAGAGACACAAGTGCTAAAAAACACTAACTGAGTGTCAATGAATATCAAATCTACAAAGTCCTTTATTCTTTTTAAATCCAAGTGTAATCTTCCCCTTCTTGATTTGATGCTGATACCTTCAAATCTGAGTGACAGTACTTTAATGAACTTCAGAGAGTATTGCTCAGTGATTAAAATCACTATTGATAACTTCAGTGAGAGAAACAGTGAAAAATGTCAGAATTTTGAAGCTTTGGCTATGGCTTCTGTATTAGGGTTTCTAGGGGCAGCCTGGTTTTTTGCTGATTGCAGGAGCTACAGTGGATCATCTTCAAAACTTTTTTTATCAAAATGAAGCTTGAGTGATGGACTATCAATGCCCTATCATGATCGTCAACATCGCGACCTGTAGCGATGGCGGCAGCAGCTCGAACGTAAGCATGCGCAATTCTGACAGATTTTTGTGATTTCCGCAATGTTGGAGTCAGGGTGCACTAATATCGTCGATTCTTGTGCCAGGATGAAGCGTCTTGAGTAGAGGAACAACTCCCTAGAAGAAATCATGGTCTGAAATGGCCTAGTTGAGGAGTTATTGAAGATCCAAGTAAGGTAGGTCATGTTTGGCTATGGCAGACACAGAGCAGAGATTGAGGATTTTCACAATGCTGAGCTCCAGATGGTCCAATGTTCTGGATTGATGTGATACAGGGAAGCTTTGTGAGTTGGGGAATACTTTTCCAGAAGGAAGCTCCAAGAGATTTGACCTGTGGAGTGAGATATAAGCAGCTCAATCTGACAGGGTGCTACTGGCTATGGCTCCCATGGAAGCTTCAGTGAGAGTAGAGTTGGGAGATGAAGTCATGAGCTGACATTGAGCTAGACTGAGGTTGAGAGGAATCAAAAGAGGCTAGAGAAGCAATGCCATGCCCAACTGGGCTCTGATACCATGTGAGAAATGCGGGATCTAGAGCATGGCAAAACCGAAAGCTATGGAGGATGAAATGAGAAGTGTGGACTCATGATGGAGAAGACAAAGACACTGTTTGTTACACAAGTGAATTAGGTTCCAAGATTGAGACTTGGACTCATAAACAAAATCTTGTGTATGTGGACAATGACATTGACACTTCACTGAAAAGAAAGGAGTACTATCATTGCATTAAGAAAGGAAGCAAGTACAATGCTTTATAGGAAAGTAGGAAACTGCAGTAGGCACCATTGTGCATATGGGATAAGTTAGCCCGCATATCCTTGACCCTGAGGATCCATACAAAGAGGCTGTTTTGTTGAGTGTGATTGCTGATTCTCAACATGACAGAGAAGTGAGTAGAAAAATACTTGATGTATTGCATACAGATGTTTGGGGGCCTACACAGAATGCATCTCTTGGTGGCAACAAATACTTTGTCACATTTATTGATGACTGTTCAAGGAAGCTATGGGTATACTTCATGAAGGAAAAGAGTGATGTGTTTGAGTACTTCAAATCTTTTAAGGCAGCTCTTGAAACAGAAACATGCTTAAAAGTAAAGTATTTGAGATCAGATGGAGGGGGAGAGTACCTCTCTAATGAGTTCAGTGGCTTCTTGAGGACTCATGGGATAAAGAGGCAATTTACTTGTAGGTATACCCCATAGCAAAATGGTGTTGCATAAAGAAAAAACATGCATATTGCAGAAGTTGCACGGGCATTAATGGCTGAAAAGAATATGCCCAAACATTTTTGGTCTGAGGATGTCCATACAGCTGTTTACATTATGAACATAACTCCCACAGTTGCAATTCATGGGATGACTCCTGAAGAATGCTTTACTGGCAAGGAGCCTGATGTATCACACTTGAAGGTATTTGGCTGTGTTGCATACATTCATGTGCCAGATGAGCTACAGAAGAAGCTTGATCCAAAGGCAGAAAAATGTGTTTTTATTGGATACTCTTTAGAGCAGAAAGGGTATCGCTGTTATAACCCTGTCACCTGTGAGTTCAGAGTGAGCAGGGATGTTATCTTTGATGAGATGGGAAGTTGGTATACACCTGCTGGTGATGTTTTGGATGATGATAATGATCAAGACATCTATGTGCAGAAAGATAAACAAGAATCACGGAGTCGTAGTGGACCAAAAACATCATGTGGTACTACACGTACAGTGAGCCCTTGGTCTGGGAGACTAAGGAGTAGCCCCACATCTTCAGGTGGATCTATAAGTGTTGCAGGGATGGACAAAGGAAAGAAGAAAGTGCTAGATGGTAATGATACATCTACCAGTCATTTGGGATTAGATGGAGATTCTAGTGGTTTGGAGAGCTTGGATGATGAGCTTTGTATTCCTTCAGTCTCAGGACACTAGGTGTACAAAGAGATCATAGTAATGTAAAGGATCCATTGAGTGATACGGTGGTACGCAGATCTAGCAAGGTCAGATACCCTATTAAAAGATTTGGTTTTGAAGGTTATGCAGCTCACCATTATGCTTATATGGTGAAACTAGTTAAGGATGTTGAGCATACTTGTTTTGAGGATGCTATTGGTCATGCTCATTGGGATATAGAAATGGATGAGGAGATGGCTGCATTAGAAGCCAATAAGACTTGGGATTTGGTACCCTTACGATTCTTGAAATCAACTCGAGAATGGCACTACTCAATTCATGGACCGAAGATCAAGTGGTGAAAAGGCCAACCACAGAAATGATGTTTCACTTCTAGGGCACTTGTGGGTCAGTGGAGCTCTTGACACCTTTTGCCGTCTAGAACACAGGAGAAGACGGTGTCTTTGGCATTGGAAGATCCTATTCTAAATAAAGGATGGAATTCGTAGTGACATGTGATTTGGACCAGTTACTTCTGCAGGGCAGAAGGGATACATAATTTCTCCTGTATGGGCAAGAGATAAAGATTAATTTGAAGCTAAGGAAAGGAACTTGTTTGTCAATGGATTGCTTGCTTTGTATTCATGTTTGTGCCGTAAATTGTGCGAATGAACCCCGTTCCCTAAAAGAATTAATTAAGGAAGCTAATTTTGAATATCACACATAAATGTGATAGGACCTAAATAGAAAACTAAAGCTATCAAGGGAAGCAGGTGGGTGGAACCCTCGACAAGTCTATCCCACGGTAGGGTGGCGTTAGTGAACTGGGAGGCTTCTCACAAGGTTTTATTGCAATCCTTAGAAATTGTTATGTTAGAACCCAATTCATACTATTTTAGGGGACCAGAATGGGACTATGCCCTACGGGTAGAGAGGTTGAGTGGCACATCCCTCTTGTTTCCCATTCTCTTTGAACCAAGTGTGGCATGGGTTTGCTCCGGCTTGGGTATCTCTATGTAAATTAGAATTTCCAAGACCCTCAATGCTAGAATGCTGCCAAGATACCTTGACCACTAGGGACTCAAGTTTCATGTCGATCCTAATGGGTTCGGCCATGAACATTCCGCTGCGAGGTGCACTCGAGAAGACCTAGGTGAAAAACCTCGTAACATTCCATGGGAGTGCCGGGTAGTGTCATTAGATTTGGACCACTAAAAACTTGGAAAACCAACAGTTGGGCACGTTACACATATTGTGACTGTTGGAGTCCCACATTGTGAGTCTCTCTCTCTCTCTCTCGCTCTTGCTCTCCTGGCGTAGCTCTCCCGTGCAACTATAGTAGGGTGTCTCATTAGGGCTAGTTGTACTAAACATGAGCCTCCTCTTGAAATACCATCTTGTGAAATTCAATCACCTACTCTAGTCTCATATGCATCTTTTGCTCATGGTAAATAACATCATGGCTATGGGTAACCCTTCGATATTGTACATCCCAAAGACAATAGCGCATCTCACCTACATTTCCATATCCAAGAAAGATGCATTTCATAGACTTTGGATCCAACTTATTGCACTTGTCATTGGGAATATGGAAAAAAGCATCACATCCAAAGACTTGTAGTACAAGTGTTGATATGAGGGAGTTTTATAGACCATACCTTCTCTGCAATTCTACAACCAAGAGTAGTGCATGGGGATATACTAAAGTGATGCATAGAATTCACGTCAATAATAACTGTCTTAGCCCAAAAACATTATGGTAAGCCTATATAACTAAGCATATTATAAACTTTTTTCCAAATGGTCATGTTCATGCATTGTGTAACACCATTCTAGGCTGCGGTGTATGGGACAGTCAATTGATGCTTAATACCCCTCTCATTATATAGATGCTCAAACTGTAACGTATGGTCAAGTTCCTAGAATGGTAGCTAGCGTCAAGCCCCAAACGAACTACTTTATGCAGAAACATCAGGGTCGAAGCGGATTTATGATGCACTTGGTCAAGAAGAATGGAAAACGAGAGGGATGTGAAGCTAGACCTCTCTATCCGTAAGGCATAGTCCCATTTCGTTCCCCTAAAACAGCATAAATCGGGACTCTAGCTCTAAAGATTCTAGTTATCATTTACCTTGCTGTCAATTCCTTTGAGAAAAGTTCCTGACCAACCAGGACCACCCTTTTGTAGGACGGACCCAAGGTCACATCCACCGCACTTTCCTCGGGTTGCTTTAGTTATCTAATTACCTACCACATTTAGTTTGACAAGCAAAAAATAGCTTATTTAATTAACCAATTAATCACTAGTTCCTTCACGTAACTTAGGCATTGACATAGAAAAACAATGTCAAGCAAGTTCATTTTCAACATTTGATCTTTATTTATCAGTCTTTGGAATATATCATATAATCTTTCCCTCCTCAAGGATCGCTATTCCAAGTTCCACCCGCTGACTAGTATGTGGGCCTCGAGATCCCATCTCGACTCACGTCCGCCTCTTGTGCAGGATCCAGAGGCAAGGGATTTACGGCCAGAGCCTCCCCTGGCACCCAAGCATCCTCCTGCTCCAAGTAGCACCCACGGAGAGACCTCTCGTGGCAGGTTTGGTCCACGTACTCGGCGCGGCTAACAACCCCCTTGGATAGGGTCATGCAGACAGTCGAAGGTAACTGATACTGCCTCTCCCTCCAGGCTTTCAACCTGAAGCATTAGTTATTTTTCCCGCTTTAGTTTCTTGATCAAAGAAGTACAAACAGTGCTCCTAAGTGTACAAACACAAGCACTCCAGTGGTTGTTTATACCGCCAACTACTAAGGTGTGAATCCTTCTCCCCGAATGCTTTCAGCATTCGATCCTGGATCATTTGCAACTTGGAAAGATCCCAAGGGTTTCGTAAGCTGAGTCACTTTTTTACCCTCTTTCCTTGGGTTAGGGTTTATACCCTGTTAACCCAAATTGTCACTACTTTAGGTCTCCATATATTATGGTCAATAAATCCTCAACAACCTCATTGTCCTCACTTGATTGGTCAATTTCTTGCTAGGCAATTCATAATTACCCTAACTTAGCAAATCAACCCCAAGAAAGGGTGATGTAGCAGGATGACTACTCATGCTCTAGAAAATTAGACTTGTACTTAGAACTCGCCAACCTTGTTCTAAGGAGTGGCAATACTATTTTGTGATTTAGACACAAACCATGTGACGTTGCAACTTATTGCACGAGATAGGTGTCAGCACCTAACTTGTGGGATTATTTTTTTCATCACACGGTATTCCTTGGTCAAGAATACTTTTGGTCAAGGTGTAGGTTTTGGGAGTCCTATTGATCCAATCCAAAACCTAACCCTACTAGGACCATAAATGTTTTGGCCCTAGGGTTCCTAGATCCCTTAAGAAAATCTAGCATTTGGTCAACTGACCCTTTGGGTGAGAACCCTAGATCATTCTTGCACGGCGTTTAAATAATCCTAAAATTTCGTAAATATGGGTAGGACCTTTGAGATCAAAAGTATTAAGTCGGTAACCCAAGTGCGATACTAGGCAGAATTTTATCATAGCTTAATCCTACCTAGCACATTGAGGTGATAATCATATATTAACTAATCATACCTTTATGATTCTCATGTAAGCTATTGAATTATATGCGAATTACTTAGTTGATCTAACCAACCCACGATTAAAATGATCTTTCTTCTAAAGATGTAAACGCTTTCTTCTAGAGTTCACAAGACTTTCCTTAAAAGATGGAAATAACTATAAGATGTATCATTCCATGTGAATATTCAATGTCAAAACCCATAGACCTTTTCCTTCTATGCAGCTATAAGATCTACAATGCTCTTTTCTTTTCCTTGCCCTAAACTATAATGATTGACAATTCAGAGCTAACTCCTATAAACCCTACGTTGATGCAATGAAATCAAAGCTTTAATATTTTTAATGAAGATGCATTCAAACTTTGATAAAAGAACTCCATTCATGAGCAAATGTCGTGAGTCCATCATTGATTTAATCCATTCTTTATCATTTAACCCAACCTAGAATGTAACTACCATCGCATGCGGTTTGCAAAGTACATAAATCCTTTCCATGCATTGCAACTATTCCGACATCATTTAATGGCCGTCTATGATTATCTTATACACAAGTCACAATCAAGAATTTATTTCATAAGTGCATTATGCGACATAAGCCTTATCCTTTGCGAGATGCAACAAAGATGCCTTCGCACAAATTCCATCTTTAAACTTATGCATCATACGTTCAAAAATATAGCTACTCATGACCACGGAAGTGCAACAAAATGCAAGCACTCGACATACCACTAAACTTGTAAATCGAATGAGTTAATGCATTTAAATCTCCCTATGAGAATTAAAGACATGTTTAATGCGTCCTTTCATGCGGGAATATTATCGAAACCTGGGCATTAAGAATCGGGGCATTGTCCACTCTTGTACTCGGGGTGGAAGCTCCCGCATGCGCTCCTCTTGTCTTTTGTTTCGGAGCCATTGGTGCAGCAAATTTTGATTCAGCGACTTCCTCTTGGCTCTCTTGCGCGTTACGAAGTCACTTCTGTCCGATATCTCTTCTTCCGTGTAGGACACAGGCTTTGCAGGACACGATTTTAAAAACCTAGGGAAATATGGGAGAACAAGGCCTAGAGAAGCTTTAGTTAGAAGCTTTGAATAGAATCTTCTGTAGCAGGGATGACGTGGAGAGAGAAAGTGATGATTGAGGATGATGAAGGAGATGAAGACGACGACGACGACGATGACGACGACGACGACGACGATGATGATGATGATGATGATGATGAGGAGGAGGAGGAGGAGGGCGAAGGTGCAGCAGCTTGGCGGCGGCGGCAGGTCACGATCCTTCCTCCCTCCTAGCTTGGGGGGGTTCTTATAGGCTTGAAGGGGGGAGGTGGGGTAGCCACACAAGTGGCGGGGTGCATGCTCCCCTCCCCCATGCCCCTCCATGCATCTACTCATACTCCCTCTCCCTGCCATGCAACGGTTGAAGGGGAGAGGAGTTTAAAAAATTTTTGCAAATAATTATCCATTATCTCTTTTCTCCCTTGAAGGGGTGTTCCCGCATGGGCTACGGTTTTTAGCCACGAGTTCCTATACACAATGCAGGGTTGGTGTTTGTTGATGTACACGGAGGGAGCACTTAGCCCAAAGTTTTTTTTGTTGTAGGAGATCGCTCGAAATTGCTCTTGCGCAGGATCTGCGGGGTCTAGGGTCATTAATATTTCGTGTAGAAATTTTACATTCTCTCCCCCTTAGAGGAATCGAGATGTCCTCATCTCAAGAAGAACTAGGGGTATTGTTGCTTGAGAGTACTTTCATCCATCCAAGTGGCATCCTCTTCGGGGTAATCTTTCCACTGGACAAGGTATTCTCTCAAGGTCTTGGATCTCAAATGTCTCTCCCTAACATCTAAGATCCTGTTAGACCGTAGCTCAAGGACTCCTTGGCTAGGCATTACAACTTGTTGATCATCAAGCATGTGGCGAGGGTTAGGCACATGCTTTTTCAATAGACTGATATGGAATACATTATGAACTTTTAGATTTTTAGGCATTTGCAGTCTGTAAGCATTAGGCCCTAGGAACTTGAGGATCGTGTAGGGTCCGCAATACCTTGGACTTAGCTTTTTGCATTCACCCAAGGATAGGTAACTCTTCTTTGGATGCACGCGAACGAAGACCATATCACCTTCAATGAAGGATCTGTCTTGCCATTTTAGGTCTGCATAAGCCTTTTGTCTGTCCTTGGCAGCTTGGATATCCTTTCTTATTGACTTGATTTGGGCATCCATGTCTTCCAGCATGCTTTGAGGCTTCAACCCTCAAGGTTGGATCCAAAAAGCTTAAAGGACTACGACAGTCGTGCCCATACAATGCTTGAAAAAGGGTCATCTGAATGCTTTGTTGGTAAGAAGCATTGTAGACAAACTCAACTAGTGGCAAATATTGAATCCACTTTTTGGGTTCGTAACAGTAGTGTGCCCTAAGCATATCTTCAATGACTTGGTTGACTCGTTCTGTTTGACCATCAGTTTAGGGATGATAAGCTGTATTGAAGTAGAGTTGAGTCCCAATGGCCTCGAAGATAGCCCTCTAGAAGTGTGATGTGAAGAGAGAGTCACGATCACTAATGATTCTTCTAGGTAACCCATGGAGTTTGAATATTTCCTTGATGAATAACCTTGCGATGTCTGAGGCTTTATAGTTTGTCTTAACAGGGATAAGATGTGCAATCTTGGTGAGCATATCTACTACAACCATAATGGAGTTGTATCCTCCCTGAACTTGGGGCAACAGGCCAACAACAAAGTCGATACTAATGAATTCCCATTTCATTTTGGGAATGTCAAGTGGTTGCAATTTCCCTGGCATTTTGACATGCTCGGCCTTAATGTGTTGACAAGACAAACATTTCGTGACATATTTGAGAACGTCAGCTTTGAGCCTATTCTAATAATAGCTCTTTTTGACTACATTGAGGGTCTTGGCATAGCCAGGATGGCCTGAGAAAGGGAAGTCATGGGCTTTCCAAAGTATCTTCTCCTTGAGTGATTGGCTTTCTGGTAAACATAATCTTGTCCTAAAGTAGACAAGTCCACTATTGATAGAGAATTCTTGATACTTTGTTTGTAGCTTCGGGTCTTGATCCTTGATGGGGATCTCCCTTAGCAATTTCTGATAGGTTGGGTCATGGCTTGCCTCTTCTCTAGCTAGCTCAAGAATTGGGTTGTTTGGCATGGATACCTTTGTGGCTAGAGATCTTGCTATTGATGGATCTTGCAAAATCAGAGAATTCAGAAATGCCTTGCGACTGAGTGCATCGGCAACTACATTCTCCTTTCCAGGCCGGTATTTGATTTCAAAGTCATATTCTTCCAGCACTTCAATCCATCGACATTGCCTCATATTCTGGGTAAAAATCCATTTAAGACTCTTGTGGTCCATCACTAAGGTGAACTTGTTACCCAGTTGTTGATGGATCTTGCAAAATCAGAGAATTCAAAAATGCCTTGCGAACTGAGTGCGTCGGCAACTACATTCTCCTTTCCAGGCCGGTATTTGATTTCAAAGTCATATTCTTCCAGCACTTCAATCCATCGACATTGCCTCATATTCTAGGTAAAAATCCATTTAAGACTCTTGTGGTTCGTCACTAAGGTGAACTTGTTACCCAACAAGTAGTGTCTCCAAAGTTTGAGAGCATGGATGACAGCCAACAGCTCAAGATCATGGATAGCATAGTTCCTTTCATGGCTCTTCAGTTTCCTTGAAGAGTATGCTACATGATGATCTTCTTGCATAAGCACACATCCTAAAGCAAGTATGCTAGCATCAGTTATCACTTCAAACCTCTTACTAGGATCTAGAAGTTTTAGGATGGGTGTTGATACCAAGCTTTGCTTTAGTTTGTCAAAGTTGGTCTGTTCAGCAGCAGGTGACCATACAATTGATACTTGCTTCTTTAGTAGATCAGTTAGAGGCGCTGCAATCAAAGCATAGTTTTTGATAAAGACCCTATACCATCTTGTCAATCCAATAAAAATACGTATTTCTTTGATAGAAGTTGGTGTTGGCAACTTTAGAACGTCTATGACCTTGGCCGAATCTACTGAAATTCCTTCCACTGATGCAATGAATCCCAAATATTCAATCTGTTGCTTGAAAAATGCACACTTCTTCTTGGCATAAAGCTTGTGTGCCCTCATTGTTTCGAGAACAATGAAGAGTTGGGGTTCATGATCTTCTTCCTGTTTGGAGTAAACTAGGGTATCATCAAAGAAGACGAGTACGAAGTCATCAAGATAGGGCCTAAAGATATCCTGCATTAGCTTGTTGAAGGTAGTAGGAGCATTTGTCAGCCTGAATGACATGACTAGAAATTCAAAGTGTCCATACTTTGTGCTGAATGCCGTCTTTGGGATATCTTCTTCCTTGATCCTTATTTGATAATATCCAGACCTGAGATCTATCTTAGAGAAGATCTTCACACCGTGAAGACGGTCAAGAAGTTCATCTATTCTTGGAATGGGGTATTTGTTTTTAATGGTCAATTGATTCAACCCTCTGTAGTCAATGCATAGAGCTGAAGCGTTCCATCTTTCTTCTTCTAGAACAGCACTCGAGCTCCCCATGGTGAACTACTAGGATGGATGTAGCCTTGGTCTAACATTTGCTTGAGTTCCTCCTTCATCTCAATCACTTCCGGGATGGACATCCTATATGGTCTCTTTGCGATTGGTGCAACTCCTAGCGGTAGCTTGATTTCGTAATCGACTTCCCTTTGAGGAGGAAGTTTTGTCAGCTCTTCAGGAAATACATCTGCGTATTCCTTTAACCATGAAGGTTCTTCCCTAGATTCCTAATTCTGATCTAACTTATTTAGCTTAATCAAATAGACCGGTAGCCCATTTCTAACTCCTTTTATGATCCGTGTTGCTTTGGCTAGCTAAATTTTTGGCTTCCCAGCCTCTCCTTGAGTAGTGACTAGTTTCCCTTCAGAATTTTGAAAGGAAACTTGGCCCTTTCCACAGTGAATGTGGGAATCATTGGGTATTAGCCAATCCATATCGAGAAAGTATTCGTGGACACCTAGGTTCATTACCCTGAATCTGACCGAAGTTGACTCTCCTCCCAGTAGGAATTTCACCTTAGCAGTTTGCTTGGTACAAGAGACCTCACAACCATTTGCTAATTCCACAAATAAGGTAGGTGCATCTTTTGTGGCTATTCCTAATCTCTTTGCACAGACTGGTGAAATGAAGGAATGTGTACTGCCACAATCAATCAAGGTTTTGAAGCTTTTACCTTGGTAATCTGAAGGGGTTTGAATCACCGAGAATTGGCGATTCCTTCCTTTCTTGTGAAGAGCGGTATGAATAGTTGCCCTCTCAATGTCTGATTCCATGGTTGGATCTTCTTCATCACCCAACTCCTTGTTGGCAACACTAGAGCTTCTCCCTCTGGCCTTGACGGTGGCTCCTTGTCCATGGGCGGCTCCTTGGAATGGCCCTTGACGTTGCCCTTTGCTAATCTTGGGACACTGCCTTTTAAAGTGATCAGGCTCGTTGCAATGGAAGCAATGGAGATTGCGGCCATTACCTTGGGTAGGAACAAGATTTTTGATATTGTTGGCTCTAGCTTTCTTCCTTTATCCATGATTTTGGCCCTACGCTCTCTTGGTTTGAGATCTAAGTATTCCCTTATTCTGATCCCTGTAAGACCAAGTCCTGTTATTTCTTGGCTTGGTTTGCACCTCATGTGTTATCGTTGCAGCTCGAATGAGCGCATCTTGCAGATCCATTGGATGCATTGATTCTAGGCGGGTGTTTATGGGTGGATTTAACCCATCACAAAACTTTGACACCTATTGTGTCATGTCCATTTGTGGTGTGTACTTAAAGAGAGAGAATAACTTTGAATAGTAAGCATCTAGGGATAGTCCAAGCTGCTTTAATTCATAGAATTCGTTCATCTTCTGTGTGCGGTAGGCAGGTGGAAGATATCTCCCTCACATAGGTCTTTTAAGCTTCTCCCAAGTAAGTGACCCTTATGAGATCCCTTGGTTTCTGCACCATTGTTTCCACCAAAGCCTTGCTTCACCGGTAAGCTTCAGTTTGGCGAGCATAGCTTGGTTAGCGGGTGCAGTACCTGCTGCTTCGAAATAATCCTCCATGGATTCGATCCTGACCTTGGCGTCAGTTTGGACCCACGGTCCTTCCCTTTCCATCGAATTTAGGTGGCTTGATTTGTTTGAGAAGGAACTTCTTCTCTTGGATTACAGCCGTATTTAGTGCATGGGTCAGACTAGGAATCTGCACTTGAGGTTGCGCCTGGGAAATAAGATTCTTTACATTAAAAACTTGCTAAACGTTTCTCTCATTACATTAATATGCCCAGTTCAGCTTTTAGCCAAGTGGCCTAATCACTTAACTCCTTTACCAACACTTACAGCCATGACACACAGTGATAAAAAGTCTATTTCATTCATGTGGGCATAGCCCTTTCGAGTACATTTATTTTGGGAAGGTAGAACAAGCTGATTGGGACATCAATTTGGGAAAAATAAGATTGTGTTACATTTGGCTAGGGGAACTGAGTAATAATATGGAGTGGGGTCATGAATTTTCAGGAATCAATAGGTCATAGGAAGCTTGGGGTATCCCTTCCTGTGATACCCATTCTTCTCATAACGTCCCAGCACCTTGATTCTGTTGGCATAGATTATTCGAGTCACTTCCTTGTACACATACTTGTTTTGCTTGACCTCTCGACCGCCGACATGTAGGGTTGTGTTTGCATGAGCCTCGACAAAGATGTACAGCTTCACGATCTTTAAATCCTCCATCCACTTGATTCTCTTCAAGTTGGTCTGAAGGTACTTAAGTCGGTGGGCCACTATGTAATAAATTCCATATTCACCTGTCCATCTCCGTTTCATGTACAGGGGTGAAGGATTGTAGATACTGTCTAGAATATTCATCATGTCTAGCCTTCGTCAGTAATCCAAAGCACGCATTGCAGTCATAAATATAACCTGGAACACCAAGAATTTGTTCCATGCTTCGCGACTCTGTAGGCGAGCATCCATAAGTAAGTAAGGAAATGTTCTTAATGGCAACTATGCTCTACTTCCCCTCAATAAGTTTCCTTGTAAATATTAAATCCCATTGGTTCGCTCTGATACCAACTGTAACATGTTCCCTTGTCCACTTGTAGGACATGTCTTAGCAGCCCATCGAGAAGAGAGTCTAGAGAGCGCAGCCCGGCACTCCCAAGGAATATCACGGGGTTTGTGATCTAGGTCTTCTCGAGTCTGCCACAAAGTGGAAGCATTCCAGCCGTTCCCACTTCGGATTGACCTAAGTCAGGATTTCCCTAATGGTCAAGGTCCTAGAATGGTAGCTATTGTTGAGCCCCAAACGAACTACTTTACGCAGAAACATCAGGGTTGAAGTGGATTTATGCTGCACTTGGTTCAAGGAGAATGGGAAAGGAGAGGGATGCGAAGCTCAACCTCTCTACCTGTAAGGCATAGTCCCATTTCGTTCCCCTAAAACAACATAAATCGGGAATCTAGCTCTAAAGATTCTAGGTCATCGTTTACCTTGCTATCAATTCCTTTGAGAAAAGTTCTCGGCCAACCGGGACCACCCTTCCGTAAGACGGACCCAAGGTCACATCCACCGCACTTTCCTCGGGTTGCTTTAGTTATCTAATTACCTACCACATTTATTTTGACAAGCAAAAAATAGCTTCTTTAATTAACCAATTAATCACTGGTTTCTTCACGTAACTTAGGCACTGACATAGAAAAACAATGTCAAGAAAGTTCATTTTCAACATTTGATCTTTATTTATCAGTTTTTGGAATACATCATATAATCCTACCCGAAGGCTATTCCAGCAATCCTCAGGGATCGCTATTCCAAGTTCCTCCCGCTGACTAGTATGCGGGCCTCGAGATCCCATCTCGAGTCACGTCGGCCTCTTGTGAAGAATCTAGAGGCAAGGGATTTATGGCCAGAGCCTCCCCTAGCACCCAAGTGTCCTCCTGCTCCAAGTAGCACCCACGGAGAGACCTCTCGTGGATGGTTCGGTCCATGTACCCGGCACGGCTACCAACCCCCTTCGATAGGTTCAAGCAGACAGTCGGAGGTAACTGATGCTGCCTCTCCCTCCAGGCTTTCAACCTGAAGCATTAGTTATTTTTCCGACATTAGTTCCTTGATCAAGGAAGTACAAATAGTGCTCCTAAGTTTACAAACACAAGCACTCTAGTGGTCGTTTATACGGCCAACTGCTAAGGTGTGAATCCTTCTCCCCGAATGCTTTCAGCATTCGATCTAGGATCAATCGCAACTTGGCAAGATCCCAAGGGTTTCGTAAGCTGAGTCATTTGTTTACCCTCTTCCCTTGGGTTAGGGTTTATACCTTGTTAACCCAAATTGTCACTACTTTAGGTTTCCATATATTATGGTCAATAAATCCTGGACAACCCCGTTGTCCTCACTTGATTGGTCAATTTCTTGCTAGGCAATTCATAATTACCCTAACTTGGTAAATCAGCCCCAAGGAAGGGTGATGTAGCAGGATGACTACTCATCCTCTAGAAAATTAGACTTGTACTTAGAACTCGCCAACCTTGTTCTAAGGAGTGGCAATACTATTTTGTGATTTAGACACAAACCATGCGACATTGCAACTTATTGCACGAGATAGGTGTCAGCACCTAACTTGTGGGATTATTTTTCTCATTGGTATTCCTTGGTCAAGAAAACCTTTGGTCAAGGTGTAGGTTTTGGGAGTCCTATTGACCCAATCCAAAACATAACCCTACTAGGCCGATAAATGTTTTGGCCCTAGGGTTCCTAGATCCCTTGCAAAAATCTAGTATTTGGTCAACTGACCCTTAGGATGAGAACCCTAGATCATTCTTACATAGTTTTTAAATAATCCTAAGATTTCGTAAATATGGGTAGGACCTTTGAGATCGAAAGTATTAAGTCTGCAACCCAAGTGTGATACTAGGAAGAATTTTATCATAGCTTAATCCTACCTAGCACATTCAGGTGATCGTCATATACTAACTAATCATACCTTTATGATTCTCATGTAAGCTATTGAATTATATGCGAATTACTTAGTTGATCTAACCAACCCACGATTAAAAGGATCTTTCTTCTAAAGATGTAAACACTTTCTTCTAGAGTTCACAAGACTTTCCTTAAAAGATGGAAATAACTATAAGATATATCATTCCATGCGAATATTCAATTTCAAAACCCATAGATCTTTTCCTTCTATGCAGCTATAAGATCTACAATGTTCTTTTCTTTTCCTTGCCCTAAACTATAATGATTGACAATTCAGAGCTAACTCCTATAAACCCTACGTTGATGCAATGAAATCAAAGCTTTAATATTTTTAATGAAGATGCATTCAAACTTTGATAAAAGAACTCCATGCATGAGCGAATGTCGTGAGTCCATCATTGATTTAATCCATCCTTTATCACTTAACCCAACCTAGAATGTAACTACCATCGCATGCGGTTTGCAAAGTACATAAATCCTTTCCATGCATTGCAACTATTCCGACATCATTTAATGGCCGTCTATGATTATCTTATACACGAGTCACAATCAAGAGTTTATTTCATAAGTGCATTATGCGACATAAGCCTTATCCTTTGCGAGATGCAACAAGGATGCCTTCGCAAAAATTCCATCTTTAAACTTATGCATCATACGTTCAAAAATGTAGCTACTCATGACCATGGAAGTGCAAGAAAATGCAAGCACTCGAAATACCATTGAACTTGTAAATTGAATGAGTAAATGCATTTAAATTTCCCTATGATAATTAAAGATGTTCTTAATGCATTCTTTCATGAGAGAATATTACCGGAACCTAGGCATTAAGAATCGGGGCATTGTCCACTCTTGTACTCGGGGTGGAAGCTCCCGCATGCGCTCCTCTCGTCTTTTGCTTGGGAGCCATTGGTGCAGCAGATTTCAATTCAACGAACTTCCTCTTGGCTCTCTTATGTGTTACGAAGTCATTTCTGTCCAATATCTCCTCTTCCGCACAGGACACAGGCTTTGTAGGCACGGTTTTAAAAACCCGGGGAAACACGGGAGAACAAGGCCTAGAGAAGCTTTAGTTAGAAGCTTCCAAGCTTCTGTAGCAGGGATGATGTGGAGAGAGAAAGTGATGATTGAGGATGATGAAGGAGATGAAGACGACGATGACGATGATGATGATGATGATGATTATGATGATTATGATGATGATGATGATGATGATGAGGGCAAAGGCACAGCAGCTTGGCGGCAGTAAACGAACGGCAGCGGTGGCTCCACAGGCGGCGGCAACAAGTCACGATCCTTCCCCCCTCCTAGCTTGGGGGGGGGGGGGGGGGTTTCTTATAGGCTTGACCGGGGGGGTAGCCACATATGTGGCGGGGTGAATGCTCCCCTCCCCCATGCCCCTCCATGCATCTACTCATACTCCCTCTCCCCGCCATGCAACGGCTGAAGGGGAGGGGAGTTTTAATTTTTTTTTCAAATAATTATCCATTATCTCTTTTCCCCCTTGAAGGGGTGTTCTTGCATGGGCTATGGTTTTTAGCCACGGGTTCTTATACACGATGCGGACTGGTGTTTGTTGATGCACACGGAGGGAGCACTTAGCCCAAAGTTTTTTTTGTTGCAGGAGATCGCTTGAAATTGCTCTTGCATGGGATGTCCAAGGTCTAGGGTCATTAATATTTCATGCCGAAATATTACACAAAAGCTTGAGAGACATTGCACCCCCATTATTAGACTGTAAATATTTTAGCCTATACCTAGATTGGTTCTCAACCATGACCAAAAAGCCACTCAAACATAGGTAAAATATCTAATTTTTTCTTAATAGAATAACCTTAGACCTTATGTAAACAATCATCTATGAATGCAGCAAAGTACTTGACAGGACCTCAAGGGTTGGTAGGTCATGGGGCCACAAACAAGGGAATGCACAAGAGCCAAAGGCTCACCCATGTGCATAGAACTAGACTTCTTATGCAAATTATGAGTTTTCTTTCTATCCAAAAAATGATCACATGAATCAAAATAAGAATGATCCAAGGGCATGGGATGACTTGTGCCCAAGGTGATAATGCCATAAAGATACATGTGGAAGATCAATTATATCCAAAACATGGTCAATAGACCCAAAAACAATCAAAAGGTAGAGGTTTCCAACCTTAGCATCTCTAGCAAAACCAAGATAACCACAAGTGATTTTCCATAAAGAATCACCAAAAGCTATATGGTGCCTATCATCATCCAACTTCCTTATTGAAATAAGGCTTTTAATCAAAGGTGGGACATGACATACATGTAGCACAAAAAGAGCACTAGTACCAAACTACAATCTAACATCACCTATGGCAATGATATCCAATGCAACACCATCTCCTAGTTTAACAGAACCCATAGTAAAACCAATGACAATGTAAGGTAACATGGAATGAAGCTCCCAAATCAAGAAGCCAACATTGAGAGTAAATAGGTGGAGCATGGATCAATTGAGTAGCATCATGAGATGAAGCAACAACATTGTAAACATTGGAACTATACTCCAAGGCATTTATCTCCTCTATCTTCACACTAAACTTAGGTACAATATTAGTGGACTTTGCATTTTCCTATACTTTTTCCTTACCTTTCTCATTGCCCTTTATCCCATGACTCCAATAGTATGACAAGTAAGAAGAGCAAAGACTTTATGTTATTCTCAAACTCTATGCCCTATGAGATAAGTGGTTGAAAATAGAGTGAAACTCATTCAAATGAGTAGGCATAGGGGAAACCTCCTTCATGTAAATATGTGGAAGCTTGTTTGACCAATAAAACTAAGATGCATTGTCTCTACTTGTCATAAAGATCACATATCTTCTTCCATAAATCATGTGTACCACTAGCAATAGAGATAAAGTTGAAATACACTTGCTTAAACAAAGAGAGTATGATTATAGACTTGCATAACTCATCCAATTCATTACAGTAAACTCTATCCCAATTTTCTAGCCTTGTGCCCCCAGCTTTCAATGGCCTTATCTACTTCTTCTACACCATTACTTGCCATATTTGTATCTTCTAATATTGGATGTTGTTACCATCTAGATTTTCAATGTTGAAAATAGGACTATTAGTTGATGTATTAAAAGTAATTGCCATTATGACTGCAAATTATTGCAAAGCACAAGAGTATGGGCTATTATAATTACAGTAAAACAACCCCAAAACTGAGCTAAAAGGGTGTGTAAGAGGCGGGGAACAAAAGAGTATATATTTTTCCACAAAGAATAGGTAGAACAATGCTCAAATAATGCATTTTTACTCAAAGAAATTGGTAATAAATAGTATTCAAAATTGTTGTGGATGATGACAAAACTACAAATTTATGGAATACAACTAGCAATGTAGTAATTGAGTAAATGACCATACATCAGTAGGAAAATGACCAAAGGACTAAGCTCCCATTGCTAGGAATATCAGACTAATAATGTAGGATATATAGAATGCAACTAGCAGTGTAACAACCAAGTACCAATAATTGTCAAAGGATATAAAGTGTTGAATACATAGATGCATTTAAGCAATGTGTGTCAAGCATTCGCCATCAACAACCCATTGAAAATGACAGCATTTGCACGAATAGGGTATGTATATATCAATTGAGGATGTACATGAATAAGAGACTCCCAAAGTCTCTAAAGAATGACACTCTACAAAGTAAATACAAGTGTCTCCAATTGGAAGTAGATTTGAAATGTAAGCTGAGCAAGCAGAGTTCAAGACATAAGTGCCATAGTATTCAAAAAGCCCAAGTACATCATAAATACATTCAGGAGTATGTCCATCCAATATCTTTAGCTTGCATGTGAAGTATCAATAAAGCAAATGTGCAAAGTCCAAATACATCCAATGGAGCTTAAATGCAATGCTCAAAGTGCATCATAAGCATATCTGGTCACATACATAGATGCCACACATCCATATAAGCATGTAGAATCCTTGAAACGCTTATAGTAGACATTCAAAGCATAAAGCTTCACTCTTATATGCTTGCTATCTAAACTATTATTAGGACAATAAACCCTTTTAAATGGGGGCTAGATGAGCTCTATCCAATCCATATAGCATCTCAAAAGTATCCCCATAATGTTCAGGTATCAAAATAGCATCATGGAAGCATTACATGAGCATTATGGAACTCATTATTTGTTGTCCACAGTGTATGCAACAGGTTTGTACAAGACTTGAGTGCATTGTTGATAAAAAAATATTAAAAGAGTTCCTAAGAACAAGTTGAGCAATGCTAGAGTAATTGCCAAGCAGTAGAAGGAGTACCCAAGATCCAATGATTGAGGTATGAGTAGTAAAAGTAGAGATAGGATTTGAAAAATCAACACAAAATGTGCCAATTGCTCTTGGCCTCTCTACTAATACTTCTCACTTGAATGATGATTGATGGATGATCAATGAAGCCTACTAAAGCCTTGAAACAAGCTAAGACTCAATGCTTATCTTGGAAGGATGAAGGGTGTGTTGCCATGAAAGCTTGAAGTGAAGCTCTTCTTCTTAGGTTGAAAAAAATAATGAAGAAGCTCTTTGAAAGCTAGCTCTAGTACCAGTTGAAAGGTGAAGGGGAAGTGGAAGCACAATTGAAAGCAAGAGGGAGCAAGAGCTACAGAGGTTCAATCAAGAAGAGAGAGACTAGTATGTGGGAACTCCAATAGTGACAATGTGTGACATGCCTTTCCTTATTCTATTGATAGCAAAGGAATAATGAATAAAGTGATAGTGATGGGCACCCGCCACCTATAGAGTGTACATGTGTGTGGATACTATATGCAAGTAACTGTAGGCGGCTATGCATAGGTAGCCTTTAACCCCCATTACCACAAGTCATAGTGATAATAAGGATGTTAAGTTTATGAGCAACTTATGGTAGTCAATTTTCAATTATATGGGCACTAAATTAGATCCATACATTGCACATCACCCCTAGATTGATGGCCTAATAGAGTTAACAAATGGCTTGAGACATACTCGAGACACTTTTGTCATGATGCACAACATACTTGGGATTTGTGGCTCCATTTGGCAAAGTTTGCATTATGTCCTAAGCCTAGAACTGCCTCATATAAAGAGGCCACAATGGGTGTGATTGTAAATCTCAACACCATTCTCTTTGGACTAAGTGCGACATGAATCTGCTTTGGCTTGGATATCTTTGCGTAAAGTAGGATTTCCAAGACCGGATGCTATAATGTTGTCAGGAGACCTTCACCACTAGGAACCCAAATTGAGGTCGATCCTGGTGGGTTCGGCCGCGAATGTTCCATTGCAATGCGGAATCGAGAAACCCTAGGCGACAAACCTTGTGACATTCCATGGGAGTGCCAAACTGCTAAACATGTGCTTGGCCCAACTGAGCACGTTACACATGGATAGTTGATGATTTGAAATCTTAAGTGTTGGGTGCAATGAAGAGTTAGGAATTGACAAATAGTGAAGGAGTTGAAAGTGTTCAATAGATCAACACTTATGAGGTGGGGAAAATTTTATTATTTAAGTGTAGCAGATGATATGTCTATGGATATGGGATCTATAGTGATAACTAGCATGGAAGGAAAGGTTGTAATTAATGAAATTGATTAGTTATTCATAATGAATATGGATATTCAATACCATAGTTGCTGAAAATCTTTTTCATCTAGCTATGGCAGTTTTGCATTAGTGGTATTATTAGTAGACAATGTTTACTCTTTGTATTAATACTTAGTCATTCTTTCGTAATTCATCTCATGCTTTGGATTTCTATTCTTGTACACCATTGGTTGAACAACTATGCAAGCATCTTTGTACTACACTAGAATTTGTTTGTCATTTCTTGGAATGGCTCATTTTGATCCACAAGGCTTGGGGTGGACTCAATTAGTGGTATTAGTAGCAGACAATGTTTACTCTTTGTATTAATACTTAGTCATTCTTTCATAATTCATCTCATGCTTTGGATTTCTAGTCTTGTACAACATTGGTTGAACAATTATGCAAGCATCTTTGTACTACACTAGAATTTATTTGTCATTTCTTGGAATGGCTCATTTTGATCCACAAGGCTTGGGGTGGATTCAATTAAAACCCATAATCTTAGTACAATGTGCTAGTGTGCATTATTGACTTTCTAAAAGTCAAGAGCTCACACCAAACCATCTAGTTGTGGAAAGTGTTTGGACATGAATTGGACTAGTAGACCTTAGTCTATACTTTTGTATACACATAGATGTATATAGGCTCTTAAAATTGAGTAAATAGTTAATATTTTGGTTTTTGAAAGGCTATCAACATGAATTCTTTATGTACCTCTATGGCTAAAGGATAAACTAAAGAATTGCACAACTTTTGATAATCATCTATCATGTTTCTAATTTTCTAAGAATGTTGAGATTTCTTACATTGTCATGATAATGTGGACTAAGGCATCACATTGGATAGGGATCCCTATGGATCTAGGCTGATCAATCCTCATTGCATGCTTATACCTTAGCCTAATTAGGTCAAGTCTATGCTAATCTAATCACAAATACATGTGCGGAACCCACGCAACAATTATGGGTGTGGCAAATACAATTGTGAGTGATAAATACAAGGTGCATAGGAGTGAGACATCGACTCTCACAAAATAATATATCCATGAAAATTTGATGATTTCCATGAGTACAACATTAATACACAAGTGTTCAAAATAATAAAATAAAGCACCACAAAATATATATCCACCATCAAATAAATTTGCACTTATATTACGACCTTGCTTTGACCTTGTTTGACTTTAGCCTTCATAAAATACTCTTAATAGAGGGAGGTACATCCAATGGGTATGACTATCATGAATATAGTAGGTCTAAAAGATAACAAAATAGTATTGATAGTAGATACATGACTGATGGAGCACATGTAAAAAAAGCTCAATACATGGACAAATGAGGTGTATACATCACATGCAATAACTTGACAAAGGTAGGTGTTAGGCTCAATTCAAGGATCAAATTATCCCCCTAGGCAACAACTGTAGTCAAAGAGTATGCAAAGAGCATATACATAACTCAATCAAGTCCCACAATATCACTAAAACAAGATCAAGCTCAATTGGGAATATCCAAAGCATTATATAACATACACATATCATAAAAGCTCCCACTGAATAAAGAGTGAATGCCAAATGAGCAAAAGAGGCTCAATACATCATGTGTATAGCATCCAAACATTTAAGAGACACGTGATATAGGACAACCTATTGTCATATAAAAGGATAGCCATATCTTTACGGTTTGAAGCTTGTACATGATTTAGGGAATGTTCAATTGATGCTAAACACTTGGGGATGTTTAGCAAATGTATTGAGATGCCTTGTGGGATGTTTTGAGCTCATATTTGCTCAGTTTTGACCATGATTTTGCTAATCATTAGTGTAGGGTAGCAAGCATTGATAAGGGAAAAGTTTATGCTTCATGCTCTTTGATGCATTATGGGATACCTATTTGAATGTATTGATGGATGTCATTGATGCTACATACATGCTATGCTCATGAAATTCCTTTGAGCCAAAATTGGAGCTTGGATACCTTGACATTGGATGTGACCTTACCATTGGATGCTACATTAAGAGCTAGAAGAAGATACTTGGGTCTCATGCTCCTGATGACACTCAAAAGAAGCATAAAAACAAGGCACAAAATAATCCAAGCATGCATCATATTTTTATTTTTTGTCAAGAGAATAATACTGCATTATTGCAAAATCACTAAAATACACACTTACATGAGGGGGCCACATCTATATCCACATCCACATCCACATCCATATCCATTATAAATAAATGGTATACACAAAAGTGTTACGCGCATGCATTTGTGAAGGGTAAGAATACTCAAAATCAAAGGCCAAAGGTCTTATAATATCAAATGTATCAAAAAAATTCAAAGAAATAATAAAAATACGAAGGGGTATGCTTTTTGGGGAAGAGGTGGGGTGGAGTGCACGAGTGGTTATGTGCCTCTTTCCCTTCCCTCTCTCTTGTCCAATCGCATATTCTCCTTTTTGGTGGTGCAAAAATTTGTTCTCTCTTCTCTCTCCTCTGTCTTTTGTGTAGAAATTTCTATTTTCCCTTTTGTTCTTGCATAATGGTTGAAGCTATGGATGAAGATGATGAAGATGACAAATATATTCATTATTAAAAAAGGACTTATGGTTTCTTTTCAGTTTGAGATTAATGGTAGAGCCATACATATAGATTTTGTGTGTTTTATCCCTGGTTTTGTGGTTGATTATGTTCGTGGGAGAGTTGCTCTTAGTTTGGTGCACATCTAGGGAAGAATTTGATCTCAATAACTACAATAGGGGAGAGATCATTTGGTGATGGAAAATGCAAATGCAATGGGGAGGACCAAGGAAAAGAAGAAGACAAGGACAGCTTTCCCATCCAACATTTTCTCCAGCCCCTACTCCAAGCATGCATATACCATTGCAAAAATGGACAAAGGTAGAAGAAGTGGAAGAAGAATAGGGAGCACGGTTCATCAGCCATTCATCTTCTTCTCGATGACAGTCCCTCTTCTCCTCCTCCTGAATCTTTCCATCCCTTCCCTCTTCTCCTCCTCCTGAATCTTTCCATCCCTTCCACCTTTATGATCACTAATCTCTCATCCAATGTCCATTTTAGGGGTGGCAAAGTAGCTTGCCACACTAAGACAGCATCGAAACTCTGCCATGACTATCACTCTGGAGAGAGAGAGATACAAATCCAAGGAGCAAGAGAGAGAGAGAGAGAGAGAGAGAGAGAGAGAGAGAGGAAACAACAAAAGACGCAGAAATCAAGGTCGCTGATGGCCGCTTGTTGGCCTCGAGGTGGAGAACAGGCGTCATAGGCGGTCGTCCCTCTCTCTTCCTTGCCGCCATTGGTTGAGGCTCAGCACACTGGGTGTGCCGATGCAGTAGAAGGCGTTGCCCCACAATCCACCATTGATTATTTCTCCAATTGGTACTTCTTACAGAGTTCATTGGCCATTGCTCCCCCTCTTGGAAGGATGGCATCGACCTCAAGCAAGAGACTTTTCTCAAGTAGTCGTATTTGGCCTTCCTGTAGAGACTCGGCAAGGAGCTTCACATTCTAATAAATCCATCAAATCTCCTATCTAGATCTAAAGGGGAGCGATACAGAGAGAGAGAGAGAGTGTGTGTGTGTTTGTTTTGAGACACCGAAAGGGAGGGAGAGAAAGACAGAGATGGAGTACACGTCTTCGGATGCCCTGCTATCGCTGTTCCTGTTCATGGGTGCAGGCGCCTGCAAGATCGCGGGGGGTTGGATGATTTGGAAATGGTGGAGGGAGAACGGCATCTGGGTGTTCTTTGTGCTGGGGGTGCTGGTGTTGGTCGCCTACGTCATCATCCCCACCTTCCAGAAGTAGAACTTTGAGCGCACCTACACAGCCCACGGTGGCTTCTTCATCCTACTCTCCCTCTTCTGGGGCCAAGCATCCGGGAAATAGGCTATTGCTCTCTCCCTCTACCTCTCCCTTTCTCTCTCTCTCTCTCTCTCTCTCAGAATCTCTGATGAGACTCTCTTCCGTCAATCATTGCAATCGTGTCATTGGCATGCTGTTTCTCCTCGAGCGAGACTGAGAGAGAAACAAAGACAAAGTGATGTGGCCTCCAGCACCATCTTCCAGGCCTACCAGGATGCCATTCCCTCACAGGATGCACAGCAACGTGGTAAGATAAAGGCTAGAAGCGAAAGAATGAAAGAACCTGCTTGCCCCAAGGGGGACACTTCCCCCAAAGACTCCCCTAAGCCACTGTTGGCCACAGAAGGGCACGTGTTTACCCATGGATTTAGAGCGGAGTAGTTGGACACGATGTCGTGCTTGAAGACACAAGAGAGTTCATACAGGAATATATACTTGTCCTTGCATTCACCATCACTGCCTACATCAATGCTTTCCATCAAATTACCAGAAGAAGAAGAAGAAGAAGAAGAAAAGGAGGAAGAAAATGATAGTTCTCCTCTTTCTTCTTCATCATTTTCTACAATGTTCTCTTCTTCTCCATCAGCAACATGGCCTCCTCCCTCTCCATGGTGGCCTTCTTATCCTACCATAGCAACTTCCACGCAATAGTGTAAAGAGAGAGAGAGGATCAGACAATACGGTCGAATGGCAGGGGGGGAGTACCTCCCCACCTCCTCCTCCTGTTCCGTTTCTTGCCATCGACAAGGTGGCATGCTTGGTACCATTAACAGTTGGGGCCGCGTGGGTGCCAACCCAGAGAGAGAGAGAAAGAGAGATAAAAATTTATAAAAGAGAAAGGAAAATAAAAACATGAAGATGCACAATGGAAAGAGGATGAGGGCATTGGCAAGATGAAAAGGCCTATTTCCCTATCCTTCCTCCTGCCACGACCTTTGGTTTTTCCCTTCTGTTCAAAAATTTTTATCGTTTCCCTCATTCCACGTAGCACTACAACAGTGGTCTCATAGGCTATCACTATCTACTCACCATCATGATCATGATCATACCATGGTCCCACAATAAGTGCGATTGATTTCCCTTCCCTCCAAAATCTTCCCACAGCCCTATTGTGACTTATGAGGGCAAATTCAAGATCCTTTAAGCCTTTCATTTCAATAATGGAAAGGAATAAACCATTTTACATAAATCACTTTTAAATTTAATTAACCATTTAAAAATTATTGTTGAAGGATTTAGATAAAATTATGACCTTTAAAATTCAACCATGTTACCATGCTTTCCTTTGTCCTCTGTAATGTCTCACATTCTTTTGCAAATTTGGTCCTTCATTCACCCAATGCATCTTCCTATCTATCTCATCCTCTAAATAGCAATGGGACATAGGTGGAACCTTAGAAGATTTAGTTAAAAATAACCATTTCATATGGATACTCGAAGGTTAAAGCTTACTCCTACAATTCCCTCTCACTTCCTACCCAATTCTAACATGACATAGTGGACAAAATTACATTCCTTTTGTCTATCCTAAGAAGAAAACCATTTAAAAAAATAACATTGAACATCAATCCATAAAGAACAATCCTTTTTACGCAAGTGTACCCTTATGCTATCCTTTTTCATCCTACCCATTATGAGGAGACCTTCATTTGGTATTTGACATTTCCTAAATCACACTCCTAAAGGGAGTCATTCTTCTTTCTCCATTGAGATGGAGGCATTGTGCGTATGATCCCTTATTGAAGATAGAACCCTATCCTTTGAAGACTATATAAGTTTTAAGTGTGGGAAGTATAGTGGAGGCAGGAGTTCCCTTACTCTGGTGGTCATGGCTTTGGAGTCCCATACCCTACCATGGCTAGGCCTCATCTTTGTGATCAAAGTTATATTGCTAACAATTTTGGAAGTGTTTTGTGTTAGATAGTGGTTCTTCTTTGACAAGGTTCGTGAGGACGCTTCACATTTCAGTGTGGGAGGAATATGATGACACTCAAAAGAAGCATAAAAACAAGGCACAAAAGAATCCAAGCATGCATCATATTTTTATTTTTTGTCAAGAGAATACTACTACATTGTTGCAAACTCACTAAAATACACACTTACATGAGGGGGCCACATCCATATCCACATCCACATCCACATCCACATCCACATCCGCATCCATCATAAATAAATGGTATACAGAAAAGTGTTACGTGCATGCATTTGTGAAGGGTAGGAATACTGAAAATCAAAGGCCAAAGGTCTTATAATATAAAATGTATCAAAAAAATTCAAAGAAATAATAAAAATAAGAAGGGGTATGCTTTTTGGGGAAGAGGTGGGGTGGAGTGCACGATTGGTTATGTGCCTCTTTCCCTTCCCTCTCCCTTGTCCAATCACATATTCTCGTTTTTGGTGGTGCAAAAATTTGTTCTCTCTTCTCTCTCCTCTTTCTTTTGTGCAGAAATTTCTCTTTTCCCTTTTGTTCTTTTATAATGGTTGAAGCTATGGATGAAGATGATGAAGATGACAAATATGTTCATTATTTAAAAAGGATTTATGGTTCCTTTTCAGTTTTGAGATTGATAGTAGAGCCATACACATAGATTTTGTGTACTTTATCCCTGGTTTTGTGGTTGATTATGTTTGTGGGAGGGTTGCTGTCAGCTCCCAGATGTATGTCACATGGATCTTGGATTTTTGAGTGCTATATGCATGATGTATTGAGCCTCTTTTGCTCATTTGGCATTCATTTTTTGTTATTACTTTCATTGAGACTATGGGAGACTTACTTCATATAGATGCTCTCTTGATATGTATTTGATACAATTACCCTACATTAGGCTAATTTGATTACTTACTTTGGACATTTTGACTTGAAACTTATGTTAGTTAATGTGTTGTCCATTATATTTTTATGCTTCTAGGTTATGTATTGAGCTTTTCTTAGTGGATTATGCATTTGGTAGTTCACTTCTTTTACCTTGAAATCTATTATCTGCATGATATCTATGGCTATTGTATGTATGGCTACTGACACACTATAGTTGTGACAGCTTTCACTGTGAATTATTCCAAGTTTTTTATTTCTTAGTTGCTCATAGATGGTTGTTGGCATATTTTTGCAATTTCAAATAATATCCTTTCATTTTTGTTTTCTGCATTCTATCAGAGGCCAATCACTTAGATTTGATAATTACAGTTTGTAGATAGCTCACCATTTGGTAGTTTCTCTTTCTTAGCCCTTGTTTGGTTGTGATTTTGGAGATATTTGTGGTCATTTATAGTAGCCTATTTGTGTTGTACTATGTTTTCATTTATTGTATTATAGTTGGTGGATCAAATGGTAGTGCTATCTTCAACATTGAGAAGTTGGATAGAACAAACTATAATTATTGAAAGACACAAATTTGGCAAGTTCTAGTGTAAAAATTGTAGATTAAGGCATTGAGACATGATGGTATAAAGCCCAAACACTTTGGTATAGAGGATTGGGCTAAACTGGATGAGTTATGTAAATTTACAAATTTTTTGTCTCTCTCTAAGTAAGTCTACTATAATCTTGTCTTTGAAGGGCAACCACCTAGTAGTTAGGGGATAAGTTTTGTAATGCCTATGATAGGTAGAGCCTTGCTTCTTATATGTATTAGCTGAAGCAACCCATGGATCTTCATATGAGGGAGGGGGGCTTTTATTTCTACATATTTAAATGAGTTTCATTCTATTTTTAGCCACTTTTCTTTGCAAGCAAGGGATTGATTTTAATTATAATCTTCCTCCCTTGTTCTTACTAGTCACATTGTCTAAGACTTGGGATGTATTTCCTACAAGACTTGGGATGTATTTCCTACTACTCTGTTTACAAATATGCCTTGCTGATAGGCTGAAATTGTAGATGTAGAGGGTGCACTATTGAATGAAGAGCTTAACAAAAAGAATGCTAATTCTTTCCATGCTTTGATAGTTAGAGGCAATAATGGTAAGAGCGATAATGGCTACCATGGGAGAGACTCTTAGGCGTCTTGTTCACATGGATAGTCTGATAGTAAGTCGTGTGGTTGTAAGTCTGCAGTGACTTGTCATTATTGTGGGAAGAAGGGGCATATTTTTCCCTAGTTCCATAAAATGCATGATGATAACCATAAGGAAAAGGGAAATGGCAAAATGCAAGAAATGAATGATGATCATATTATTGTTTCTAGCAAGTCTAGTGTCAAGATTGAAGGGATTAATATCATGCAAATTGATTCTGATGACGATTACAGACTTGTAGCTTCTTCTCTTAATGTTGTGTAGTTGGTTGATGCCTCATCCACCTATGCTTAGTGTTAGTTGATCGATAGGGGTTTCATTTCATGACACCCCTCATCAAGAGTGGTTCCAATCCTATCGTAGCATGACAAGATTTGTCAGATTGGTGTGGATAATGACTTGACATTGGATATTGTTGGTATTGATTATGTCCAATTGCAATTCCCTTTAAGCAATATGTTTACTTTGCATGATGTGCTCCATATTTCAGTTTTGATTAAAATTCTACTTTTTATTGGATAGTTGGATAATGCACACTATGTTGTATCCATTGGGGATTCCTCATGGAATATTACCCATGGAAATCTTGTCCTAGCATGAGGTGCCAAGTTTGGCACTCTTTATCCCTTGTATTTAGGTCTATTAACCATGTTTTGGCAGTGGTGGCTCCAACACCACATATATAATTGTGGCATCATCGCCTTGGCCACATGTCGCTAAAGAGAATGATAATGCTTACGTGTTTGTAGTATCTTCAACCCTTTGACTATAAGTGTTTTTATTCTTGTGGTCATTGTTTTAATGGTAGGCATGCATTACACACATAGATGAGTCTTTGACTCTTTTTCATTCACTATTCAATTAGCCAAGAATTTGGTCTTTTATGGCAAAGAAAAAGCACATTTAGATGTGTTATCACTTTATCAAAAAGGTCATTGAGGATAAGTCCATTGATCTTGTCAAGATCTCAACTGACCAAAATCCTGTAGATCTGCTTACTAAAAGTCTCTCAGTAGAGAATTTTGCCTTCCTTAGGAAGCTAATGGGCATTGGATGAGATGATGTGTTTCCTCATCCTATAGTATTTTGTTACTTTTTTCTTGTTCTCTCCTAACTAGGGGCACATTTACCTTTAAGTCGGAGTTTGTTGGGGGTACAGGTGCCCGTGCCTATACGATTCGTGTATTACTACACTAATATTACTTGCACACTTGTAAATTAATGTAGATGATGTGTGCCCATGACTATTGCTTTATTATTTCTTCTTTTAGTGACATTCGAATAAGGGAAGGTTGGTTACATATTGTGACTATTGGAGTTTCCACATCTTGAGTCTCTCTCTTGCTCTCTCTTCCTCCCTCCACCATAGCTCACTCCTCCATTGCTTTTTTTTGCTTGTGCTCTCACTCAAGCTTCTCTCTTCATCTTCGTTTGGAGATTGGAATCAAAATATATTAACAAATTAGTGAATGTTGCTAATTAAAATAGCAAATTTCATTATGGATAAAAACAAGAAGAAAGATAAAATATTGGATGCAATTCAGGAAGGGTTAAAGGCATACCATGATGGACGTGATATCACTTAAGAAGCTATGAATCAAAAGATTTAAGAAGGTAAGATGAGTACGACTAATAGTCATAAGGCACAAGAGGTTAATTAGGCTAAAGACATGAATCCTACTCATGCTTCTCTCAACTTTGACAACTATCATCAACAAATGTCTAACAACATTAAGGGCATAAAGGATGGTATTCTATATTTAACCATGAATCTAGATACCAAGTTTGAAAAGCTTATTGAATCCTAAATCAAGGTTGACAAGCTTCTTGAATCCCAATCCCAATCAAGCATGGGACTTGATACTATATTTGATAATATTATTGCTTTACTTAGTGAAAAGTTGATTCTTATAGTAACCCCTAATGTGCAAGGTTCTCCGATCCATGAAAGTCCCATTATTAGGACTACTAATCAACAAAATAGTATGAACTTTGACACTGGGAAGCCCTCCATAACATAATTGGACTTTTGCATCATCCAACCACAAGAAGAAGGGTCCATTCATCTCAAAGGCACATGATTAGATCGAGGGAATACATGTGAATCCAAGGCAAGAAGAAGACTACCATGGATATGTCCCTTTTTACATTTCCTTCTATGGACCAGTGTTTAACATGCCTAAGAGAGTAGAGATAAATAATCAACATCCACATGAAGAAATATTTGAGGAGGGAAGATTTTCACAAGGCCAATCTAGTGGGGCTCATAATTCTTTTGGCCAGCAACATTATTTTGGGAACAAACATGCAAATGGAAGTCCTAATTCTTATGGATAGCAGTAGCCCAATGTCAACAATCATTTCTATGGCATTTCTCAAGTTTAAAGAACCCCCATAATTAACCACTTTGGACAACTACCAATGCCACCTAATTACTTTGGGTAGCCTCAAGGATATGGTGGGATGAACAATTCATTTGGGCAACCATCTATTGCACAGACTAATGATGTGAATAGAACCATAACTAGTCTTACATGGACAACAACATCATTATGATAAAGAATACAAGGAAACTATCAACATCCCTAATTTTAAGGGTGATAATCTATCACCAACTGAATTTGAGAAATGGTTTGATAAATTGGAGTTGTATTTCACTTTTTATCCATGTGTAGAGGAGGCAAAAGTTTGTCATGTAGCCCTTCACTTGGAAGGATATGCACACACATGGTGAATATACATGGCAAAGATTGGGGGAAACTTTCTTAGACATGGGAAGCTTTGAATAGAGTAATGATTGAGGTTTCTATTTCACCCTTGAAAAAAGAGAAATTGGAATGGCATTGGTATTGTCTTCTACAACATGACCAATCAATTTAGGATTACTCTAAATAATTTGTCAATAGTATGGATGTGGATGGCATTTTGGATGGAGCTTAACTCAATAAGTATATTTTTGGGACTTAACCCTACCCTCTTATTAGAAGCTGAAGCCGTGTAGCCCACTTGACTCCATGCTACAATTCAATATGAGAGAGGTATAGTCAAAAGCACAAGAGATTTTAGCCTTAAAACAAGGATACAATTCAATACAATAACCTATAAGGATTAGACCATCTTTTGGATAGCTAAAGGAAGGAATTAGGCAAGATGGAAGGGCACAAAACACCTTTGGCAAGGTACCCACTTTTCCTACAACCTATGCATCAAAACAAGGCTCATTTTTTAGAGTCAATGTTGAAGTAAAAATGGAGTAAAAGAGGGCATATTTTTGTACCAATGCTTCAACCAATAATCCTCAAGGGAAGCATGTCCCAAATAACAAGGTGAAGGAATTGTTTACAAAAGGATTTGCACTTTAAATGTAAAGAGAAGTGGACTTTTGATCACAAGTTGAAATATAAAGCAAAGAATACTAGGGTGAGCATGATAATTGAACAAGATTTGAAAGAAGAGACACAATGCATTTCAATTAGAGGATGATCCTACTTGTGAAGAAATGAGTGCAAATGAAGTGGACAACAATGGAGTGTTCTATGATCCCATGGATGGTTTTTCTTTTGACCCCAATGGCTATAATATAGACTATTTTTGGATTGGTTAAAAATCTTCAAAGTTGTGCTCCATTTCATATGATGCATGTTCAAGATGTAAGGGGATAACACACTTTGAGTCAACGGATTTATAAGGATGAGTTGCTCATATTCTTAAAGGTACAGGGAGCACTCATAGTTTTGTGAATTCCAAATCTCTTAAAGAGCTGAATTTTTTTCCTCATGAAATGGAATCTTTCTCATGTGTGCAAGTGGCTAACGGGGCTCATGAAATTAACAAGTATGTCCATGTATTCCCATTGTCCTATCATCGACATGCACCACTCAAATCAACCTTATTACTTTGGATATAGGACTCATTGATGTAGTGCTTGGCTTAGATGCCTTGCAAAGCTCTCTATGGGCTTATAGGAGAAAAAAATAGAATTTCTAAGGAAAGAACAACAAGTATTTTCACATGGGATTGGAAAGACAAGAGTGGAGCTAATCATCCCAAAGAAGATTTGGAAGGAGATTAATGCTATGTCATGCATTTTCACACTTTTCCCTCACATAGATGATCTCTTTGATGATCTTAAAGATGCCAAGGTGTCTACAAATATTGATCTTCATTGGGGCTATCATCAAATTCAAATGAAGGAACGGGTGTTGAGATATCGAGCTCCACTCGTGATACGCCAGGGTGACCGTTGTGTATTTATGTCACCGACTTGTCAGTTGCAAACGCGGTTGGTACACCGCCCCTGAATAATAGCTACATGATAGCTACCCTTATCTACTCTAGTTCGTGGCTCAGTTAGTATGCCACCTTAGTTAGTTGAGTTTGGTTTGAGACCCATATCTGGGGTTCTTCTATTTCTTTGTACTTGAGTTCTTTTGTCTTACACAACTAAGAAGAGGAAAACTGTTTTCAGCCTCCACCCTTGTGTGTCTTCCCCCATTGTGCAAGCAAGAAAGCTTCAAGCGAGACTCCTTCCTTCTCTCCCACAATCTTGACATGGTATCAGAGCCTTGTTCGTGGTAAGGAGCTCAAGAAAGCAAGCCAAGCTCGCGGTGTTCTGGTAAGAGGAGCAATGTTGCTTTCGTTTTCTGTTTTGGGAGCAAATCTCTGCAGGTAGCACAGCCGGGAAGTGCAGGAGTGCATTGTCTCAGGTTGAGACGCCCTTTGCGGTGAAGCAAGAGGGCAGTATATGCTGCGGGTAAGGGCTTTAGCCCTTGGCGACCTTGTTTTTTTTATTTGAGGACATTTCGGGGCCTGTTTTGGAGGCGGAAGTTCTCTGCACTCACTCAGGAAAAGGCCCAGTTTTATGCTGTGCAACCATTGTTCTACAGGTCGGTGAAAAGTTATTGTAGAAATTGCATTGTATGCCTGTGCGCAGAGACATTGGGAGTTACAGAATCATCCATGTTGCCTGTTTATGCAAAATCGTCACTAGGAAGTGACTGTGTGGTCAAATACCACTTTCGCCAGTTTTGCAGATTTTCCCTTGTGAGGGTGAAGCTGTGGTTTTTGCAGTGACAGAACTTTTTGCAGTCTTCTGTAATGGCATCTGACTCTCTTTCACAGATTGTCACTGAAAAGC
This sequence comes from Lygodium microphyllum, assembly GCF_053477565.2. Classification (NCBI taxonomy): domain Eukaryota; kingdom Viridiplantae; phylum Streptophyta; class Polypodiopsida; order Schizaeales; family Lygodiaceae; genus Lygodium; species Lygodium microphyllum. The sequence goes on from NC_141152.1 coordinate 70,493,707, forward strand.
TTGACAAGAACAACTTCCAAGCATGGAAGTTTAGAATGACGAATTTCCTTATGGGAAAAGGATATTGGGAATTTGTTGCAGGAAATGAAGAAGAACCAGTTCTTCCTGATGTTTCCAATCAACAACAAATGCAGGCATTTAAAGCATGGCATGAGAGAGCCAGGAAAGTTATGTATTGGCTGTCTATCAGCATTTCAGACTCTATGATTGTGCATATTCAGGATGCAAGTACGCCAAAGGAGGCATGGGATACTTTGTCAAAAATGTATAGCACAAATACGCAAGCCAGGAAAATGCAGCTCAAGCAAGAGTTGCACAATGTGCAAAGAGAAAATATGAGCATCAACGACTACCACATGAAGGTGAAGAAGATTGCAGATGCACTTGCTTCCATTGGGTCACCAGTGGAAGATGATGATTTAGTTTCTGTGACCTTGAATGGTCTAGGAAAGGATTATGCACAGTTTTGGACATCCATTTCAGTTCGTGAAAGATTTCCTGATTTTGAAGAGCTGATTGCTCTTCTAATTTCTGAGGAGCAAAGAAATGGTGGTGCATCTTCTTCAGGAGGAACTTCAAAAGAAGCTGTCTTCTACTCAAATGCTGGAAGAGGTAGAGGCAGAGGTAGAGGCAGAGGTAGAGGAGGCCGATTTGGAGGCCGTGGCAGAAATCAGAATATGCAGCAAACTCAAGAAAACCAGTCCTATGGAGGAGGACGTGGTAACTCTAGAGGCAGGGGGAGCCAAAGAGGTCGTGGTGGATGGCAAAGAGGTCAAAATGCAAACAGTAATGTTGAATGCTACTACTGTGGTAAAATGGGTCATATGGCTAAAGACTGCTATAAAAAGCAGAATGACATCATGAATGGAAAACTACAACAAGGGAATTATGCATCTTCTAGCAGACAGGGTGATGACAGAAATGAGCATCTGTTTATGGTGCAGCACATGAACAATTCTGTGACAAGTGCAGAAGAAAGCAACGATGTATGGTATGTTGACTCAGGTGCATCAAACCACATGACAGGTCATGCAGAATGGATGGAGGATGCAAGGAAAATGGAAAAACCAGGATTTGTGGAGACTGGTGATGATACTGCACATCCTATTGTGCAGATTGGAAAAATTCCCTTGTCTATGCAGGATGGGAAAAAGAAATACCTGTCCGATGTATTTCATGTCCCGAATATCACCAAGAATCTGGTTTCTGTTGGTCAAATGGTTGAACAAGGCTTGCAGGTCAGATTTAATCCTCATGGATGCTTTGTTGAGGATATGAAAAATAAAGGTCGCTTGATAGCAAAAGGAAAGAAGAAGGGCAGAATGTTTACGTTGGATGCAGACATGTCTGAATTGAGTGCAGCAATGTTTGCACATGGGACTGGTGTAGTTGCAGATATTGATATCTGGCATAAACGCATTGGTCATGTTAATGTACAGCGACTTAAATCAATGCAGGCCCAAAATATTGTTGCAGGTTTGCCGAAATTCAAGGTTGCAGAAATGCATAAGGTATATGAAGCCTGTCAGTTTGGAAAACAGGCAAGGAAACCATTTCCTAGACATGTTCAAGAGAGTAAGAAGCCATTGGAATTAATCCACTCTGATGTGTGGACAACTAAAGCTGCATCTCTTGGAGGCTGTCATTATTTTGTCAGTTTTATTGATGACTATAGCAGAAAAGTTTGGGTGTATTTTATGAAAAAGAAAAGTGAAGTTTTTGGGCATTTCAAAACTCTTAAAGCTATGGTTGAAAAAGAAACAGGCTTGCAGATAAAATGCCTAAGGTCAGATGGAGGGGGAGAGTACCTCTCAAATGAGTTTGCAAGGTTCCTGCAGGAGCATGGCATAAAGCAGCAATATTCATGCAGTCATACCCCACAACAAAATGGAATTGTAGAAAGAAAAAACAGGCATATTGGAGAGGTATCTCGTGCCATGCTCAATGAAAAAGACTTGCTAGATTTTTATTGGGTTGAAGCAGTTGCTACAGCAGTCTACATAATGAACAGGACTCCCACTGCAGCAATACATGGAATGACTCCAGAGGAGAGGTATACTGGTAGGAAACCAGATATTTCTCATTTGAAAATTTTTTGTTGCATTGCCTATGTACATGTGCCAGATGAGTTGAGATCCAAGTTGGATCCAAAAGCTGAGAAGTGCATCTTTATTGGTTACTCTCTGCAGCAAAAAGGGTATAGATGCTATAACCCTTCTACTCGTAAGTTTACAGTGAGCAGAGATGTTATTTTTGATGAGATGAGTAGCTGGTATAAACCAGTAAATGTGATTGATGATGTAGATGCACAAAATGGTAATGCCGCACAAAATTCACAGCAGCAGTCACAAAATATTAGTGGACCTGGAGCATCCTCTAGTAGTGGTTCACATTCTTCACCATGGACAGGCAGATTGAGATCAGGAGAATCTTCTCAAAGTAATGCAGATAGTGGTATGCAGGTATCATGAAAAGGAAAAGAGAAGGTTGATCAGCCCATGTTTGATGTGAATGCAGGTCACTCGTATATGTATGGTGAATCCAGTGGCTCAGAACAGAGCATTGATGATGAGTTGGGTATTCCTTCTATTGTTACACCTGGAGTAAGGAAGACCAGGGATGTTTTGAGAGCACCTGGGAGTGAACCTACTTTGCGCAGGTCTACGAGAGCTAGGTATCCTGTGGATAGGCTGAAATATGATGGATTTACAGCCATTCACTATGCATATATGGTTAAAGTGATACAGGAACCAAAACCCACTTCTTTTGAGGAAGCCATGGGAAAAGAAAAATGGGAGAAAGCCATGGATGAAGAAATGGATGCCTTGGAAGCAAATGCTACATGGGAATTGGTACCTTTGCCTAAAGGTAAAAATGCAATTGGCTGTAAGTGGGTTTATAAGGTGAAGCACAATGCAGATGGTTCTGTGAATAGATACAAGGCAAGATTAGTAGTCAAGGGGTATGCACAAACATATGGCATTGACTATGAAGAAACATTCAGTCCGGTTGCAAGGATGGCAACCGTAAGAGCAGTCATTGCTATGGCTGCATCAAAGGGATGGTCTTTACATCAGATGGATGTAAAGAATGCCTTCTTGCATGGTGATTTGCAAGAAGAGGTCTATATGGAGCAGCCACCAGGTTATGTGCATGCTGTTCATCCTGAGTTTGTTTGCAGGTTGAAGAAAGCCTTGTATGGCTTGAAGCAAGCACCTAGAGCATGGTCTGACAAGATAGAACAGTATCTTGTCACTATTGGATTTCAGATTTCCAAGGCAGATTTCTCACTTTATGTGAGAAAAACAGAGAAAGGTATTATGCTGCTTGTCATTTATGTTGATGATTTGATTATGACAGGTGACAGTGATGAAGATATCCTTCATGTGAAAATGCTATTGAAGCAGAAGTTTGAGATGAAGGATTTGGGAGAGCTGTGTTATTTCTTGGGCATTGAGGTGATTAGATCACCAAGTGGGATACAGCTCTTGCAGAAGCAGTATGGATTGGACATGCTGTCCAAATATGGGATGACAGGCTGTAAGCCTATTTCAGTTCCTTTGGAGCAGAATGTGAAGCTGGGCACAGATGCAGGTGAGCTTCTAGAAGACCCTACTGTGTACAGACACATAGTAGGAAGTTTGATTTATATGACTATTACCAGGCCAGATTTGAGCTATGATGTTGGATTGGTAAGTCAGTTTATGCAGGCTCCAAGGAAACCACATTTGGATGCGGCTAGACGCATACTCAGGTATGTGAAGTCCACATTGCAGTATGGACTATTTTATGAGACTGGGGTTCAGATACAGTTGCATGGATACACTGATGCTGATTGGGCTGGTAGTATTTCTGATAGACGATCTACCAGTGGATATGTGTTCTCTTTTGGGAGTGCTGCAGTCACTTGGAGCAGCAAGAAACAGCCTACAGTTGCCTTGTCGAGCACAGAGGCTGAGTACAGGGGTGCAGCAATGGCTGCATGTGAGGTAGCTTGGTTGCATAAGCTACTTTATGATATGCATCAGTCTACAGATGGGCCAGTTGTCATTTATTGTGACAACATGAGTAGTATACACTTGGCAAATAACCCAGTCTATCATGCTAGAACAAAGCACATTGAGGTGCATTATCACTATGTGCGAGAGAGGGTTTTACTAGGTCTTATTGATCTAGTTTATGTCAGCACAGAGGATCAGGTAGCTGACATATTCACGAAGGCATTGGGCGCAGAGAAGCTGCGCAAGTTCAGAGACCTGCTTGGTGTGCAGGAATTGGGATTGAGCTCGAGGGGGAGTGTTGAGATATCGAGCTCCACTCGTGATACGCCAGGGTGACCGTTGTGTATTTATGTCACCAACTTGTCAGTTGCAAACGCGGTTGGTACACCGCCCCTGAATAATAGCTACATGATAGCTATCCTTATCTACTCTAGTTCGTGGCTCAGTTAGTATGCCACCTTAGTTAGTTGAGTTTGGTTTGAGACCCATATTTGGGGTTCTTCTATTTCTTTGTACTTGAGTTCTTTTGGCTTACACAACTAAGAAGAGGAAAACTGTTTTCAGCCTCCACCCTTGTGTGTCTTCCCCATTGTGCAAGCAAGAAAGCTTCAAGCGAGACTCCTTCCTTCTCTCCCACAATCTTGACAACGGGATGGATACAAAATAGCCTTTATGAACAAAGAGAGGTCTTCATCATTTTTTAGTGATGCTTTTTGGGCTATTTAAAACTTCTACCTCTTTCCAAAACTTCATGAACAAAATATTTTAGCCTTTCCTCTACAAAACAATCCTTGCATTTTTTAATGATATTTTGATCTAGTAAGAACAAAGAAGACCCTTTGCAGCATGGAAAAGAAGTGTTTGAGATTTGAGGCAGCATAAATTGTTTGCAAGATTCCAAGAGTGCTTTCATGGAAAAAGAGGTGGATTACCTAGGTCATATCAAGGTATTTCCATGGATGCAAATAAGGTCCAATGTGTAAAGGATTGGCTAATATTTCGAGGCCATTGATGGGGGTTTTGGGTTGCTTTAGATAGAATAGCGCCATCCATTTTTCCTAGTTCTTTCCCACAATTGTAGATCTTGAAGAAAGGTGCTATTGTAGGGACATGAAGCAAGTAATTATTTGTAATTAACCTTGACTATGATAGGACTAGAGGCTATATATGTGCTTATTGTGGTGCTAGAAGGAGAGAAATATGGTTGGGAACCAAAGGGGGGAGGGAGGGAGGAGCAAAAGACATCTACCTCTCCACAAAGTATCAAAAACATAGATGGGACTCTTCTCTACATTCTGGATATACTATGGAGGAGTGATTAAGAGTTTTTCCTCTTCCCACAATCTCCCCTCCCATTGTGATGCTCCTTCAAGCCCAAGATAGCATAGCTATTAGCAATTAGCTCCTAGCAACCATAACAATGTTATAATTTTTTGTAATCCAAGTTAACCTTACGGATAGTTTTAGAATTTTGCTTAAAGATTTAGAGACAATCTTACAATCCTAGCCTAGTCAAATGACCAATTACCATGCATTGTAGTCCATTGAAACAAATGAATTTCACTATATTAACATTAACTTGTTGGTCCATTATAAGCACATGAAGTAATTTAATACATAAAATGTGAGGTGCAATCAACTTAAAAACTCAAAATCATATTATGGAAGTTATGAGAACAATGCAAAAGATAGTTTGTATTCTACGATCACCACATCAATACACAAGGCCGTTGACATAAGTGCTAGGAACAAACATAGGTTTGGAAAGAACATACAACATTAAAGTAGACCATTGATTATAGCATTACTAGTTGTAGCTTGTTCAACATATCAAACTACTTTCGATGCATTAGTTCTTAGTTCTTAGCCATTGGCCTACTACCACACTAGGCACTTCTTCTTTGTTCATTTCTTTAGAGGCCTTGCTTAGGGGTGATCATGCTTATAATCCTTACTAGGCACATGTGTGCCAAACCCATGCTTCACCCATTCCTCATTTGTAAGGATGACTTGTGGGAATTTGAGGTAATGGTAGAGATACAAATAACCTTAAAGAATGCTTTCAATATACTCAACTATGCATGATTATTGGAAGTGAACTTAGCATGAACTATTGCAAGATTTCAAGATGCACTAGGACAAGGCACCATTCTTTCCAAAAGGCTCTCAACCTCTTGCCAACTAGAAAAGTCATCAATATTTAAGATGGCTTACATAAAAACTACTTGATTAATTGAGTCTTCAAATAATCAACCGTTGAAACATAAATCAATAATCTAATTACCTCTTTAGTCTCATCAACTATGCTCTTTTCATGTTTTACCAAGTCAAATAGACTATGTCTCATCAAGTGTGTTGGGGGAGGGGGAGGGGGAGGGCCACCTCAAGTGACATAGCTTGTTCCCATATCACATAGGTTGATGCTTAATCTCTACATCCCCCTCTCATAGTCAACAAAAGACCCATCATCTTTTATAGTCAAAATCATCATCCAACCTAGCCCCATGATCCGCATGGCTCTTGTCCTCATTACCTTGCTAAGCCTCGGATTTGAGGATGTGTGAAGTTTCGTGACTTACAAAGATCCAAATGGAGTGGAATAAGTGACGCTGCCATAAAGTTCATATGCTTGTGATGGCCCCTAAATAATGGACAGAAGGGGTGGGACAATAAGTAATGTAGGGGTAACATCCCTCTCTTATGCTTTAAGTTTTACTTTTGATATGTTAAATGATAGTTACTATTATTTTTTAATGAATACACAATTCAAGTAATGCAAGTACTAGAGTTCAAGCATCTTATGATGTTTCACAACTTCAATAGATGGATACTAAGGTTGACACCCTACGAGGGAGTTTCCAAAAGAAATATCTCCTTCCATGAAGTGATTAACCCATGTGATACAATAAATATCTATGATAGTTAGCATCAACTCCATAATGATAATAATAATATGAATATTGTACAGAGAAAGAAGTGGTAGCTAAAGTTCTATGATAGAAATATTATTAGAAGTCTTTATTTGCTTTATATTCAATAAGATGTTATCTCTCCCTTAAAGAATGTTAGAGCCAAAAGGAAACCACATTTATAATGCTAAATTTCGAAGGACATTGGGTTATCTTGAATATAAAAATAATAGATCAATATATCTAGACATAGAAGAATTGGTTCATGAAGTAAGTACACCCTAACCAAAGTGACTTCATTTTCTGGTAATATTAATGTGTACCCCTTATTGCAAATCTCAAGATAAAGAATAGACAATGTAAATTACTTCAATAAAGATATAGATATTTGTAAGTGTTAAAAGGGTTCCCTTTGAAGATCCTTATGAAAAGAAAATGTCTATAGCCTTAAGAAATCATGAAGTTAAGCTTCTATCTCCATAAAGGAGACTACAATGCAAAGAAACCATAAAGATTCATAAGTCTCGGTACTTGAGTTTGGAAGAATTAAATATTTTTAAGAGGAAAAATTAAGCCCAATTTAAGATGTAAAAAATAACCAAAAGGATTTAATTCTCTTCAAGAGGCTAGGTTGGTGCCTTCCCCAAGTTCATGATAAACTAGCAAGTCAAATGGAACCTTAAGCTGCTAGAAGATTGGCATCTAAAACAAATTTCAATTCATAGATTGCATTTTAAAGATTGTTTTGTGTATTAAAAAAGACTAATTGTTTATAGTGTATTTTGATTAAATTTTATACCAACATAGGTTAGTCTTTGGATGTGTGCAAGGCCTCCCCCCACCAATGCTAGTCACAGAGCCCTTTACCAAGGGGTTGTTTTCTTTACTTTGGATACTAGGACTAGCAATGAATGCGAGATGTCTCTCCATAGGGATTAAATGTTAGGTAAGAGGAAAAAAGGATGCTAGAGGAGGGCTCTAGTTGTGAATTCCCTAGGCATCTAGGATTATCTAATCCCTTGCAAGCCCAAGATGGTTTTGTCAAAAGCCCCCAATGCTAGCTAAGGAGGTAGAGTTTTATACACATAATGGTTAACTGATGTAATAAGACAAGATTATACACCTTAGAATACAATTATTATTTTTAAAAATATTATTTTCTATTATCTTTGTATTTGTGATTAATTTACATGAACAAAACTTGTTTTAAAGGGTTAATTAAGAAATGTGATTTTATGTGTTAAACTAAATGTAGTAGAGATAATTCGATAACTAAGCAAACGGATCACTAAAGGGAAGAGATAGGGAAGCTACATGAGCAATTCATCCTATGATAGGGTGGTCTTAGTTAGCCAAGAGGTTTCCCTTAAAAGTGATAGATTAGGAGAATTTTAGGAAAGGATGAACTTTGACTATTGTAGAAAATTGACAAAGGTGAGGCTTTGCCTTATCAACAAAGGGATCAAGACATTGCCCCCCCACCCCCCCCCCCCCCCCCCCCCCTTATTTCTTCACTCTCTTTGAACCAAGTGCAACATAGGTATGCTTCAGTCCTAGTTTACTTGCAAAAAATGAAGTGCCCATAATAGATTTTAGAAAAGTATTAGGTAACCTTAGAAGTTATTTATGAACCTTGTTATAAGTTGATCCTTATTAGGAATGGATTAGAGCTTCCTCAATGAGGGTATGGTTAAGTGACCCTAGGAAACAAAGTTTGGATATTTTGAGGGAATTCTGAATGGCAGTGCCTAGGCTTATCTCAATGGACTATCAAAATCATGTCATCAAGGGTTCATTAGATGGGCACATAACACTTGACATCAAAGCAAAAGAAAATTGTAGATATGAAACTTAGGTAGAACTATTTGCAAGCTTGAATGAGGTACAATCGACTTAAGGATGTCTTGTGTAAAATGATTTATCACTAGTTAATGATGGGTATTTATGAACAATAAATCTTACTAAATATTCCTAATGTTTCAGGCTATGTTCACTCCTATTATGCTTATAAACCATTGATGTATTTGAATTCCGTGGATAAGCCTTGTTATTAGTCCAATTCCTATTTAGTGTCTTTCCCTTTGGCTATTGCAACTATTGATAATCAACATGTTGCTATTTTTTCTTCTATTTATACAAGATCAACATTTCATTGAGTCTTATGTCTCACATTTGTAAAATTTTAAATATAACCTTGGATGAATTATGCAAAAATTAAGTATGCACACTCTAAAATTCAGGGCATTGCACCTACCCAATACCCTATCAATGTCCAAGAGAGGAAAATTCATCTTAAGTTAGTTAAGCCACTTGACTTTGATAGAAAGATGTAGACAAAAATGCCCAATTTTGGGTCAAGACAGTAGATTATTATTTACTCATTGTTGGAACTAATGCCTCAAATCAAGCCATGATAGCATTGCTCAAGTTGACAAGGGAAGCTCCTCTACATTGGAAGCGATAGTGCCAAGACCATAGGATATTTGAGTTGACTGCAATAAGGGAGTACCTAAAAGAACATATGCACATAAGATACCTTCCACTATCCTACTACAGTATGAAAACAATGAGTTTTTCACTTTGTATCAAAGAAGATTAAGCTTGGAAGCTTACTGTCAATACCTAAAATGGGTCTGACACTGGCTCTATGGCACTAGCCAAGCCTCTACCACTCAACTAAAACCAACCCACACGGCCTCATGGCCAAGAGCCTTTAAGAACTTTGTGTTTGTATGATTTTGTAGTCCAATGAATAATTCTTTCCCCACTCCTCAAAGTGAGTCCCTAAACCTGTTGATGTTATACACCACGCAACGTGAAAGTGCAAATACAATTGTTTTCATGCTTTTCTTCTAATCTATTAGTGCTTCATTGCTTAGGCTAGTACCGAGATTTATCCTACTACTAGACCCTTTAAATTTTAGAAAACAATGAACCCTATATGACATGCATCATGAAACATCATAATTTAAGATACTTCCACCACTCAACAACCCCTCTTCTCCCTATACCGGTTAAGATTTTGCATGTGTTGATAGATTTAAGACTTTTTTTCATGTTTTTTTTTTGAAAGCAATAAAATCTCACTACTTCAACAAAGAGATAGGGTTGAACTAAGGCTAAACCTCATGCTTCAGCTCTACCATATGTTCACAAACATAAATCTTATTTTTTTGATGCGAAAAATCTAAATTTTCTTATTTTTCTTTATTTTTAACTATTTCTTTATAGATAATTACTGATTTTCTGATTTGAATTGATTGATCTTACTTAAAATGATTTTCTTATCATGTTTCAACCCATAGGAACAGCATATGCACACCAAAACCCAAGAAATCACATATTTCCCCTTAAACCACATAGTCTTGGGTTTTCCACGTTTAGCATAAAATTATTATACAACTGATTTTTTATGATTTCTTCAATATGACTGATCAATTAGAATATTGGCAATCAAATATAATCATTTCTAAGAATTTCAAACCAAATTTGATCATAAAAGAACAAAATTTACCTTTTGCTCATAAAAGTGCGCATTATGATGTATATATTTCAAACTTGGAGGCCTGCGGATGCTCTTCCACATTTGTTGATCCAACCTTGATTCATGTCACTTTTCACTTCTGCATCATCGCACGATCAAAATCATTCATCTTAGCTCACCCCTTTCTCTTTTGCATTGATCCATGAGAAGAAACCACAATAGGAGAGAGGAGAGAGAAAGAATAAAATCAAATCTTTTCATAGAATGTTTCATTTTTTGCACTGTTTTTCGCAATGGAGGGCGAAGGAATTAGAGAACTCATTGCCCAGTGCATTTCCCTCATATTCCAACAACACATTAAAAGCTGTAAATTTTTATCATTTTGTGGGGTGCCGAGAAAAATGGTGCCCCCATCCCCCCTTCCATGTTTGAAAAATCATGAATTCTCAAATCATAAGCTTAAACTTTTAAACCAAAAAAAAAAAAGGTTCATCCTTTCTTGTTCACATTGCGGAGGAAGTGTTTTTTTATATTTCGGAGGGGCAAAGGAGCTCGGATTCAAGATCCGTCTAGATGACTAGTTTGTTGTGTTGTAACATGTCCCCCATATCCACTTGTAGGACATGTCATAGCAGCCCATCGGGAAGAGATTCTAAAAAGCGCCACCCAGCACTCCCAAGGAATGTCACGGGGTTTGCAATCTATGTCTTCTCGAGTCTGCCACGAAGCGGAAGCATTCTGACTGTTCCCACTTAGGACTCACCTGAATCAGGGTTTTCCTAATAGTCAAGTTCCTAGAAAGTAACTAGCGTCGAACTACTTATGCAGAAACATCAGTGTCGAAGCAGATTCATGCTGCACTTAGTTCAAGGAGAATGGGAAATGAGAGGGATGCGAAGCTCAACCACTCTACCCGTAAGGCATAGTCCCATTCCGTTCCCCTAAAACAGCACAAATCGGGATTCTAGCTCTAAGAGGCCGATAACGTCTTGGCCCTAGGGTTCCTAATTTCCTTGCAGAAGTCTAGCATTTGGTCATCCGATCACTAGGGTGAGAACCCTAGATCATTCTTGCATGGGCGTTTAGCTAACCCTAACATTCTGTGAATGTGGGTAGGATCTTTGGGATCAGAATTATTAAATCGGCATCCCAAGTGCCATAGTAGGTAGAATTTTATCGTGGCTTAACTCTACCTAGCATATTGAGGTGATCATCATATACTAACTACTCATATCTTTATGGTTCTCATGTAAGGTATTCAATTATATGCAAATTACTTAGTTGCTCTAACAAACCCACGATTTAAGATGATCTTTCTTTAAGGATGCAAATACATTCTTCTAATTTTGCAAGTACTTTCCCCTATAAGATGTAAGTAACTGGAAAATAGGTGAGATGCATCATTCCATGCGAGTATGCAACTTCAAACCATAGACCTTCTGCTTTTATGGAGCTTATAGATCATTCTTTTCCTTGCCCTATACTATAATGATTTACATTCAGAGTTAACCCGTATAAACCCTTCGCTGATGCACACTACAAGGATTTAAGCTTATAGCGACGGCGAGTAGCGATGGCGGGTAGCGGCGTCGCTATTTGCATCGCTTTTGCGATGCAAATAGAGACGCTTCACAGGGGAAAAAAACGGGCCGAAATCGAGCACGGCTTTATTTTGGGTTTTTGAGTTTTGTGTTTTAAGAGCGAGAGCGAGGGAGAGAGCGACCGTCGTGAGAGAAGGAGAGGAAGAAGACTTGCTGCCACCGCCGCCACCGTTGTTCACGAAGGAGAGAAGGAGCCTTCATCATGAAGAGGAGCCACCCCACAGTCGCCATATCTCATCAGTGAGTCTCCCTCTCTCCTTCTTTTACTTGTTTAAGGTTTAAATCACTTTCTCTTTTGCTTGTTTAGGAGAGGAAATGAGAGAGAAAGAGAGGGAGAGGGAGAGGGAGAGGGAGAGAAAGAGAAAGAGAAAGAGAAAGAGAAAGAGAGAGAGGGAGAGGGAGAGGGAGGGGGAGGAAATGGGAGAGGGAGAGGGAGAGGGAGGGAGAGTGCATTCTCTCTCTCCCTCTCCCTTTTGCTTTTGGAGAGTGTTAGGATATATTGTGAGAGGGAGAGGGAATGAGAGAGGGAGAGGGAGAGGGAGGGAGAGAAAGAGAGAGGGAGAGGGAGAGGGAGGGAGAGAAAGAGAAAGAGAGAGAGAGGGAGGAAGAGAAAGAGAAAGAGAAAGAGAGGGAGAGGGAGAGGGAGGGGGAGGAAATGAGAGAGGGAGAGAAAGAGAAAGAGAAAGAGAGGGAGAGGGAGAGGGAGAGGGAGAGGGAGAGGGAGAGGGAGGGAGAGTGCATTCTTTCTCTCTCTCTCCCTTTTGCTTTTGGAGAGTGTTAGGATATATTGTGAGAGGGAGAGGAAATGAGAGAGAAAGAGAGGGAGAGGGAGAGAGAGGGGTAGGAAATGAGAGAGGGAGAGAAAGAGAAAGAGATGTATACTCAAATGGATAGCTTTATGGATATGTATATGTCTACTCAAATGGATAGCTTTTGTCTACTCGAGATGTAGTCCACTTGTGTGTGTATATATTGGAACGATAACATATCCATGATTATGGTAATGGTATTCACTTTTCTTTTTTTATGGGTACCATTACATCGACTCTTTAAGAGGGCTAAAAATTGGTCATACACTTTATAAAGTCTAATTAGGAGATTTAAGATGCATGATAATAGACTTATCGATAATGGTATGCAATGTGCTTTACCATGGGCCACATACATTGGTGACTCTTTAAGATGGCTTAAAATTGGTCATATCCTTCATAATGTCCAAGTAGGGGATCTAATTGTGATATGCATAATTCCTTGTTTTTGTATTAACTTTATAGGCATAACAAATTAGTAATCATACCAACTAGTCAACGAAAGGACTAAAAGAAAATGATACCCTAGCTAATGATCATTATGGTACTTCATCAAAATGAACCCAAAAGTATTGCCATAGAAGACGAATCCCTTAAATTGAGCATAGGATATTTTCTTCAAATGTTATGACTATGAGTATAATTGATTGGAACAAATTTTATAACTATTGTTGATAAATTTCATAGATGGCATTAATTTTTATACATGGACCTAGGACAAAAAAACCACATTACTAAGATGCTTTTTGTTGAGACTGATTTATTATTAGACTAAGAGATCCTCAATGATGCTCATAAATTTTGTTGACTAGGATTACTTATACTCAAAGCCCTCTAGTGCAGTTGTATAAGTAATCCTAGTAGAGCCCCTCTAAGATACTCAAAGTACATAACCTAGAGACCGTAGCTAGGTATATAAGGTATAATGGTCATACAAGAAGACACCTCAATAATTGATTGATCACCACTAAATCCCAAAGAAGAATCGTGTTCCATCCCCTTCAACTCTATATTCACCTCGTGAAGAACTTCATTAATCATAGCATCCTTGTCACCAATCTTTTTGTTGCAATGATGAAGTAACATAGTCATCACTTTTCCTTTTAGCATCTAAGGCATTATCCAATCTTTTAGTCAAGTCCAAACATTTAGTCTTCAACTCATGAACCTTATGAACCAATGCTTTTTTTTTCTACAATAATGAATAATTATCTACCGGGACAAACAAATCCTTGAGCATGGTACATGGCCGAGATATAACATCAATAAATCTCTCAACTACTATGTCCCATGCAGTTTTTACATCAATCAGTAAAGCATTTCTTATATCTTGAAGTTTAGATTTCAACACCATGGATGCATCAATATCAACCTCAATGTTTTTCAAAATTTGCTTCTCAACCTCTTGCAGAGGCTAAAACCTCTCAAGCAAAAGCTTATGGTGTAACTTGACATACATCTCCATAAAGCTATCCATTTGAGCCTCGTTTTCCCAAATTGTATTACAAGTCATTAAATTGTTTGTTATAATGTAGATAAGATGGAAAACGAAGAAGGTCTTGTTGTTCAAGATCGCGAGGCGTATCTTAATCAGCGTGCCCCATGTCCTTGCTCTCAATGCAAGTTCTCAATCAAACGAAAATGCTGATTGTCTATAGAACACTTACGATGATTTGGCGAGTTTCAATCTGAGATCATTGATCAAGCGATTGCGGATTTTAAGCAAACAGTAATTTGAAGTTAATATCAATCATGCATTATACTCGCAAGCTAATTGAACACCATATACAATAAGATTGGGTCTTGTTGGCAAATTTTCTATCCAGGGAGGTGATGTCTCGTCCCAAGGGGGAGTGCACCCTTTGCAGCCAATTAGAAGAGTTCGTGGGTGTGAGATGGATAGAGTGCAGGAGCCAATCCACCACTCGCAAGGCCAATCTATACCGTCAATGCCAGAGGAGACAGACAACCTTCCAGACCTACCTACAATCTTGGAGCTTGAGATGGAGGCAATGATCAATGCATTGATTCCCATGGATGTCGAGACTTCTGATCCGCTTAGAGAGGAAGCATCCATACCATTATATGATGGGTGCTGAGTATCTCGGTTGAAGACATTGCTTGCACTCTTAAGTGTGCAAGCAAAATACGGGTGGAGCGATACAAGTGTGATCGAGTTATTTAGGTACCTTGCACATAGGCTTCATTGATTTTTTTTTGACACTATTATTACAAACATTTGTGCTTTTTCAAGGTGTTTTATGATTTTTTTCAAGTTATTAAAATATCATATATTACCACCCGCAAATACCATGCCTGAGTCTCGTGATGATACACGACATGTTTTATGGAAGCTTGGCATGGACTACAATAACATCCATGCATGTATCAATGATTGCATACTGTTCCGAGGAGAATACGAGACTATGGAGACATGTCCAAAGTGTGGTGCTCACAGGTATCGACAGGACTTGCAAGGGCAAACCATCCCTCAAAAAGTTCTCAGACACTTTCCCCTCATCCCCCGCATAAACCACACGTTTTCTACGCCCGGCATGGCGAGCTTGACAACATGGCATGTGCAGAATAGGTCCATGGATGGAGTTTAACGAATATCAATGGATTCGCACATGGAGCCACATTGACTCTACCTTCCCAGGCTTTGTGCGAGAGCCAAGGAATCTTTGGCTCAGTCTCGCAATGGTGGCGTGAACCCATTCAGTCTATGCTCAACTTCTTACAATGTGTGGACTATAGTCCTTGTCAACTACATCCCTCCATGGCTTTCTACGAAGAAAGGACATCTCATCCTTAGCTTGCTCGTCCCAGGTTGCTACAAAGTAAAAAATATGGACGTGTATTTGCGTCCACTAGTCGATGAGCTTAAGATTTTGTGGGAGGAGGGGGTCACTGTGCAAGATATGAGCAGGCACGATGGTTGGTGGTCAGCCAATATTCGAGCCATTCTCATGTGGACGATGCATGACTTTCTGGGATTGGGAGAGTGCTCAAGTGAGTAGGCCTCCATTCTTGCTGGTAATATCTATATTTTATCTCATTCAATCAAGTATTCACTAGGTCGTGGTGTTGGAATAGGTCTGGTTACCTCAGGTTATCATGCATGTCCATTGTGCGGGCCACAGTTAGACTCTCGAAGGTCACGAACCATGAAGAAGATGGTATATCAAGGACATGCTGCTTTCTTGCCGGAGGATCATGAACTCAGGGAAGGTTTCCTTGGATGACCTCCAACACGTATGAACACTGCAAGCTGGTACAAGCTGAAAATGCTCCACGCGGAATCACATCCAAATGGAATGCGACAGTTCTCAATTTTCTACGAGTTGCCATATTGGACCCACTTACAGGTCAACCACTTGTTGGATCCTATGCATATTTTCAAGAATGTGGGTAGCTTGCTATGGGACCACATCACAGGAAAGAGAGACACTATAGGGGCACGAATGGATTTGAAGGAGGTAGGTAAGATGGAAGCGCTTTGGCCGCAGTCGAGTGCTGATGGTCACGTGCAGCTTCCTCACACTCCTTGGGTTTTTCCACTAAAGAAGAGCGCATTGTGAAGCAAGTAATCAAGTCTATCCGCACTCTGATGGGTATGATGCGTTCTCTCAGGTCTGCATTTTCTAAAGACGACCAATTGTCAGGGCTAAAATCCCATGATTGGCATAAGATATGTCAGGTTTGTACTACGAGTTTGTGCTACGAATGGATTGTAATTATTCATAATCCTTTCTCATTTGTGGCAGTTTGTACTACCGATCGCGATCGCAGGATGCCTTACTCTAGAAATTCGCAGGGCCATTTACAAGTTGTCAACTTTGGTGCAATGGATCTCACAGAAAGAGATTAAGACGTCCTCTATTGAATCCGCGAGGCGGGGAGCAGTGGAGACGGTCTGTCTCTTTGAGAAATACTTGCCCACTAGCATGCTCACGATACAAATCCACCTTCTTGTGCATCTTGTGGACGAAGTGGAGATTGCAGGACCTGTCCATATGCGATGGATGTTCTTCTTGGAGTGCTTCATGAAAACCCTGAAAGGCTTTGTGCGACAACGAGCTTGGCCAGAAGGTAGCATGGCCGAAGGTTGGTTGGTGTCAGAGGTGTTAGTGCATATTTCACAATGGCTACCAACTGTGGAACTAGACAATGAAATGCTATGGATGATAGACTGACTGGAGATGTGGTGGTTGGAAATGGGGTAGGAAAAAGAATGGATGCCTCAATGGAAGAGAAGGTGAATCGCTTTTTTATGTTGCACCATGCCTCCATGGAGACACGACTCGCCAAGTACCAGATTTCAAGGCAAGATCAAGAGAAAGTGCGAGCTGAATTCTGACGTAGTACGCGTCATCGACCGATTCGATATCTCGAAAGTATGGAGGAGATGCCGCGGTTTATGTCAACGCGATGGTTGCATGGAGCCTTGACCGCAGCATCTCGCGAAGGGACAGAGGTCTCAATGGAGGAGTGGGAATTCTCGAGGGAATGTAGTCCAAAGGTGATGAGGGGTTTAGAATCTGTCGTATCTAAATTTTATATGCGACATCTAATTTGAGTGTTTCAATGTACAATACAAAATATATAGTGCAGCATGGTCGCGCGGACGGCATTTTCGCATGGAGCGTATTGACAAAATGCACTCCACAATCGACTGTGGTGTCATGGCAAGGTTCGAGCAATGGATCCAAACACAGTTGTGGATGAGATGGAGTATTTTGGGAACTTGCAAAGTATTATTACAGTGGATTACTGTAGCTTCTCCATGATTTATTCGATGTGCAGTGGTTCAAAGTGGTACTTAGAGGAGCTGGAGCAACAGTTTGACGAGATCCATCTGGATTTCTCGAAATAGATTCCGAAAAAAAATGGATGGATTTGCGTGACACCTTTGTGTTGCCGACCCATTGTGAACAGGTGCATGGAGTCATTTGCTTGCTAATTGTATTACGACATGGTTTATGTCACAATGGTTTGAACTCTCTTGTATGTGTTTGTGAACAAGCAATCTTCTATCCAAACCACCGACAACCTCGATGGTGGTATGTTATACCTTCAACTCCCCAAAGTGCGAGAGTATATGATCAAAGCGATGTTCCGAGTGTAGATGAAGATAATATGCAAATAGAGGGATCGATATTGCAAGGGGTGGAGGCCGTCGAAAGCTTGGAGCCAGCATCAGCTCTAACAATGATGGAAATATAGGAGTCCAATAATTTTTTGAGAACGAGGTGGACTCATTCTTTTGTGGTGACATGTCTATCGACCTTCCAGTGTATGCGGAGTTGTGTCAAGAGATTAACATGGGACCATATGATACTTCATACTTGGAGCATCCACTTACGCAATTCGTTGACCAATCTCTTATAAAGGTATATAAGATATGCATTTTAAGAGAGTTTTTTTTAAAATAATTTATATTACTGTGCTTTGTATGATTTAAATTGATTATTCTAACATCATTTTTTATCTATGCAGGTGACATTTTCATGATGAGTCGAGGGATGAGCGATGAGGAGTTGTAGGACATCTTCGCACACATGTCTCCAGACCAGCTCGCGAGATTCAGAGAGATGGCAGACAAGGAGCTATCTCGTTCTTCGTCAGGGCGCTCTGCTAGATCTGCTTCAGCACGATTGGATACTTCGGCTTCAAGCAGACGATCTCGACACTCATGACTTGGGCCAGAGGGAGGGAGTGCATCGGGATTAGGGGAATGCTACTGTGGAGACACGGATGTGGTGTCTCCATCTCGTCGTTCAGCTGGAGCTGCATCACCTCCAGGATTTGTCACACCTGTGGGGATGTCTACTCTAGTTACTCTAGCTTTTGCGCAGCCGTCAGCAGCAGGTGGCACCCCTTTGGGTGCCACTCCGAGAGAGATTACCCTCGTCGGTATACCGGATGCAGAGGGGTCTCCTGGATATGCCCAAGAGCATGGACGTAGATGGGAGAGTTTCATCTTAGGCAGACTCTTAGGGGTTATGGATATCTGGTCGATAGTAGGTCAGGAGCCATCATCATGAATGATGAGGGGAGGAGGGTGATGGCTCTCATGAGAGAGTTGTGCCAACAAGTTTTTCGGCACGTCTTGGATCATTGGA
Organism: Lygodium microphyllum; assembly: GCF_053477565.2. Lineage (NCBI taxonomy): Eukaryota > Viridiplantae > Streptophyta > Polypodiopsida > Schizaeales > Lygodiaceae > Lygodium > Lygodium microphyllum. The sequence continues at coordinate 70,512,636 of NC_141152.1, forward strand.
AGAACATATCGGAGGGGAGAAAGGACTACATAGTAGCATCCTTGCACGATGAGTTTTTAGTGCCAGCCACAGTAGATAGATTCTCGACGGGCTGGATGATGGATTGCGTGCGTGCATACATGTCACATAGACAATCCGACGCATGCAAGGCAATCAAGAGTGGGGCTGCAAAGCCCGAGTGGTTAGATGCAGATGACTGGCGCCAACTGAGGGAGGAGGCTACAGATTCTCCAGGACGTTGGAGTCAGCAGCGCGAGGCGGCAAGGGCACGACTCGAGGCCGGAGTGGTCCATCATCTTGGGAGTGGCGGCCAGAGGACATATTTGGAGGACTTTGTAATTTTTTCTTTTGTTTTGCTTGTTTGTTTTTTTTGAAATATTCTTTGTACTGACAATCATGTTTCTAACAGTTAGCGTTTTGTTTTCTTTGCAGCACTCCATTACAAATCACGATCCGATCGGCCTTGAGACTCGATATACAGAGAGGCACGGTCTCAATGCATTGATCGACCGATTGTATAGACGCGGCGGCCCTATAAGTCACTCATCTTTCTTGTCTGTAGTTACCATGGGATATTTGAATGCATTATTGTATGGTGGATTGATGTGTTGTTTCTTTTTCTGCAGAGTCCGTACGATGCTCCTTTGCGGCGGGACGAACTTTCGGGGGACGAGGATTTGTATCTCGCCCTTGGATCCCTGGAGCTCACACACCTTTATTTTTGAGTCGCCCTGATCTATGTAGACATTTTCTATGTATTAGTGATATCCTGTCATGATTGTACCAATCGCTTTTTATGTGATCATATATTTATTTCATGTATCAGTTTTATAATTTCAGTATACATTCTTTTTGTTTGCAAGCACTTTGTACACAGTAGTGCAGAAACTATTTTGTATGGCTCTCATACAACACACAGTGCTATATTTTTTAAAATCCCTGTTACCATCGCTATTAGCATTGCAAATTTTACTGCTCGCATTGCTATTATCGTCTCTATGCGCGTCGCAAAACGTCGCTATTAGCGTCGCTATTGGCGTTGCAAATGTGACGCTGATAGCGACGCCAATAGCGACGCAAATACCAACGTTTCTATGGCGTTGTTAATAATGATGCTTTTTGCGACGACGGGGGCAAAATTTTTTGTTTGTATTTTCATCGCTTTAAACGTCAGTATAAGGCCTATATCTTGTAGTGGCAACGAAGTCAAAAACTGTAATATTTTTAATGAAGATGCATTCAAACTTTGATAAAAGGACTCCATGCATGAGCGAATACCATGAGTCCATCATTAAATTAATCCTTCCTTTAGTACTTGACCCAACCCAATATGAACAATCATCGCATGCAATTTGCAAGGTATAGAAATCCTTTCCATGCATTGCAACTATTGAGACATCATATAATGTCTGTTTATGATTTATCTTATACACGAATCACAACTAGAAAATTACTACGTAAGAGAATTATGTGCTTATGCCCTGTCCTTTTTCGTGATGCAACAAGATGCCTTTGCACAATTCTATCTTTCAATTTATGCATCATATGTTTAGAGTTTCATCTTGACCACGGAAGTGCAAGAAATTGCAAATGCACGACTTGCAACTAAATTTTATAAATAGGGTGAGCAAATAAATTTTCCAATGTGTTTAAACTTGCCTACGAGAATTAAACATGCCTAGTGCATCCTTTTCATGCGAAATTAATTTTAGGAACCTGGGCATTAGGAATCAAGGTGTTATTCACATGCATACTCGGGGTGGAAGCTCCTGCGTGTGCTCCTCTTGCCTTTTGCTGAGAAGCCATTGGCGTAGTGGACTTGGATTCGCGGACTCTCCTTACCCTTTTTCCCGACCTCCAAAACTGCCTACTAGGTCGATAATTTCTCCCCCACGCAGAAATTGGCCTTACAAGACACGGTTTTAAAAACCGGGGAAGGCACACGTAAAGAAGGCTTATGGAAGCCTTAATGGAAGCTTCCAAATTAGAAGCTTCCAAGCCTGGGCACAGAGATGACGTGGAGAGAGAAGATGATAATTGGGAGGATGAAGACGACGATGCTGAAGAAGATGATGATGATGGTAATGATGATGAAGATGATGGAGATGATAATTGGGAGGATGAAGACAACGATGCTAAAGAAGATGATGATGATGGTAATGATGATGAATATGATGGAGATGATGGTGGTGAAGGTGATGGTGACCAGATGGCATGGCGGTAGCTGTTGGCGGTGCGATGGTAGCACGGCAACACGACATGATTCCTTCCTCTCCCCCTCTCAAGCTTGAGAGGGGGGGTCATTTAGATTGCAGGGGGGGGATAGCCACACACGTGGCTAGTTATGTGCCTCCTCCCCCCCATGCTCTCCTACTCCACACCCACTCCTCTCACACTCCCTCTCTCCCGCCCTGCAACGGCTAAAGGGGAGGGAAATTTTAAAAAAATTTGCACAAATTCATTATCTTTTTGCCCCAAGAAGGGGTGTTCCCGCATAGGCCTATGGTGGCTCGGGGTTCTTCAAGCCACGACTCTTAAGCACAACACGGGTTGGAGTTCGTTGATGCATGTAGAGGGAGAACTTAGCCACCAACATTTATCGGTGTGGGAGATTACTTTGGGTTGCTTTTTTTTAACGTGGGGTGTGCAAGGTCTAGGGTTGATTAATATTTCATTGCGAAAATATTTTTAAAGTGACCATGCTTGTTGCAATGGAAGCAACGGAGATTGCGGCCATTACCTTGTGTAGGAATGAAGTTGTTAGCAGTGTTTGCCCTATCTTTCTTCCTTTGCGTGCCTGATTTTGACCCTGTGCTCTCCTGGCCTGAGACCTATACACTCCGTTGTTTTGATCCTTGTAAGACCAAGTCCTTTGCTTGGTCTGCACCTCTTGTATTATTGGTGCAGCTCGAATGAGCGCATCTTGAAGGTCTGTTGGGCGCATTGATTCCAGGCAGGTGTTTATGGGTGGGTTTAATCCGGCACAAAACTTTGACACCTGTTGTGTCATGTCCATTTGTGGCACGTACTTTAAGAGAGAGACGAATTTTGAATAGTAAGCATCAAGAGATAGACCAAGGTGCTTCAGTTCATAGAACTCGTTCATCTTCTGTGCGTGCGGTAGGTAGGTGGTAGATATCTCCCTTCCATACCTCTTTTAAGCTTCTCCCAAGTAACTGACCCTTTCGATAATCCCTTGGTCTCTACACCATTGCTTCCACCAAAGTCTTGCTTCACTGGTAAGCTTCAGTTTGGCGAGCATCGCTTGGTTAGCAAGTGTAGTACCTGCTGCTTTGAAATAATCTTCCATGGATTCGATCCAAATCTCGGCATCAGTTTGGATGGTCCTTCCCTTACCATCGAATTCAGGTGGTTTGATCTGTTTGAGAAGGAACTTCTTCTCTTGGATTACAACTGTACTTGGTGTAGGGGTCCGACTAGAAAGCTGCACTTGAGGTTGTGCTTGGGCAATAAGATTCTTTACATTAAAAACTTGCTAAGCATTTCTCACATTACATTAACATGCCAAGTTTAGCTTTTAGCCAAGTGACCTTATCACTTAACTCCTTTATCAACACTTATAGCCAAGATAGATAGTGATAAAAATCTGATTCATTCATGTGGGCATAGCCCTTTTGAGTACATTTATTTAGGAGGGTAGAACAAGCTGATACATTAATTAGGGGAAAACAAGATTGTGTTACATTCGGCCATGGGAACTGAGTAATAGTATGGAGTGGGGTCATGAATTTTCAGGAATCGATAGGTCATAGGAAGCTTGGGGTATCCATTCCTTTGATACCCGTTCTTCTCATAACGTCCCAACACCTTAATTCTCTTAGTAGGGATTATTCAAGTCACTTCCTCGTACACATACTTGTTTTTCTTGACCTTTCGACCGCTGACATATAGGGTTGCGTTTGTGTGAGCCTTGACAAAGATGAATAGCTTCACGATCTTTAAGTCCTCCATCCACTTTATTCTCTTCAAGTTAGTTCGAAGGTATGCAAGTCGGTGGGCAGCTATGTAATAAATTCATGAATCACCTGTCCATCTCCGTTCCACGTACAGGGGTGAAGGATTGTAGATGCGGTCTAGGATATTCATCATATCTAGCCTCTGTTGATCATCTGAAGCACACATTGCAGTCATAAACATAACCTAGAACACCAAGAATTTGTCCCATGCTTCGTGACTTTCCAGGCTAGCATCCATAAGTAAGTAAGGAAATGTTCTTAAAGGTGACATTGCTCTATTTTCCCCTCATTAAGTTCCCTTGTAAATAGTAGATTTCATTGGTTCACTCTAATACCAACTGTAACGTGTCCCCCCTATCCACTTGTAGGATATGTCTTAGTAGCCCATAGGGAAGAGAGTCGAGAAAGCGCCACTCGGCACTCCCAAGGAATGTCACGGGGTTTGCGATCTAGGTCTTCCCGAGTCTGCCATGAAGCGGAAGCATTCCGGCCATTCCCACTTAGGACCGACCTGAATCAGGGTTTTCCTAATTGTCAAGTTCCTAGAAAGTAACTAGCATCACGAACTACTTGTGCAGAAACATTAGGGTCAAAGCGGATTCATCTTGCACTTGGTTCAAGGAGAATGGGAGATGAAAGGGATGCGAAGCTCGATCTCTCTGCCTATAAGGCATAGTTTCATTCTGTTCCCCTAAAACAACACAAATCAAGATTCTAGCTCTAAAGATTCTAGGTCATTTTTTACCTTGCTGTCAATTCTTTTGAGAAAAGTTCTCGGCCAACCGGGACCACCCTTCCGTAGGACTGACCAGGGTCACATCCACCACACTTTCCTCGGGTTGCTTTAATTATCTAATTACCTACCACATTTAGTTTGACAAGCAAAAACAACTTTCTTAATTAACCAATTAATCACTGCTTCCTTCATGTAACTTATGCACTGACATAGAAAAACAATGTCAAGCAAGTTCCTTTTCAACATTTGATCTTTATTTATCAGTCTTTGGAATACACCATATAATCCAACCCGAAGGCTATTTCGCCCGAAGGCTATTCCAGCAATCCTTAAGGATCGTTATTCCGCGTTTCCACTCGTTGACTAGTATGCGGGCCTCGAGATCCCATCTCAAGTCACGTCGGCCTCTTATGTAGGTTCCGAAGGCAAGGGATTTACGGCCAGAGCCCCCCTAGCACCCAAGCATCCTCCTGTTTCAAGTAGCACCCACGGAGAGATCTCTCGTGGCGGGTTCGGTCCATGTACCCGGCTCGGCTAACAACCCCCTTGGATAGGGTCAGAGGTAGACAATCGGGGGTAACTGATGCTGCCTCTCCCTCCAGGCTTTCAACCTGAAGCATTAGTTATTTTCCAGCATTAGTTTCTTGAGCAAAGAAGAACAAACAGTGCTCCTAAGTGTACAAACACAAGCACTCCAGTGGTCGCTTATACGGCCAATTCCTAAGGTGTGAGTCTTTCTCTTCAAATACATCTAGCATTCGATCTGGGATCGATTACAACTTGGCAAGATCCCAAGGGTTTTGTAAGCTGAGTTGCTTATTTACCCCTTTTTCCCTTGGTTAGGGTTTATACCCTGTTGACCCAGATTGTCACTACCTTAGGTATCCTTAAATTATAGACAATAAATTCTGGGCAACCCTGTTGTCCTTACTTGATCGGTCAATTGCTTACTAGGAAATTCATAATTACCCTATCTTGGCAAATCAACCTCAAGGAAGGGTGATGTAGCAGGATGACTATTCATCCTCTAGAAAATTAGGCTTTTACTTAGAACTCGCCAACCTTGTTCTAAGGAGTGGCAATACTATTTGTGATTTAGGCACAAAACCATGCGACATTGCAAATTTTTGCACGAGATAGGTGTCGCACCTAACTTGTGGGATTATTTTTCCTTTGTACGGTCTCTCTTGATCAATAATACCTTTGATCAAGATAAGGGCTTGGGAGTCCTCTTGACCCAACCCAACCCTAACCCTACTAGGCCGATAACGTCTTGGCCCTAGGGTTCCTAATTTCCTTGCAGAAGTCTAGCATTTGGTCATTCGATCACTAGGGTGAGAACCCTAGATCCTTCTTGCATGGGCGTTTAGCTAACCCTAACATTCTGTGAATGTGGGTAGGATATTTGGGATCAGAATTATTAAATCGGCATCCCAAGTGCAATAGTAGGCAGAATTTTATCGTGGCTTAACTCTAGCTAGCATATTGAGGTGATCATCATTTACTAACTACTCATACCTTTATGGTTCTCATGTAAGGTATTCAATTATATGCAAATTACTTAGTTGCTCTAACAAGCCCACGATTTAAGATGATCTTTCTTTAAGGATGCAAATACATTCTTCTAATTTTGCAAGTACTTTCCCCTAAAAGATGTAAGTAATTGGAAAATAGGTGAGATGCATCATTCCATGCAAGTATGCAACTTCAAACCATAGACCTTTTCCTTTTATGCAACTTATAGATCATTCTTTTCCTTGCCCTATACTATAATGATTTACATTCAGAGCTAACTCGTATAAACCCTTCGCTGATGCAACGAAGTCAAAGCTGTAATATTTTTTATGAAGATGCATTCAAACTTTGATAAAAGGACTCCATGCATGAGCAAATACCATGAGTCTATCATTAAATTAATCCTTCCTTTAGTACTTAACTTGACCCAAAATGAACTATCATCGCATGCAATTTGCAAGGTACATAAATCCTTTCCATGCATTGAAACTATTCGGACATCATTTAATGTCCGTCTATGATTTATCTTATACACGAATCACAACTAGGAAATTACTACGTAAGAGCATTATGTGCTTATGCCCTATTCTTTTTCGCAATGCAATAAGATGCCTTTGCACAATTCCGTCTTTCAATTTATGCATCATACGTTTAGAGTTTTATCTTGACCACAGAAGTGCAAGTAATTGCAAATGCACGACATGCAACTAAATTTTATAAATCGGGCAAGCAAATAAATTTCCCAATGTGTTTAAACTTGCCTACGAGAATTAAACATGTCTAATGCATCCTTTTCATGTGGAATTAATTTTAGGAACATGGGCATTAGGAATCGGGGCGTTGTCCACATGCGTTGTCGTCGTGTTAAGGGTTGAAGGTCTACCACCGGGGCTTAGTGCAGAAGAAAAGTATGGGATTCAAAGTTTGGGAAAGGGAAAAAGATTGGAGTTTGACAAGATCCGGGTTTTAGAAATGATTTAGATGTGGAAGAAAAAGTCAAGCTTTTTCTATGTATTTAGCATACATGAATGGAATAAATAACTCTATCTTGATCACATCAAATGCTTTTGGATACATAATCCTTAACATAAAGGATATATTCAAATTCTTAATCCAAATATGAATATCAAATGCAAGCTCTAATGGCTTTTATCTCAAGTTCATAGATGGATTTCAACTCTAGGAAACAAGTATTATGTTGGTAGACTTCAAATACATTCAAGATTTGGGCCAATGGAACATGAAATGCATTGAAGGAGCATAATTTTAACTTCAGCCTTGTTTTAAAACAGAAAATTCCAGCCCATAATCAAGCTCAAAAAGAGTGCATAAACTCATGAATAAGCTCCTCTAATCATTAATGAGTAAAGTACTGATGAAAAGATGTCATTTTCTTTTATTACAACCACATAAATCTCTTGTTTGCTCATAAAAATGGACAAGAACAGTGGGCTGCCCTGTTTATGACTGGTTATTTCAGCCCATAACAGCCCATACACCTTCAAAATCCTCACCCTTTGCTTGCCCCAAAGTCACTCAAGTACTTGGATACAAGTCGGGCTTCATTGGACCATGAATAAGGTAGACAAAATGAGAGAAGACGTACATAAGAGCAGGCTGAATACTTTTCTCTCAGATTTTCCCCTTTTATAGACTGTCATACCATGCATTTTTGTTAGACCAAATGGACAGATAAGTGGAGTTCTCACCTTGTTTTCATCTTCATCTTGAGCTCCTGTTAATCTCCAGTTTGCATGCACCATGGCTTCAGCTCTCTCCAGTTGTAGTCAGGCTATGCAGGCCCGCATTTTGCGTCGAAAAATACGGGTTGTATCCTGCTCAAGCCCAAGTCACTTTTTGACCTACTTAGGTCACTCGTTGGTCACATTAGTCCATTACTTCAGGTCCCCCGTGAACCTAGTGGACTTTTGGCATTTTTCTTGAGTTTTAACCATATTTTTGCACTTGAATCAATGTGATTTATCTTGCAAACAGTCAATTACTTCCAGCTGACCAAGTTGTAGGTTTCCATAGACTTATTTTTCATCAATATACATTGTACAACTGAAAATTATATGCTAAATACAAAAGAACTTATGTAACTAAGTTGGTTATTGGGTAACAATGACTGAATTTTGTATGCAAATTCCTCATATAACTCCCATTGTAATTCTTCTGTGTTCATAAGAATCCCATGATTTATATTATGAACAATAAACTCTTTGACATTTACCCCCTCCTAACCTGCACATTCTCCGGCATGTGCCATTTCATAAGATTACAGGTTAAGGAGGGTCTTCTTCTGATATATCTTCATCTTCATCCTCTAAGTCTTTTTCTTCCTGCTTGTCTTCAAGTAGAGGGCTCATATCTAAGTCATCAAGCTCATAAGTTGAAGATGTTAGATATGATCAATGCCCCACCCTCATTAGGTGCTACCAATGATCCATGGTGCTCAAAGTTGTAAGGCCCCCATTATGAGGAGAAGACAAATGTGAGCCCGGCCATTGGTTGAGTCCTGACTTGTATATCAGATGAGGTCTATGTGACCGGATGGCAAAAAGGTGAGTGTTGTGCGTCTAATCTTTGGGTTAGATAGAGTGGTTAAGCTGGTAGCAACTCGAGGCACATTGCATCGAGTTGCGGTGTAAGGGAGTTAAAAGGGGCCCCTATTGTGGGGTCCGGGGGCCGCAGAAGCGGCCCCTGGCGAGGGTCCGGGGGTAGCGCCCCCGGCCCGATGGTAAAGGGAATATTCCCTGGCCGACTAGTGGAGGCTCATATGGTAGGTCGGTCGGCACGCCGACCTAACGACCTTCGCGGGCTATAAAAGCTAAACCTCTTCGCAGCCATCTCTCACTCATCTTTCACCCAGTCAAAGTTGTTGTTCCAGCTAGCCTTAAGCTCTTCACCTATCTTCTGTCTAGATCGCCATCTAAGCTTCACACAGTGGAAGCGCACGGGTGGACAGAGCCATCTTTGTATCAGTTGTTTGGAATTAAAGAATTTACTGATTCTCCTCTTATCTGTTGTGTACTCTCTATCTCTTTCTCAGATTCTGTTCGCTGCGCCGTGTAATATTTTACAGAAGATTCTCTTTGTTTGAAGAGCTTGAGATTCGTTTCCCGGCTATTGGTATTTTTATCATGGTCCCATCCATTTCAGCCAAAGAGTAAGTAGCATTATTATGTACTACTTTTACAACATATGGTCCAAACCATCGCTTGGCTAACTTTCTATGAGCACTATATTGATTGTCTAGGCTGCTATCATAGACAAGTACCCAATCATTCTCTTGAATAGCTCTTGGACGGAGTCAATGATACTTGTCAAACCTCTTCTTATTCTTTAATCTTGCTATTTTCAGCCTTTCAATGGCTGTCTTGACATCTTCTGGCCTTCTTTCAAGTTGCCTTATGCGCAGAGTCAGCAATTCTTCTCTATTCATGCCTTCATCCCAAGGTAAGATACTCCATGTGACAATGGACTCCTCAATAGGCATGATAGGTGGTGGCTGACCATATATTAGTTCAGCCGGCATATAACGTGTTACTGCACTATGGGTAGTTCTATCAGCCCATAATGCGAATGGTAGCAATCTAGGCCATTCCCTCATCTTTCCTTTGCAAGATTTTGCTAAAGCTTTAAGAATTGGTTGATGACCTCTTTCACTCTTACCATTGCCTTCAGGGTTGTAGGCTGAAGTAAGAGATAGCTTAACTCCCAATTGAGCAAAGAAATGGCGAGCCTCATCAACATCCAATTCTCCTCTATCATCAGTTTCTTTGGCAGCACATCCATACCTGCAAAATACTTCTTCAAGTAAAAATCTACAAACAGCTTGAGTAGACTTTGTTGTCAAGGCTTTTCCTTCCACTTGATTTGTGAGATCTTCTCTAGCAAGTACTAGATATCTCATGTTCCAAATTCCTGTAGGCATGGTTACTAAACCAATAACCCATCTATAGTGAATGGATAAAGGATAGGTAGGCTGAAGCCCATCTCTATGCTTAACCATAGAGTACATTTGACAAACATGACAAGACTCAACAAAATGCTCAATGTCTTTATACATGTTTTGCCACCAAAATTTCTCTTTTATTTTGGCAAAAGTGCCCCATATGCCTCTATGACTAGCCAACAGGCTTTCATGAAATTCTTGCATGACCTGTCTTTGAGTCTTTTTGTCTCCTAAGACACGAACAGGCACCCTTCCTTTCTTTTTCGCATGCCTCCAAAGGTAACCATCTTTAAGAAAAAATCCATAAGCTTTTCTCTTAATTCTCTTGAACTCTTCATTAGACCAATCTTCCTTCTTTGTCATAGTGCTAAAAAATTGGCCAATTTTTAGCCAATCATCTACATAATATTCCTCTTTAAAGTGTGAACAAACCATAACAAAACATTGAGCATGCTGTCTACCAGCTGCCTACTGTCCTTTTTTGGTTGTTTCATCCTTCCTTGTTGATGTAAAATTTGTTTTAACAGCTGAACTTGTTGTACTTGCTGTAATTATTATTGTACCTGCATTTTTGACTGCTGAATCATCATTAGATTCAGCTGTACTTGCTGTTTTCAAATTTGTACCTGCATTTACAGCATCATTTATAGACTCTGATTCTTCTTCATCCATAGTTTCTTCTTCATCCTTATATGTGGCACGTGAAAGCATGTCAGCAAAACTAGATTATCTCTTCTTACAATATGTTTCAAATCAGGATTTAAGGATTTAATATAAGCTATCCATCTTAGAATAGCTATGTTGGGAGTGGAACAATTGGCAATCATGCCCAAAAGTGGAAGGCAATTTGTTTCAACTTTTACATGTGCATCCATGAAGTACTCCCAGTCACATTTCAATGCAGTTACTACTCCCCAAAGCTCTCTTCTAATTTGAGCATACCTTCTTTGTCGTTCATTAAGAACCTTCGCTCCAAAGAGGATTGCATATTTGTTGCCTTCAAGGTCGTCTTGACCAACTGCCCATCCTATTCCAATAGAACTTGTGTCCACTGTGAGTATAATAGGCTGTCCATTAGAGTAATTAGCCCTCTTTAAGGTGGGGGCTGAAATCAGCAATTTCTTCAGTTTCCGAATAGCTTGAGTATGTTCTTTCTCCCATATAAACCTTTGGCCTTTTATTAGCAGTTGATAAAGATTTTCAGCAACATGAGCAAAATGTGGTATCCAAATAAGGTAGAAGACACATGCACCAAGAAATCTTCTCACCTTTGAAACATTTATACATATTTCCTGCATTTTGCTGATAGCATCAATTTTGGATGGAGAAGGTTTTCCGCCATATGGACCACACATATGCCCTACCACAATAACTTCTTCAACTCCAAAAACATATTTAACACCTAAAAGAGTAAAATAGACTTCTTCTAATTTAGATAATATTTTAGCACAATTATTAATATGATCGGAAACAAACTTGTGACATCCAAGTTCATTGAGTTATTCATTCTTCTCGTGAACTTCACATCCTTTGATTGGAACATCATCAAGGAAAGGAAGAGTTAATTGAGGAATATAATCCCTCAATACTTTATGCATGGCATTCATCATGTGAGCTACTGAATTCGTAGCCCCTTGAGGTAGAGTACACATGCGGACTAAGCCAAGAGGCGACTTCATTATGGTAATGTCTCGGCTTTCCAAAGCAAGCTGAAATTGGTCATATCCTGAATATAGATCTCCCATGGAATAGATTGCTCTACCTGCAAAAGCTTCAAAAAATTTATCAACAATTGGCCCTGATCCAACATTTCTAATAATGACTTTATTGACAGGCTATAAATCTTGAATGAATCGCAAAGATCCATTCTTCTTAGGCACAATAAACTATCGGTTGGAATATGGAGCTGAGGATGGCTCCAATATTCGCATTTTTATCTTTTCATTTAGAATGTCTAATAACTTAGGCAAATGAGCCCTTGGTACCGGAATTGGTTTAAGATTCCAAGGAATGTGTGGGACTGCAAAAATTACCATTGGTGCCACAATGCTTAGATCCACACAGCCAATTTCATGTGGCTGAAATGAAAAAGCTTTGCCATGATTCTTTAACATCTGCATGAAGATTTGCTTTTCAGCTGGCAAGAGGAAAGATTCTTCACCAATTTTCAGCTTTTGTAGACTTTCTGCTGTAAATTGGTGACCAATATCTTTAGGATCACGAAGGCGGCTGTTTGGATACCCTTTCTGCCAGTCCTTCGCTTTCAGGTGGTAAAGGAGTAGCCACTGGCTTGAACTTTTTATCAACTGTTTTACACTTTGATTCTACTCTTACTTCATCCTTGTTTAGCTGTCCAAAAGCTTTATAATCTGCAAATTCTTAAATTATGTCATACATATCCAATGTACATACTTGTATGGACTGATTTTCAGCTTGATTTTTTGCATGAACGGCTGTACAAATTTCAGCCATTGTATCACTATAATTCAGCCCATAAAATAGCCCTGAAATTTCTTCATCTTTAGGTAAAACATCAATTTGCTTCAACTCTTGTTCCATATGACACAAATACTTTCTTTCAGCCCTATTCATGGCTGAAAACTGTTTATAACAGCCCACACTATTGGCTAAAAACCTGCAAGTCAGCTTTTGGCCTTGCCTCCTTTATATGTGGAGGCAATTTTTTATGACATGATGCACTGCCATAGCCTTCACTTATAGAAGCGCTACCTAAAAACCCTTAAATTCTCGAGCATTAGGAGGAACAGGATGATCTATCAATCAATCCCTATTCCGGTGATGATTTACACAAACGGTCATGAATTGGACAGCTTTGTCATTATCCTTACTTCTTATCCGAGCATATGATGAACCATCATCAAGGGCCTTTGTCTCTAAATGAGACTAAAAAATAAATGGTTGTCCAAGAATGATAGGATAGCTGCAGGAATCTTGAATAAAGAAATGAAATTCATCTTTTACATTACCAATAGTAACTTGTACATAAGGACATGCTGCATAAAGATCGCCAGAAGAGTTATTGGCTACCTTCATGCGCCATCCTGGGTCCACATCAATGGGCCATCTGCCATTCTTATAGAGACTTCTTGACATGACATTAATCTCCAAGCCATGGTCTATAAGAGCAATGCATGGAGTCTCTTTTTCTCCGATCTTAGAACGGTTTCAGTAGTTGCCCTTGCCCAATGGGTACGGGAGTAGTGACTACTAGGAATAAAGTGAGCATCACTTTCTTCTTGCATGTTGTGAAGATGAGCTTCTTTCTTATGCATGGGCTGCACTTTAGATTGAGAAGTCCCCACCATAATGGCTTCTTCAGTTTTTGCTTCATAAATGTCTTCATCTTTTGCTTCTATGGCTGCAATCAATTCTTTGATTGCCTCCAATCAAATCCCTTGAGTTTTCAGCTTCTCTTCATCCTGCAAATACACATGAAGTGCTTGCAAAAAAACATGCACAGACTCTTCAGTTTCCTCACCAACATATTGTCTTTTTCATTTAATTACATCAATTATTATATCATGAAATCCTCGTTTTGCAATTCCGAGAATTTCACCTAATGTAAATTCAATTCTACTTCCAAGAATCCTTTCTTCTAGGATCCCTTTTAAGATCTGTTGCGGTCTCTATGTCTGACTGCAACTTGTAACTGGGATGTTTGCTTTTCCTTTTTCCTTCTATCTTCTTTGCTTGAGGGGCATCTCCCATATCAAGCTCCAGCGGTGATGGGTTTTCAGTAGCCTTCTGTTGGTCCGGTTTACTTCTTGCCATGCGTTTAGTTGGCCTTGAAGAAGGACCGGCAACATCTTCATCTCTTCTTCTCTTTTCTTCTATCATGGCTTCATGATTATTAATTTCAGCTAACCAGGCAAAAGCTGAAAATGAATCAACAGGCTTGGTCCAATCGGTTCTTCCTTGGGTACATTGACTGGCAGTGGTTAAATCATCTTTGGTTGCCTTGCCTTGCTCCATGCAATCCAAGGCCTACATGCACACTTTAGATTTTGCATTAGTTTTACATGCTTTAATAATTTCGTTAGTTGGCTCAATTTGCAGCCTATAGGTTTCTGCATCAACAGCTGCATAGACTGTTCTTGTTGCCAAATCCTCCAATCTTTTCTTCATGCCACCATTGCCTAAATTTGGCTCAGAAGCCCGGTTTCGATTGCATGAATTTTACCATCCTTCCAAAAGACTATTTTTTGTGCTTCAGCTTCACGGAATGCACCGCACTCCCTCTTGTCATGCTGTAGGCTATCACACCAGATACAACGTCTTTTGAAGCCTTCTCATACAGGCCTTTGGGCGGTTGACCATCCCCTTTCTTCAACTTTTTCATCAAGCCTTTCCACTTTAGAATTAATCTTCGTTAGATTAAGATGGAGATCTCGCATGCTTTTAATTAGCTCGTCCATGACATCCTTCTTTGGAGATGGAACAGTAGAATTTCTTGGTTGCTCAGCCATAGAGACAGGAGGTCGAGAAACTCGAACATGCTCCTTCATGGATTCAGTTGATGCAGGGGTTGATCCCCATCTTAGACGCAACCGCTCTCTTCGAGCAATCATATTAACTACTTCAATGACATCATTCCAAGCAGTCTTCAATCCCGTCTCAGAGCCAGGGTCTGCAAGTCGATCAGTTAGCTTCTCTTGAAGAGACAAATCTGTAGCTTTTAGAAATAATTCAATCTTCTGGCTTTCCATACATTGTTGATTGTCAGGATCTAGTTAAGCAAATTTGCTTTCAAATTCTCGATGAAGAGCAGTGGCAGTTAGACCCTTATTGGGCCTTTCGACCCATTCAATCAGTGAAAACTTTCTTTGTCATAAGGTCAGAATCTTCAAGAAAAAATTCTTCTCGAAGAGCCTTCTTGAACACGGACCATCCCGTGTCTTTTTGGAAAATACCATAAATTCGGTCCTGGAGACCATGCACAGCCAGACGGAAAAAATAATGGCTCCAGGCATGTTGAGGAACTCCAAAGAAGACCATCTTGTCAGTATAGAGGCAGATAAAAGAGGACACATTTTGCCCATTAAATTGCTTGAGCTCTTGCCCAACTGCTTCCAAAGCTTTAATGGCATCAATCCGCTCTTTTTCTTGTCTTCGTTGTTGTTACAATTGCAACTACTGTTGAAATTGCAATTGTTGTTGTTGGCTTTCTTGCATTAGACGAACCAACTGTTGCAAGGCATCTCCCCCCGAACTTGATGACTCTCCCATTGGACTTCTTCTTCCATAGCAGACCTTCTCGTCGGGTTCACCACTGTCGTCGTGTTAAGGGTTGAAGGTCTACCACCGGGGCTTAGTGCAGAAGAGGAGTATGGGATTCAAAGTTTGGGAAAGGGAAAAAGATTGGAGTTTGACAAGATCCGGGTTTTAGAAATGATTTAGATGTGGAAGAAGAAGTCAAGCTTTTTCTATGTATTTAGCATACATGAATGGAATAAATAACTCTATCTTGATTACATCAAATGCTTTTGGATACATAATCCTTAACATAAAGGATATATTCAGATTCTTAATCCAAATATGAATATCAAATGCAAGCTCTAATGGCTTTTATCTCAAGTTCATAGATGGATTTCAACTCTAGGAAACAAGTATTATGTTGGTAGACTTCAAATACATTCAAGATTTGGGCCAATGGAACATGAAATGCATTGAAGGAGCATAATTTTAACTTCAGCCCTATTTTAAAACAGAAAATTCCAACCCATAATCAAGCTCAAAAAGAGTGCATAAACTCATGAATAAGCTCCTCTAATCATTAATGAGTAAAGTCCTAATGAAAAGAGGTCATTTTCTTCTATTACAACCACATAAATCTCTTGTTTGCTCATAAAAATGGACAAGAACAGTGGACTGCCCTATTTATGACTGGTTATTTCAGCCCATAACAGCCCATACACCTTCAAAATCCTCACCCTTTGCTTGCCCCAAAGTCACTCAAGCACTTGGGTACAAGTCGGGCTTCATTGGACCATGAATAAGGTAGAAAAAATGAGAGAAGATGTACATAAGAGCAGGCTGAATACTTTTCTCTCAGATTTTCCCCTTTTATAGACTGTCATACCATGCATTTTTGTTAGACCAAATGGACAGATAAGTGGAGTTCTCACCTTGTTTTCATCTTCATCTTGAGCTCCTGTTAATCTCCAGTTTGCATGCACCATGGCTTCAGCTCTCTCCAGTTGTAGTCAGGCTGTGCAGGCCCGCATTTTGCATCGAAAAATACGGGCTGCATCCTGCTCAAGCCCAAGTCACTTTTTGACCTACTTAGGTCACTCACTGGTCACATTAGTCCATTACTTCAGATCCCCCGTGAACCTAGTGGACTTTTGGCATTTTTCTTGAGTTTTAACCATATTTTTGCACTTGAATCAATGTGATACATCCTACAGACTGTCAATTACTTCTAGCTGACCAAGTTGTAGGTTCCCATAGACTTAGTTTTCATCAATATACATGGTACAATTGAAAATTATATGCTAAATACAAAAGAACTTATGTAACTAAGTTGGTTATTGGGTAACAATGACTGAATTTTGTATGCAAATTCCTCATATAACTCCCAGTGTAATTCTTCTGTGTTCATAAGAATCCCATGATTTATATTATGAATAGTAAACTCTTTGACAGTGTACTTGGGGTAGATACTCCCGTGTATGCTCCTCTCGCCTTTTTCTGAGGAGCCATTGGCGCAGTGGACTTGGATTCTGCGGACTCTCCTTACCCCTTTTCTCGATCTCCAAAACTGCCTACTAGGCTGATAATTTCTCCCCCACACAGAAATTGGCTTTATAAGATGCGGTTTTAAAAATCGGGGAAGGCACATGTAAACAAGGCTTATGGAAGCTTCCAAATTAGAAGCTTCCAAGCCTGGGCATAGAGATGACGTGGAGAGAGAAGATGATTATTGGGAGGATGAAGACGACGATGCTAAAGAAGATGATGATGATGGTAATGATGATGAAGATGATGGAGATGATGGTGGTGAAGGCGATGGTGACCAGGCGGCATGGTGGCAGCTGTTGGCGGCGTGATGGCAGCACAGTAGCACGTCATTATTCCTTTCTCTCCCCCTCTCAAGGTTGAGAGGGGGGGTCATATAGATTGCAGAGGGGGGGGATAGCCACACACGTGGCTAGTTATGTGCCTCCTCCCCCCCATGCTCTCCTACTCCACACCCACTCCTCTCACACTCCCTCTCCCCCGCCATGCAGCGGCAGAAGGGGAGGGGAGTTTTAAAAAAATGTGCACAAATTCATTATCTTTTTGCCCCAAGAAGGGGTGTTCCCACATAGGCCTACAGTGTCTCGAGGTTTTTCAAGCCATGGCTCTTTTGCACAACGTGGGCTAGAGTTCGTTGATGCACGCGGAGGGAGCACTTAGCCACCAACATTTATCGTTGCGGGAGATTACTTTGGGTTGCTTTTTTTTGTGCGGGGTGTGCGGGGTCTAGGGTTGATTAATAGTTCATTGCAGAAATATTACATGCACCCAAATCTATAAAGCTAGCATCTATCATGCACTTTCTAGCTCTCGGATCACATAGCTGCTTCATAACATGAAACTTTGTGGGGATTAAATGGGGCATCGAACGGACTCCGATTGACAAACTGAGACTTGCATTAGGTTCCTGGCATTGAATTCCATCTAGGAAAACTCTGGCTCATCAATCCACAACCGTTTCATTTTGCATAAAAATTTGGTATTTTACGGCCTCCCAAGTTTTTTTTTGCTTTAAAAATGGCCTCTAAAATCCATTCTCACTTACTTTCTCAATCATAACACTCCACAATACATGCCCTACTTATGGACACTACTTAGTAGATAGCCAAGTTTTACCATGGATTGAATCCCCCATTTGATTCCTAAGTAGAAGCAATGCAACCCTTTGTTCTTCAAGATGCATTGCTACATGAAAAACCCCTTTACCAGAAGTCTAATTTGAATCAAAGGGTAGAAAATATTGGGAGCAAGGTATTTAAACAAGGGATCATGTCCTTTATCACAAGAGCCCAGGGCCAACAATGACCTATCCCAAGGTGGAAGGCTAAGGCCAATATAGCAAAAAAAAAAACATCCTAACAATTAGAAATAATGGTACTTCAAAGGTGCTGCCACTAAAACAAGCATCCAAAGCTAAATCAAACCTTTTACCAAGGGTAGTTCTATGGGTAGAATAGAGGGATAAGATCTAAGGAAAAAGGAAAGGTTGCTATAGTCACTTATAGGGAGTAAGAAGAAGAGAAAGAGCCCACAATGGAGACTAAGATTAAAAGATAATTGGAGCATGTTGCTATCCTCAAGAAGAGAGGACTAAATTGATAATTCTTTATGATTCAAACACGTGAGTTAGTAAGGTAAATCCTTCAAAGTCCTAATAGAATAAAGAAGCACTCACTCTTTGGAGCCCCAATAGGAACACCAAGAAGATGTAATAGTCACCTAAATGGCACCTCCAAATAAAACATAATATATTATTATGACTCAATAAAGATACATCAAGAATTAATGGAGTGTATCACACTTAAAAGCTTGATGGTTTCTAAATCTATCTATGGAGAGGGGTTCATCCACAAATGTCTTGGGAGAATTTTTAAAGAATTGCAAATATCACATTCTATCCACAAGTACAAGATATTTGCGCATAAGACAAAGAGCATGGAAATATAATATGTCTAACTGATGGGGATCAATATCCACATTAGCATTAAGTCACAATTTAAGTACTGACTTTTGATAATTATAAGAATGGTGATGCATGTTCGGTAAGTACCAAGAAAAATGAGCAGCCAATCTAATTAAAGGATTAGTAGAGTGATGATATATTTGGGAAAATTGCAAATAACTCTGATAAGCTTGTATAGGAGTCTTGTATTCCCCTAGATTGACATGCCAATTGATTTGGGGACTTATCAACAAATTTTTATGACTCCATCGGCTGCATCTAGGTATCTGCAAATCAAAACTTGAGTGGCTACTAACTAATTGAGGTGGATCAAGAATGAAAGATATGAAAGAAAGAAGAGGAACATGCATTAAAGGATGAAGTGATGGATATGCAAAATCATAAAAAGAAGAAAGGCTTAAAGATTGAAATTCATGCAATTTTAGAGAACCACATAAGAAAGAAGTTAAGAAGTATACTGGAAAAGTAGAAAGGAGAATAGTAGATGGTAGAGGATAAGGAGAAGGAGGTGAAAAAATATGATATATAATGAACAAGAAATGAGTAAAAACGGGAATTTGTGGATACGATTGAGGTTTGAAAAGAAGAGGAATAATATGGGAAGTTAATTGAAGTATGGAAAATAAGAATCAAACGTATGGGCCATCTCTTGATAATAAACAAGTGAAGGTATTGATGAACCTAAAACAAATCTACGATTGTAAGTTTCAAAGAAATATGTGTCAAAAGGAGATTGTGTAGAAATATGGGCTAAAAGATCCTCTCTCAGTTGATTAGCATTTTGTAGATGTGTAGAGGCTTTTAATTGTCAAGGATTCTAGACAACAGAATATATCATTGAATGCCAAGAAACTTTAAAATAGTTAGTCATTTTCGATGAATAAGCTTGAAAATTTCCATTTGTCCTTATCTATAGATGTGAAACATAAAGGACAGCTTGTAAAATAACCCCCCTATATAATAAGACAAATCCTCATCCTTCGGAATGACAAGATCACCTCGAATCTATATGTAAGCCATTAGGATACTATCAAATGCAATAGAGGCTTCAAAGACCATCCTAACTTCCACAAAGAGATTAGAGGACCAATCACCACTCTATCCATTCTTAGGGGGACACAAATCCATAGTAGAAAACCTCATACAAAAAGCTAGCTTTTGTCATTGATACTGCACAAAAAGGAGTGACCTGTGGGAAATATTCCATAAATTCCTCAAAATAGGTCCACAAAAGTTTCATTCTAGATTGTAGCCTCTCCATCTTAGCTTAAAATAGTGGACATAGTATCGTACTATATTCAAGAGCAACTACATCTGTATCAGACAATGGTGCGCAGATCGGTCACAGATAGCTCACGTAGTGAATCCCTGAAGGTCCCCAAGAACAATGAACTCTACCTTTTTGCACAAAAAACAATGTAAAAGCATGCACGACAAGAGGCAAGAGACAAATTGGGTTCAATCTCCCCCATGCCTTGTGTGAGTGCTTCACAAAGCATGTATTTTATGTATATTTCCAATCTTCATGCTCAATAATAGCCCAATTACAAAAATATGACAAGCTTTTAGCTTTTGAGTTTGCTTTCTACAAAAATAGGAAAATAAAGCTAATGGACGGTGCCCATAGAGTCTGGCACGCCCAATCTCAATGTCCAAATAGAAATAACATATCCGGGCGCATAGGCGCATACAAAATAATAATCAAATGGACGGTGCCCATAGAGTCTGGCACGCCCAATCTCAATGTCCAAATAGAAATAACATATCCGGGCGCATAGGCGCATACAAAATAATAATCAATAATCGATGTCTCAATAGACATAACAAAATATAGGCGTGGCGCCTATCAAAATATAGTCCAAATGTCGAATACCCGCTAAACTCCAATGCTTTCCTCCGCCATTGTTGCTATCTCTACACATCAACTGAAGCATTCACAATCGTTAGTAAAATAATACAATTAAACCGACAAAAGTGAATACCTAGCAGTCTTCAGCTACATAAATAAATCAACTGGTTAGAAATAAATCCTAACCTTAATTTATTACGAGTGTGCACTCTAAACTCATAAACATTTATTAATTTAATATGCATTTTGCGGAATCACCCGCTATGGAATCACCCATGTACACACTAAATTAATGAAACGCCCGAAAAGGACAGGCGTCCCCATCAACTTCTCACACAAAGAATCCTCTTTGTGTATGAGCCCCGGTCATCTAAGTTTACGGAATCCACCGTAAAACCTCACGGAATCCACCGTGGCACGGAATACATCGTGGAATATGCCTCCTGGCATCATACCCCCGGGGTGGGATAGCAATTGACCTCAATTGCTATTAGCTCAATGTGGAGCTAACAGAGTGGGGAAAGCATTTAAGTCTCTAGCGTGCATCCATTGTGCTTCCTCTACAGGATGGTTCTTAAATTTTACTAGATATCTAGAATACATTCGGCCAGTTCTAGTGGTCATATAGTCAGTGTCTATGATGGCTTCTGGTTCAAGTATTTCAGTCTCTTCTTCTAATAAAGGTGGGTTTTCATAAACAGTGTGGATAGGTAATTGGCCTCTAAAGGGTCTCAATAAACTAATGTGAAATGTATTATGAATTTTCCAATGAAATGGCAATTCTAATTTGAATGCATTATCATTAATCTTATGAATGATTCTAAATGGTCCATAGAATCTAGGAGCTAATTTGACAACTGGGTGTCTATCTACACTTTGCAGTCTACGCTTTTCTATTCTAAGCCAAACATAATCATCAACTTTGAAATTCATGGCTTGTCTTTTCTTGTTGGCTTGTTTGGTATATGATTGTTGGGCTTTAGCAATCATATCCTTAACCTCATCAAAAATACTGTTATGCATAGTAGCAATATCATCAGCACTCTGAATTCTATTAGACAAAGATGCAACGGGTGTAGATAATCTATATCCATAAATGACTTCAAAAGTTGCTTTCTTTGTAGATGTGTGCGGTGTATTGTTATATGCAAACTGTAATAAATGTAAATGAGTATCCCATGTCTGAGGTTTAGAGATAGTATATGCACATAAAAGATCTAAAATGGTGCTATTTGTGGCTTCTGTTTTTCCATTTGTTTCTGGATGAAATGCAGATGAGAAATCAATCTTTGTGCCTAGATTTGCAAACAGTGTAATCCAAAAATTGTTACAAAATCTAGAATCTCGATCTGAAATAATCACTTTTGGCAATCCATGGTTAGTAAAAACAGTTTTAAAAAATAACTGTGCTGCTTGTGATGCTGTTAAAGTTTTCTTACATGCAATGAAATATGCTTGCTTACTAAATCTATCTACAATTGTCCAAATCATGTCATGGTTAGATTTAGTATTTGGTAAACCAGTAATGAAATCCATAGATATATGTTCCCAAGGTTTAGATGGAATAGACAAAGGCATTAATAATCCATACTGTTTACCATGATGTCTTTTTATTCTTTGACAAATCAAACATTCAGAAACAAAATTAGATACATCTGCATCCATATGCGGCCAATAAAAATCTTCAGTTAACATGCGTAATGTAGATATGATACCTCTATGACCTTGATATGGGGGACAATGAATTTCATTCAAAACAAAAGATTGGAATGGAATAGTAACACACAGTCTCTTTTCAAAAAACATAAATCCATCATTATATGATAATGAATCAACAGGAATGAAATTATTTTGAACTAATTTTTGCCAATCAGAATGAAAAGTAATATCCTGGTGATATGTATCTTTCATAGCAATCAAAGAATCAAAAGATATGATAGAAATATTATGAATTGCAGGTCTTCTACTCAATGCATCAGCAACTACATTTTCTTTTCCAGGTTGGTATTGAATGATAGGATGAAAACTTTGAATGAAGGAAGCCCATTTGATATGACGGTCAGAAATTTGGGGTTGGCTGAGTAGATGTCTAATGCTTTGCTGGTCGGTCTTTATCATGAATTCTGAACCCATTAAATAATGCTTCCATTGTTTTAATTCTTGTACAACTGCTGATAGTTCCTTGTCATAAGTGGAATATTTGAGCTCAGAGGGTTTCAGCTTAGAACTAGAATATGCTATTGGATGGTTGTCTTGCATTAGTACGGCTCCTATTCCTGATCCGCTAGCATCGGTCACAACTAGAAAGAATGGTCTATTAAAGTCAGGCAATTGTAGAACAGGAGCATTAGTTAAAGCACGTTTCAGTAAATCAAAGGATTTCTGCTGAGTTTCAGTCCATTGATAAACAATTCCTTTCTTAAGAAGTTTGGTTAATGGTAAAGCAAGTAATGAAAAATTACGTACAAACTTCCTATAGAAACTAGCAAGACCAAGGAATGAGCGTAATTCATGTACATTTTTAGGAACAGGCCAATGCAATATTGCATCAATTTTCTTAGGATCAACTTTAATTCCTTCTTTTGATACAATATGACCCAAATACTCAATTTCTGTCTTAAAGAATTCACTCTTGTTAGGATTTGCAAACAATTGATTTTCTTTCAGTAATTGAAAAACTAATGATAAATGCTCATAATGCTCTTTTTCACTTTGACTAAACACCAAAATATCATCAAAGAAAACAATCACACAATACTGATATTTTAAAAAGATACGGTTCATCATTCTACTGAAAGTAGCAGGTGCATTAGTTAATCCGAATGGCATGACTAAGAATTCGTAATGGCCAAACTGTGTCCTGAATGCAGTCTTAAATATGTCGGATCTATCTAGCCTCACCTGATGATATCCAGACTTAAGGTCAATTTTACTAAATATAGAAGATCCTTGCAGTTTGTCCATAAGGTCATCAACTCTAGGTATAGGATACCTATTCTTTACAATGATTTTATTTAATGCTCGGTAGTCAATACACATACGATAAGTATTATTCTTTTTCTTGACTAGGAGTACAGGTGCACCGAATGGGGAACTGCTAGGTCGAATTAAGCCTCTATTTAGTAATTCTTCAACTTGACTCTGGATTTCTTTTTGCTCTATTTGATTGTGCCTATATGGTGCTTTGCAAGGTGGTTGTGTGCCAGGAATTAAATCAATCTTATGGTCTTCTGGACGTGAAGGTGGTAAACCTGGTGGTAGGTCTTCTGCAAAACAGTCCTTAAAATATGCAAGAAATTCCTTATGCCTAGGATGCATATGATTTTCCTTTGCGTGCAATTCATTCACCCAAATGAGATATGATTTAGTATTCTTGCGTAGTGCACGTTTTGCTTGAGTATGCGAAAGCAGTGGAAAAATATGAGATGCATGTATACCATATAATGTAATAGATTTTCCTTGAAAATTAATATTTATTGTATGCGTGGAATAATCTATATTTGGATTATGCTGGTGTCTCCATGGCATTCCTAAAATAATGTCGCTTGACTGTAATGGGACAACTAAGAAATTTCTTCTTTCAATGTATGGACCAATTTGAATTTCTAAATCTTGTACTTCTTGTGTACCATTGTACCTAGTGCCTAAAAATGCAGCTTTTATGCGATAATGCGTAGGTACTGTATGCAATTTCAATTCCTTTACCAATTTTGCTGAAATAAAGTCATGAGTACTACCGTCATCATGTAAGATAGTTCTTTCCTTTCCATGCACCATACATTTCATAGTCAATAATGAATGTGGAGTAGGCATACCTGGTATAGTGTCGGAAGTAGTAATAGGATCATCCTCATCTTCAGTGAAATCTGGCATATCCTCATGCTCGTCTTCGTCCATGGCTCCAAGGTAATTGATATGTGCTGGTGGCTTCTTTGAATGACAATTTGCTGCGAGATGCCCTGGCTGGTGACACTTGTAGCATACTATTGGCTTGGCTTTGGTTACATTATTTGCAATGGCTGGAAGTCTGGGTACATTTGGATTTGCTTCTGGAATAGGCTTAGGATTTGGATTGACAGTGGATGGTAATGCAGGTGGTTTAGGCCAATTCTTGCGAAAGGATGGTGATGAGAAACGACCTGGATTAAACCTTCTAAAATTGGAATTGAATTGTTTAGATCCATAATTACCGTTGGTTTGGAATTGCTGTGGTCGTCTGTCTCTTCCGCGTAACTTATCTTCAGTGTCGTGAGCTAAAGAGATGGCGTCTTCAAGGGTAGCAGGCTTGAACATGTTCACTTCAGCGTAGTAATGTCCGAGAAGTCCAGACATATACTTCCGCTTATGTGTCATCTCTGGTACGTCTTCAAGCATGCGTAGCTGTAGGAGTGCATTCCAAAAACGCTATGTATACTGTGGAATAGGCTTACGATCTCGCTCTTGAAGTAAATCCCATTGCTTGATAGCCTTCTCATGAAATTGCGGTGGAAGGAAATTCTGCATGAACTTCTTCTTGAAATCTTCCCAAGTAGCAGGACATTCTATGCTCTTGCAGACTACAGTCCACCAAAGTGATGCTCTCTCTATCAGAAGATTAGTAACACACTTGATTTTATCTTTTTCAGGATAAGTTTCCTCATGGAAATAGTCATCAAACTGGCTAATGAAAGATAAAACAGTCTTTCCTTCTCGTATGCCATTGAAAGTGCGAAACTTGAAACTTCGTTTACTTATCTTGGATTCCTTGCGAATGGTTTGTGCTTCAAGAGTGGCGTCGATGGTACGTCGAATCAAATCTTCAGCTTGTGGTTCCTCTTTGTCGGTGGATGCTCTTTGTAGTTTTGTCAATTGCGCTTGCAATGCTTGCCTAGCCCTTCGCTCTTCTTCCAATTGCAGCATGATTAGATCCAGCTTTTGTTCCATGGTAGGCTCAGGTAGGTCGTCTTCAGTCATAGGATCATCCATATGTGGGGTAGTCATCCTGTAAAACTCAACAAACCTTTCTCACTCAAAATCAGGTTAGCGGGATGAGCGTAGCTCAAATTTGGGGTTACAAGGCTATGTATTTTTGGGTATTTCTTCTTCAATTTTTAGAAAATCTGAAATATTTCTGTATCCGTTTGCTGAAAGTACTTCAACGAACTTGTAGATAGGTAGAACAGCTTGCTGCGAACAACTTTCCAGTTCAGAGTTTTTGCATACGAACAAGTCTTCTATGAGTTTTAAGCATTAGTCAGTTCTGATTTAGTCTGACTTGCAGAGTTGCAGACTTAGCAGACTTGCAGAGTTGTTGACTTGCTGAACTTAGGCCGACTTGCAGAACTTGCAGAACTTGATTTCAATTGACTTGCTGAACTTGACTTCAGAAGTGCGGGACCTGGAGTATATCGACTTGTCTACCCTGTGTAACTTGCAGTGACTTAAGCTTAAGTGATTAAGCTTAAGCTTAATAAGATTAATGGTGGACTAGCAGGCGACGTGAAATTTCGTGGGGGAGGGGCCGTTTTTTGGCTGCGCGGATTTTTCGGGCCTCCTCCAGATCAGTCGATTTGATTCTTGTTGATAACCAAGCTTCACTAAGCTTTCTCTTAAGCTTATTGAAAGAAATTATGACAAAATTAATGAAGCTTATCTCTGTAACTCCACGACTTGATGATGGAGATGTATGCGTGGTCCTCTGCCTACAGAGCCTGGTCCTTCGCGATCTGACAGTGGAAACATGGGTTCTTGATCGCCAGAAGTCTGCCTGTATCGACGGTTCGCGATGAGATTGACTGTAGAGCCCGTTTGTTCCTGGAGCTCCGCCTTCCCCCGAGATTGGTAGCGATTGGAAGCTCTTGATCTCTGCTCCGCTCTGATACCACTGGTGCGCAGATCGGTCGCAGATAGCTCACGTAGTGAATCCCTGAAGGTCCCCAAGAACAATGAACTCTACCTTTTTGCACAAAAAACAATGTAAAAGCATGCACGACAAGAGGCAAGAGACAAATTGGGTTCAATCTCCCCCATGCCTTGTGTGAGTGCTTCACAAAGCATGTATTTTATGTATATTTCCAATCTTCATGCTAAATAATAGCCCAATTACAAAAATATGACAAGCTTTTAGCTTTTGAGTTTGCTTTCTACAAAAATAGGAAAATAAAGCTAATGGACGGTGCCCATAGAGTCTGGCACGCCCAATCTCAATGTCCAAATAGAAATAACATATCCGGGCGCATAGGCGCATACAAAATAATAATCAATAATCGATGTCTCAATAGACATAACAAAATATAGGCGTGGCGCCTATCAAAATATAGTCCAAATGTCGAATACCCGCTAGACTCCAATGCTTTCCTCCGCCACTGCTGCTATCTCTACACATCAACTGAAGTATTCACAATCGTTAGTAAAATAATACAATTAAACCAACAAAAGTGAATACCTAGCAGTCTTCAGCTACATAAATAAATCAACTGGTTAGAAATAAATCCTAACCTTAATTTATTACGAGTGCGCACTCTAAACTCATAAACATTTATTAATTTAATATGCATTTTGCGGAATCACCCGCTATGGAATCACCCATGTACACACTAAATTAATGAAACGCCCGAAAAGGACAGGCGTCCCCATCAACTTCTCGCACAAAGAATCCTCTTTGTGTATGAGCCCCGGTCATCTAAGTTTACAGAATCCACCGTAAAACCTCACGGAATCCACCGTGGAATATGCCTCCTGGCATCAGACAAAGAAGGCACTGAGGGTACACTAGAACTTGGTTGTTCTTTCAATTCTTTGATTTGGATATTCTAACTATCAATTGTGAAGTTTGTTGACTATAACTCTGCTATTAGTGTAGCAATTAAACCATGTAGCTCTTAGTTTTTTTTAAAGATATGTTCTCTTTCCTTTATAACAATAGCTTCTTGAGTTTTTTCTTTTGTTAATTGGGCTTGCAAAGAGGATAGCTCCACTTTTTAGCTTTCTAATAATTTAGTGTGCTGCTCCATTTGTTTGAATAAATCAGATAGGGTTTTCTCAGTAGAGACAAGCTCTATAGTGGCCTTGCATAACTCCTCCTTACACTGATGCATCTTCTCACAAAAAGAAGAATATAACTATTGAATACATGCAGTAAGGTGAAATTTATTTGATAGGGGCAAAGTATGTTAGAAAAGCATATAAATACAACCCATAGGTGAGATTAGTCACATTACCCCTAGCGGCCTTGATAAAATATTAATCCTTTTTTGTATAAAGGTACGAACTCCTTTTTTTATAACTATTAGTCCTTTTTTCTATAAAGATATGAACTCCACCAATGACCACTCCTTTAAGAGAGGTGTCGAACAACTCCTTGGACAAGTAATTGGAGGAAGTCTTGGTAGGCATGAACCTATCCTAAATAAATTGATACAACAGCTTCCAAAATGGATCAGAGATCATTGTTATCAAGATACTTGAGGTGCTAAGAACCTTTTTAGGATCCAAATTAGATGGTACGTGTTTGTTTCTGCAATACCTTGATAATGCCCTCATTAGTTAAGAGTTGATGGGCTGCTAGAAAAACCTCTCTATGGTAAGGGAGAGGCAAAGCTTTCCCCAAGCCTTTGTGTGTCATCATAACAGTGGCATCTCAGACAAAACTAACTCACTTACTATAAGAGGATAAGAACTCATGACATAGAGTATGATCATTTGCACAATCAATGGCAATGAAAGAGCCACAAAAGTAAAAAGGTCAGCATGAATAATAAGTTCTGATTTCAATAGTGGAGAATAATCTTGACGAACCAAACAAACATATTGGATGGGTTGAGGTGCCATTCAGATGATAACAAAGCACACACCACACAAACAAAAAGAATGCATGCAAAACAATATAACAAAATTAGATAAGAGATTGATAAATTATCAACTCGTACACACACGACCATTGCCCACCCCAACCAAACCACATCCTACAGAAATTTTGACATGACATATCCACTCATGCAATCGAAAGCTTCTTGATATGGAATACACAGGCACCTTAATTTAAATAAACATACATACCTTACCTCTAAAAATAACATAGGAGCGAGCAATTACGCTATCGGACTTATACGCGATAGTTTTCGGATGGTAATTTTTCCTAGGTTGTTAACCTTTGGTTCTTATTTTAAGATCCAGGTCTTATATGTTTCAACTATGTTTTCAATTGGTCAACTAGTAACCAATTTTCCACCTTAGGATTTTATCAAGGTTCTAAGTTTACCCTAGGGTTTCCATCTCTCAGGATAGCATGAACTTTTGTTAATTCCTCTCGCAAGTCAAGCGTAGCCTAATCCCATTTACCATCCTTAGATAGTTGCGAACATCGAATGTAATGTGGCTAGTAGTCGTTCTTCTTGTGTATATCACATTCGATTTTTCTTGTGTTAGCTTCGAGATATCCCATATTTTGAAAATGATATTCCCAATAGTGTTTTGGACCCTTTGCAATTGGTTATTGGGATAGAGACCAAAAGAGTATGTTGACTCTAAGTCAAAATATGGTCGTAAAGACAACTTGACCTATTTGCGACTAGAGTCCTAGTTGACTCGAACTAAATCTTGGCTTCACTTATCATGCAGGTTTTCATTTTCCAAACCAGGCCTTTCAATTAAGCGTGACATTTCACATGCACATCTTAAATCTACCTATTTAAATGCATCTCTATTATGTGATGCAACTGAGGCTATTCATGATGCCATGCAAATCTGGATGCAAGTCTTCTCTGAGTTGACGATACAATGCAAGATTCCCATTCATGAAAAGTCCTTCTAATGTATTCATGCAATTCATAAGGCATGACCTAAACATTTAAATGTGAGAGTGCATAAGTTCATTGTAAATGCGAGTTAATTCACTAAAATAGTCTATGGGATGCCATTGACCCTATATTGAATATTTATGTACACCGACAATCTATGATGCATTTGCAAAAGCTTGAGCCTAATACTTGACTTAATTACCGCAACAACTCGTAGATGATTAATCTATTCACGACAACTCATGGTTATTGAACCCTTTTCAATTACCTTTCAAAATATGCAAGTTACTCAATACGAGGTATGACTTCTTCCTAATGATGCCCATGCTTGAATCTTTGATTTCAATTACTAGCCACGATAGCGGTACCTAGTTTTGGAGTGTCGAGTTAGCGTTCATGCTTGATAACCCGTTTGTGTTGATGATGTCTTTGCTCGATCCTTCCCCCATAGTCCCGGCTTTTCCAGTTACTTGGGAGAGTTTACGCTTTGGGACCATTTCGGAATTGGAAAGCAGCCTTCACTTCTCTCAAAGGACTCTTTGGCGCCAGCATTCCCTACGCCTTGTCTTGAATTTCATGATCTCCTTGTCCATTTAAAGGCAGTTGATGGAGTGGTTACAGGACTCACGATGGGGAGAGACGATACTCGAGCCTTCACCCAAGAAAGGATTTGTTCTTGAACCTCTTCTCTCTCTCTTACTCTCCTTTACTACCTCTCCCTCTCCTTCTGTTCTTCTCAAGATGGCAGCAAAAAGGGGGGGGGGGGGAGAATAACGTGTCGGTGGTAAGGAAGGGGGAGATTTGCAAAGGAAGAAGGGTGATAGTTAGGGAGAAAATGAAGGAGGAATTATTGTCCCCTTAAGGAGGGGCAGGAGGGGATTTATAAGGGATACGATGGGTGACAATTGGGGGCGAGAAGGCATCATGGTAAGGAGCCTTAACTCCACTCTATGGTCCTCATGCTTGTCACCATGCCGCATAATAGAAGGTTTAGTGGGGGGGTTTGTCATTGTCTACTTGCCTTCTCTCAGTGTCATCTTGGATTTCCACTCCCCTCCTATCATCGTCATCTCTACCTACTCTGTCTAATTCCCCCTCCTTCTCATAGTTCTCAACTCCCCCTCCCTCTGCCAACTGACGACGTTGATAGGGGGAATGCAATAATAACATTTTGTTAATAAATTTTCATTTTTATTTCGTAGGAAAAAAGGGAGGGGGAAAAGTTGACAGTGACCGCGGAATGAAATAGGGGGGGTCTTCATAACAGTGGTGGCAACAGGATATTACATCCTTCCCCCCTTAAGGAATTGAGATGTCCTCATCTTGAAAGGAATTGGGGATATTTTTGGTTGAGAGTACTCTCATCAATCCATGTGGCATCCTGTTCTGGATAGTCCTTCCACTGGATGAGATACTCTTTGAGGGTTCTACTCCTTAATCTTTTTTTCCAACTATCTAGGATTCTATCTCACCAAAGCTCAAGGATTCCTTGGCTTGGCATTACAACTTGTTGATCATTGAGTATATGGCTAGAATTGGATTAGTAAGCTAACATGGAATACATTGTGAACCTTTACATTCTTAGGGAGTTGGAGTTTGTAGGCACTAGGCACTAGGCCCTAGGCATTTGAGGATCTTGTAGGGTCCGTAATACCTTGGACTCGGTTTCTTAAAGTCTCCTAGTGATAAGGAACTCTTCTTGGGTGGTACTCAAATAAATACCATATCCCCTTGTTTGAAGAGTCTCTCTTGTCTATTTAGATCTGCATAAGCTTTCTGCCTATCCTTGGCAGCTCTAATGTCTTGTTTGATGGCCTTGACGTGCTCTTCCATTTCCTCAAGCATTTTCTTGGAAGTTTCTACCTCAAGGTAGGATATGAGATGTTCAATGGGGTATTGCAATCATGCCCATACAATGCTTGAAAAGGTGTCATTTGAATGCTTTGTTGGTAGGAAGCATTATAGGCAAACTCTACCAATGGTAGATATTGGATCCATTTCTTGGGTTTGCAACAGCAATATGCCCTAAGAATGTCTTCAATGACTTGGATGAATCTCTCTATTTGGCCATTAGTTTGAGGGTGATAGGCTATACTGAAACAAAGTTGAGTCCCAATGGCCTCGAATATTCCTCTCCAGAAATGGGATGTGAAGAGGAAATCACAGTCACTAACGATCCTTCTAGGTAGTCCATGGAGTCTGAATATCTCCTTGATGAACAATTTGGCAATGCTTGAAGCTTTATAGTTTTCCTTGACTGGAATGAGGTGTGCAACCTTGGTGAGCATGTCTACTATAACCATAATTGAGTTGTATCCTCCTTGGACTGAAGGTAATCCAATAACAAAGTCCATGCTGATAAATTCCCACTTCATCTTGGGAATGTCAAGAGCTTGCAGCTTCCCAGGCATTTTGACATGTTTTGCCTTAATGCACTAGCAAGACAAACATTTTCTCACATATTTTAGCACGTCTCCCTTAAGCCTTTCCCAATGGTAGCTCTTCCTAACCATGTTGAGGTTTCCCAAAGTATTCTCTGTTTGAGTTTCCTACTTGAGGGTATGCATAATCTTGTCTTAAAATAGACAAGTCCCTCATTCACAAAAAATTCTTGATACTTGAACTTAAGTTTAGGGTCTTGGTCCTTTTCCGAAATCTCTTTCATCATCTTCAAATATTCCGGGTCATGGCTAACTTCCTCCTTTGCTAATTCAAGGATGGGGTTGCTGGGCATTGACACCATGGTTGCCAATGATTCTGCCATCGAGGGTTCTTCCATAATAAGAGAGTTGAGGAATGCTTTGCGACTTAAGGCATCGGCAACTACATTCTCTTTGCCAGGTACCTGATGTCAAAATCATATTCTTGCAGAACCTCAATCCAGCGACGTTGCCTCATATTGAGGTCAGTCTGGGTGAAGATCCATTTAAGGCTCTTATGGTCTATGACCAAAGAGAACTTGTTACCAAGCAAATAGTGTCACCAAATTTTGAGACCATGAATTACTGCTAATAGCTCCGTGTAATGGGTAGCATAATTCCTTTCATGGGTTTTTAGCTTCCTCGAAGAATATGCTATAGGATGACCTTCTTGCATTAGTACACAGCCTAGTGCAAGTGAGATAGCATCCGTGAAAACTTCAAATTCCTTGCTCAAGTCAGGGAGTTTTAGAATCAGCATTGTTACTAAGCTATGCTTGAGTTGATCAAAACTTGATTGTTCAGTGGGTGTCCATACTATGGCGATCTGCTTTTTCAGCAAATTTGTGACGGGTGCTGTGATTAAGGCATAATCCTTAATGAAGATCATGTACCAACCTGTTAATCTAAGAAAGCTATGCGCTCCTTTAATAGTAGTTGGTGGAGGCCACTCTTGGACATCCTTGACCTTTGTAGGATCTACAGAGACTCCTTCATTTGACACAATAAATCCAAGATATTTTATCTTCCTTTTGAGAAAGGCACACTTTTTCCTCTTAGCATAGAGCTCATGAGTCCTCATGGTCTCAAGGATGACGCGGACTTGGGATTCATGATCCTCCTTTTCCTTGGAATAAACCAAGGTGTCATCAAAGAAGACAAGCACGAAATCATTGAGATATGGTCTAAAAATTTCCTATGTTAACCTGTTAAATGTGGCATGGCAATCCAAAGGACATCACTTTGAATTCAAAATGACCATATCTGGTATTGAACGTTGTCTTAGGAATGTCCTCTTCCTTAACACAAATATGGTAGTAGTACCCTGATCTCAAGTGATCTCAATTCAATCTTGGAGAAGATCTTTGTTCCCTGCAATTGGTCAAGTAACTCATCTATCCTTGGGATAGGATATTTATTCTTGATGGTTACTTGGTTCAGGCCTCTATAATTGATACAAAGGTGAAGTAACTCATCTATCCTTGGGATAGGATATTTATTCTTGATGGTTACTTGGTTCAAGCCTCTATCATTGATGCAAAGGCGAAGTGTACCATCCTTCTACTTTTGGAACAAGACTGGAGCCCCCCAAGGAGAACTGCTAGGACGTATGTACCCTTGGTCAAATGGCTGTTTGAGTTGTTCCTTTAACTCAATAGCTTTAGGAATGGACATCTTGTAAGGCCTTTTTGTGACTGGTGCAGCTCCTGGTATTAGCTTAATTTCATGATCCACTTCCCTAGGTGGTGGTAATTCAATAAACTCTTCTGGGAACACATCTGCACACTCTTTTAGCCAAGATGGTTCTTCATTGGTGTCCTCTACATGTTCCGGTTTGTTTAGCTTGATCAGATAGATGGGTAATCCTTTCCTTATTCCTTGAACTATTTGTGTAATTTCCTTAGCTAGCTAGATCTTTGGTTTACCTACTTCTCCTTGTGTTATTACCTGCTCACCTTTAGGATTACGAAAGGAGACTTGTCCTTTCCCACAATGAATGTGAGCATCATTGGCGATTAGCCAATCCATCTCAAGTAGGCACTCATGGACTCCTAAATTCATTACCCTGAACTTAACAGATGTGGACTTGTTTCCGAGTAGGAACTCCACCTTAGCAGTTTGTCTAATGCAAGTGATTTCTTGCCCATTTGCTAGTTCAACAAGCAAAGTAGGTGTAGCTACGGTGCCTATTCCTAACCTTCTTGCACAAGCTAGTGAAATGAAGGAATTAGTGCTACAAGAGTCAATCCGAGTTTTGAATTTCTTACCTTGGTAATGTGATGGTGTTTAGATCACCAAAAATTGGCTATTTGGCCCTTTTTATGGAGAGCGTCATGAATGGATGCCCTCTCAATCTCAGCTTCTATGGACATGTCTTCTTCTTTGTTGATTCTCTTAGAGGAGATATTGGAAGTTTTTGCCCTTCCCATTGCTGCACGTCCACAGCCATGGGTAGCTCTGGCTTGGCCACTGAATTTTCCTTGGCAACGCTCTCCGCTAAGTTTAGGACACTCCCTTTTGAAGTGTCAAGGTTCTTTATAGTGGAAACATTGCATGCTTTGATTAGTTCTTTGAGTGGGGACAAAGTCACTGATTGCATTTGCCCTCGGCTTCTTCCGTTGACCTTGACTCTGTCCTTGTGCCCTTTTGAATTGAGCTTTCAACATTCCTGGATTCCGGTCTTTGTGAGACCAGGGTCTATTATTTCTGGGCTTCGACTGGACTTCTTGGGAAATGGGTCAAGTTCTTATCGATGCATCTTGGAAATATGAAGGATACATTGATTCCAAACGAGTGTTCATTGGTGGGTTCAGCCCATCACAGAACTTTGAAACTTGTTGGGGAATGCTCATGGTCTGAGCATATTTCAACAAGGAGACAAATCTCGAGTAGTACACCTCTAGAGACAGGCCCAACTGTTTCAATTTGAAGAACTCATTCATCTTCTGAGTTTTGTATGTAAGTGGCATGTACCTTCCCTGCACAACTTCCTTTAGCTTATCCCAAGTTATTGTGCTCTCTGTGACTACTTGGTCTTTACACCATTGCTTCCACCAGAGCCTAGCTTCTCCGGTAAGTTTGAGTTTGGCAATCATGGCCTAGTTTATAGGTGCTATTTCTACTGCACTGAGGTAATCTTCGATGGATTCAATCCATACTTCGCCATCATCTTCAACAGTCTTCCCCTTTCCGTTGAATTCAAGTGGTTTAATCTATTTGAGAAGACACTTCTTCTCTTGTGCCTCCACTAGGCTTAGTGCATAAACAAGACTCTGGTTTTGGGCTTGGGGTTGTATCTGGTTTTCAATTAAAACCTTCGTTTGAGATTACATTTACACATCTCTTCACAACTTATTTCAATGCGTAATTTATTTTTCATCGATACTACACAATAATTCAAATGAACATAAAATTCTTATTTATTCATAAAGAAGCATAAGCCTCAAGTACAATTATTCAGGAATTGATAGACATTGGCTGTGGTGCTTTTCTTTTCAAGAGATACATCAATGCCAGATTAATAATTCCCTATTGGATTTAGCTATAGGGATAGAATAGTAGTATGGATTTGGGGAATGGATTCTTAGGAAGCAGTGAGTCATGGGAAGTTCAGGAAATCCCCGTTTTTAATAGCCATGACATTCGTTTCACCCCATTACTTTAATTATGTACACTGGCAAGACTGTGACCACCTCGTCATAGATGTAGCGATTTTGTTCTACTTGCCGGTATTCGATTTGTAGGATGGAATTTACATGAGCCTCATGGAAGATGAATAACTTGATAATCTTCAAGTCTTCCAACCATTTTAGCCTCTTTAGGTTGTTTTGAAGATAGGCAAGTCGGTTGGCATCTATATAGCAATATCCCATGCTCGAACTGCAATGCCTTTCCACATAGAGTGGTGAAGGGTTATAGAGATGATCCAGGATCCCCATCATGTCAGATCATCGGTGATAACTTGAAGAGTTCATAGCCATCTTGAACATGATGGCAACAATCCACAAATGAGTAATAGAAAAAATATTTTATTGGTAATAGCATCACTTCTCCCTTCCTGATTTTTCCTATATTGGTTGTTTATTCATTGGTCGCTCTGATACCGCTCTGATACCAACTGTAACGTGTCTGCCTATTGACTGACCAAGCACGTTTTAGCGGTCCATTGAGAAACAAATCTAAGTGTCACTGCCTGGCACTCCCATGGAATGTTCTAGGGGTTTGTCACCTAGGGTTTCCTGAGTCCGCCTCACAATGGAACGTTCGCGGCGGTCGAACCCACTAGGATCGATAGGAAATTTGGGTTCCTAGTTACCGAGGTCTCCTAACATCATTCTAGCATCAGATCCTGGATATCCTACTTTACGCAGAGATAACCAAGCCAAAACAGATCCATGCCTCACTTGGTTCAAAGAGAATGGGAAATGAGAGGGATGCACCGCTCAACCTCTTTGCCCATAGTGCATAGTCCCATTCCGGTCCCCTAAAACGACATGAATTGGGTTCAAACCTAATATTACCTAAAGGTCATATGACTATAGGACCTTGTGAGAAGCCTCCCAGTTCTCTAGGACCACCCTTCTGTACAACAAAACCATCGGGGTTTCGCTCACTGCTTCCCTCAATTGGCATTCTTTAGTTATCTAATTAGGTCCTATCACATTTATGTGTGACATGTAAAAACATCTTCCTTAATTAAGCCTTTTAGAAAACCAGGTTCGTTTGCGTAACTTATAGCACTGACACAAAAATAGTTCAGACAAGTTCTTTGGAACTAAACTTTATATTATCATCTTAACTAAAATACAAGTCTTATCCAAAAAGGATGGATCTCGCAATCCGTGGGGATGCATCTTATTTCCTCCAAGTTTTCACCCTTGTACTAATATCAGGGCCTTGAGAATCTATCTCAAGTCACATAGATCACTTGAGTACATCTCAGAGAGGCAACAAATTTATAGCCACAGTCCCTCCTAGCATCTAAACGTCCTCCTACATTCAAACTAACTCACGAAGAGACCTCTCATGGTGGGTTTGGTCCACATTCCCGTCACGGTTATTTGGAACCCCCTTGGCTAGGGTTGGTGGCCAGCTAGGGGTAGCTTGGCACACCCTCCAAGAATTCAACCTAATTCATTATTCAATTTTCTTTTGTGAGCTTGGATCGTACATTCTTTTCACAGACCTTGAATCTAGTGTCACAAGCACAAACAACAATGAAGGTGAGTGCTCGTACATATGCTAAGGTAGAATCCTCATCTTTGAACGCTTATCGATGCCCCTCTTGGGTCTTTCTTGCCTTGGCATCAAATTCCATTATCTTCTGAGAGACAGAGAACACCCTCTTTTCAACCTCACTCCTATGTAATAGGAGCAAGCAATCATGCTATCGTACTTATACCCGGTAGTTTTTGGAGGGTAACTTTTCCTATGTTGCTATCCTTTGCTTCTTATCTTAAGATCCAAGTCTTATATGTTTCAACTATGATTTCAATTGGTCAGATCGTAACCAATTTTCCACCTTATGATTTTATCGAGGTTCTGAGTTTACCCTAGGGTTTCCATCCCTCAGGATAGTAGGAACTTTTGTTAATTCCTCTTGCAAGTCAAGCATAGCCTAATCCCATTTACCATCCTTAGATAGTTGCGAGCATCGAATGTAATGTGGCAAGTAGTCGTTCTTCTTGTGTATATCACATTTGATTTTTCTTGTGTTAGCTTCAAGATATCCCATATTTTGAAAATGATATTCCCAAGAGTGCTTTGGACCCTTTGCAACTGGTTACTGGGATAGAGACCAAAAGAGTATGTCGACTCTAAGTCAAAATATGGTCATAAAGACAACTTGAACTATTTGCAACTAGAGTCCTAGTTGAGTCTAAATCTTGGCTTCACTTATCATGCATGATTTCATTTTCCAAAACCGACCCTTTGCAATTAATCTTGAGATTTTCACATGTGCATCTTAAATCTACCTATTTAGATGCATCCCTATTATGTGATGCAAGTGAGGCTATTCATGATGCCATGCAAATCTAGATGCAAGTCTTCCTTGAGTTGACGATACAATATAGGATTCCCATTCATGAAAATTTCTTCTAATGTATTCACGTGAAATTCATAAGGTGTGACCTAAACATTTAAATGCGAGTGTGCATGAGTTCATTGTGAATGCGAGTTAATTCACTACAATAGTCTACGGGATGCCATTGACCTATACTAAATATTTATGTACACTGGCAATGTATGATGCATTTGCGAAAGTTCCAATCTAATACTTGACTTATTAATGACCGCAACAATCCGTAGATGCTTAATCTATTCACAACAACTCATGGTTATTAAGCCATTTTCAATTACCTTTCAAAATATGCAAGTTGCTCCATGTGAGGTATGATTTCTTCCTAATGATGTCAATGCTTAAATATTCGATTTCAATTACTAGCCACGGTAGCGGTACATGGTTCTAGAGTGATGAGTTGATGTTCACGCCTCATAACTCATTCATGTTCATGGTGACATCTTTGCTCGTAGTTGTGGATTTTCCAATTACTTGGGAGAGTTTACGCTTTGGGTCCATTTCGGAACTGAAAAGAAACCTTCACTTCTCTTGAAGGACTCTTTGGTGCCGGAGTTCCCTGCGCCTGGTCTTGAATTTCATGATCTCCTTGTCCACTTAAAGGCAATCGATGGAGTGGTTACAGGACTCATGATGGGGAGAGACAGTACTCGAGCCTTCGCCCAAGAGAGGATTTATTCTTGAACCTCTTCTCTCTCTCTCTTACTCTCCTTTACTACCTCTCCCTCTCCTTCTCTTCTTCTCAAGATGGTAGCAAGGGGGGGGGGGGGGGGGGGGGGAATAACGTGTCAGTGGTAAGGAAGGGGGAGATTTACAAAGGAAGAAGGGTGATAGTTAGGGAGAAAAGGAAGGACGGAATTATCATCCCCTTAAGGAGGGGGGATTTATAAGGGATACAGTGGGTGACAATTGGGGGGGAGAAGGCATCGTATGGTCCTCATACTTGTCGCCATGCAACATAATAGAAGGTTTAGTGGGGAGTTTGTCATGGTCTACCTTCCTTCTCTTAGTGTCATCTTGGAGTTCCACTCCCCTCCTATCTCGTCATCATCTCTACCTACTTCGTTTAACTCCTCCTCCTTCTCATAGTTCAACTCCTCCTCCCTCTTCCAACCAACAACGTTGATAGGGGGTTGGAAATGCAATAATTTTTTTTAAAAAAATTCGTAAGAAAAAAATGGAGGGGAAAATTTGACGGTGATGGTGGAATGAAATAGGAGGGGTCTTTATAATGGTGACGACAACGAGATATTACAAGTTGAATGAGAAGAATTAAGAAGCAATGCCAAAGGGAGAAAGGGGCTATCAACTATGATTGTCAAGATCCCTAGGGAGGGAAATACCTCTTCAAACGATGGCCATTGAAGGGATCATTCGAGGCATCCACATCCTAGATCTGAAAGAAGCCATTAGGATTAACAATGAGTACCCTATACGGGCCCATCTAGCACAATTGAAGCTTTCTATGAAACTTGCCAATGCATGAATCATAGGCAAGGACGAGATCACCTTCGTTGAACTCTTTCTACTTCATGAAGCCGTTGTGGTAGACTTTGTATCGAGCATGTGTGGCTTTGGTGCATTGTAAGGCCATCCTTCAAGTCTCATCGAGAAACTCGAAGTGTAGGAGATGACACTATAGGGACTCTTGATGGAACCTTGAACGGGCCCACACTGGCTCGTGCACTAGCCGGCTCTATCTCACGGGCTCAACAACCCCACGGCCTCGCAGCCAGGAGCGTTGATGACACATACATTGCCTTCCTAGATATCTTGTGTTTGTGTTATGTCATTTGTAGTCCACTCTTCTCTCACCCACTACTCCTCAGAGGGAGTCCCTTACACATTATGAAGCACAGACATAGGGGGTCCTCCAACGATTGAATGCCGCCACCCCTCTGCGACTCTCCTACACCTTGGGGATTGGCCCCTCGATGCGTCGCTCAACATATAAACATTTTGCACAAAATCCACTCAAGGTACCATTTAATCGTATACAGGAATGTACCATTGTCCTTACTTCTCTTTTCCCTAGACCCCATGACTAGCCTATGGCTTAGGGTGTCCTGTCTCTCACTCAACGTAGGTCAAGATCCTAATGAAAGCAATTGCTGTGCATCCAGGATTTCTGATACCTTTAAATATTTCCATGATTTATGCATATTGTGGATGCCAAGTGCTCAAATAATTATAAAATCAATATTGTGCACATGTCATCCTTTCAATGATTTTCAACTACCAATCTTATGCGGCATTGCACGAACCTAGCATCGAGGAAACCCTTGTGCTACTAGGCTCTTATTTTATAATTATTCACCGACCTATATGGCATGCAAACAAAAATAGCAATCTTTTCATCATTTTACTCCACATTTAGACACATTTTGACCACTCTACCCTCCCATCGATCAAATGTTGCATTGTGGTATAGATTTATAGGCGTTTTGCCATCATTTTATGTGTAAAAAGCGGAAAAAACACACTAGAACAAGAAGGTGAGGATGAACTGAGGTAAATCCTCATGCTTCAGTCCCCACAAACATTCACAAACATTGTTCTTAATTTTCATTAATTTTCCACACCCAAAATGCATTTCCCCCTATTTTTTGTGATTTTTCTCTATTTTCCTTGTATTTTCCCTTATTTTTTGCATTATTTAATTACTAAAAATTCTAAATAGGTTATGGGCTGCGGCCCTTAGTTCCTTCTTGCAGCAAAAATGAAAATTTAGTTGGTGTTCCTATTTATTCTTCCATTTTTATGCTCAAAACCATCATTTTCCATTGATTTCCATATTTTACGTGTTTTAGTGTATTATTTTGAGTCACAAGATGCATATTTTTCTGATTTTCTGGTTATGATCAACAAATACTCATGGAAAACAGCAACATAAACAAATTTTAGCCCACATGAACAACATTTTATCAATCAAAAGCCATAAAATCTTGATTTTCCTTTGAAAAGATTGAATTACCGTTTATTTGCGTGTTTCGGGTTTCATGTCCATGGCTGCAAATCTGAAAATCAGCAGCACTTCATGCTCATGATGATCACAAATCACCATTTCCAACCCGTGAAGCAATCCGATCCATGCCGGACAAGCCTCCACCATTCTTCCTTCTTCCTTCCTCTTCCCACATGAACTTGCCTTTAGAAGAGAGAGAGAGAGAGGAGAGAGAAAGACTGATTTTCTATCTCAGCATTCAGGCCATCAATTGAAGAGCGGAGAGCGGCGATAAGATCGGCATACAGAGGGGAATGAGGGGCCAATGTCTGTTGAGTGGGTTGTTTGCAGGCTGCAAGTTGCTCCTCTCCATCCCATGGCGAAAAAAACGGCGCCCCCTGTTGATCACGCTTCTTCTTCTTCCCACGATTTCTCTCCTTCACAATGCATGCCTTTTGGTTGGGGGGTTAAAATTCCCCCAAAGGGCACCCCCCCTTTGGTCCATGTTGTGGCCACCCTTTCAAATCTTGACCAATTCTTGGCCATTTCCCCGTCCGGACTCAGAATTGACCTCTGAAAAATCCTGGGCATCCGGGCTTGGCATCACGCATTGGCCAGTAGCTTGTGTCAACCCGCACGACTGTCTGAAAAATTATGAAAAATCAACAAGTGTCGCTCGGGCACCTTTAAAGCACATTGGCGCTTAAAATTGTCCTAGATCTAGCCGCCGCCTTTGACGGTGAATATTTTTCCCTTGATATTCATAATTTTTAGCTATTTTTAAGCACTTTCTGGCACCAAAATTCCGCTCTCATTGGCGACCACGGGATAGGGCGACTCAGCCCGTCGAATCCACGAACATATCTGCACATAAACAACCAAAGAAGCATCAAGCTGATACAAAACAAATATGTCATAAAACTCAGCACAAGGCTCCCCCTACCCCTGGACAAAACCAAGGCATGACATCCACAAGGAGTAGGCCTAGCATCATCTAATAGAAGATTCGAACCGAGTGACTAACCAACTGCTCCAACACAGCCAAACTAAAAAACCTATCAAAGAGGTTGCCCTAAATGGTAGTCTGAACTACTTACCAACTAAAGACAACACAACTAGGAGCTCCTACAAGGCGAGGACTCCTATAGCTTGATCAAGGAGTATTTTCTTTCAGTACATTTCTTCTTTTAGGGTTTTTATTTTATTGACATACTTGGGCATGTAAAAAGGAGGGAGCTGAGCGTAGTGACCCAAGGAGAACATGGCATCGGTCTCAGGACCTATCTCGGCACCCAAGAACCTACCAAGCCCTCGCAAGGCGACACTTAATCCTTTTCTATCGCTCACTTTTATTTTCGCTCCAACATTTCTTGTTTTGTCAAATTTTTTTTTCCTCAGCAAGAAGCCACCCCTAGGAAGACAAGGTATCGGCCCCGGGTCTGACTCGTCCCCAAGAACCTACCAGGCCTTCGCAAGGCGATGATCAACTGGCTATACATTTTCATTTCTTTTCTTTTCTTTAATAGGGGTTAGAACCCCTTTTTACACACCTTCGTATTTATATTCATCTTTTGGGATGTTCAGGGTTTCTTGGCATCATCATTATTATCTTCTGGCAGGCTTCTCTAACTGCCTCACTACTAACAAGAACTCCTAGAATGGCGGCCTAGCAGGCTAGCAGAACAGGGCCACTAGGACTTCCTTCTAAAACAGGTCTTTCGATGCCTGACAATGTCTTTACAGGAGGCAATGACTACTTCGACCTCCCTCAAACATACTTAGCCTGAACC
This sequence comes from Lygodium microphyllum, assembly GCF_053477565.2. Lineage (NCBI taxonomy): Eukaryota > Viridiplantae > Streptophyta > Polypodiopsida > Schizaeales > Lygodiaceae > Lygodium > Lygodium microphyllum. Next base: position 70,555,403 of record NC_141152.1, read on the forward strand.
TGGGACTTCATGCCTTGGTTGCCGGTCCCCAACAAAAATGTATCCCCTCGAAAAGTACAAATACACATATAACAGGAAAGAAAGGTACTCGTAAAGGGGAGGTATCACCTAGATTGGCCACAAGAAGCTTCCATCGCAGAAAAGGCTCCTCCGGGCTCCGCCAAATTCCACGAATCACAAAACCTGTCCAGCACAATACTTAAAACAAAAACCCAATTAACCGCACCCGCACTAGACAGGGAAATGGCCCTCTTGGCCTAATGAAATAAACCACTTCATTACAAAACTGAATCGGCCCTCTTGGCCTAATGAAATCAGACAATACTACTCATAACATCCTCCTGGAAACAACTATGATAGACATCAAAGCATACCATTCCCAGGGGGACAGAGGCTCGTAGCCCTAAACTAGGTGCATTAGATTATGACCCATCCCTCCTGCATATATCGCAAGAGGTGTTCGCATCACATGTCGTCTAATCAGTCTGTGGGTCCAAGATAATAAAGGCAAATGAGTCTTGCTTGCCCTCTGCATCACCCAGATCAACCATCGTCTGCCAAAGAGGGCATGTTCAGAAAGCATATCCCACAAACGACCAGGTCCTGTCTCACCATCAATAGATATATCGGGACAAGGGCCACAATTAAAGAAGAGGTCTTCTTCATACGCAAAATTAGCCAATGAATCGACAAACTGATTCCAATTCCGTGGAATCAGCTGAAAAGACACTCTATCAAATTCTTCTAGCAGGGTTATGGCAGTATGATGGTACATGCAAAGGATGGGGTTTTGTACCATGTACGTCCCATTGAGTTGATTTAAAACCAACTGAGAGTCCCCTTTCACCAATAACTGGCGGATACCACCCTTCTTTGCAATATTCAAACCCATAATCAAGGCTTTGTATTCTGCCATATTATTGGTAAAATTCACCCCGAGATAAGCGGCTAACTTCATGACAATGCGTCGTCGAGGGTCTCGGATAACAACTCCTACACTTCCTTTTTTGCATGCACCCTTGGATGCCCCATCAAAGTACAAGGTGTACGTCCATAAAGGGTTTACATAGCCCGCCATCCTAAATTCTACTCGTAATTATGGTAATCGAAATTCAACATATTCAACGGGTGGACTGTAGGCTCCATCCCTCCATCATCATTGAATTCAACAGGGATGCTCGTCAAAATTTGTAGGTAGTGATGGCGGAAGACCTTGATCTCCCAAATAAATGTCCCACCTTCTTGCTCAATCACCTTGTATCCTTTGCTCCACCAAATGAGCTTTCCCTGATGATACCTCTGTTCTAAATATGGATGTTCTAAATAAGGGATCAGATGACCCATCAACCTCTATCACGATTTCCTTGCAGATATTTGATCGATCTCGTCTAGACCTGCAAGGCAGTCATAGTATTAGTGCAATCAGAAATAATAAGGCTTAATCTTATTAAGATTAACCTTATTTTTAAATTCTATCCCCTCAAGGTCAGCTAACAAGACTGTGGATATATTCTTTCCTATTCTAACGATCCTATAGGGCCCATCCCATTTGGGCTCTAGCTTGCCTGGAAATAATTCACGTCGTGCATCATAATACAGAACAAGCTGTCCTTTCTTGAAGGTGTATTTCTTGGCTTTGAGGTCGTGTAGCTACTTCATTCGGCGCTTTGCCACTTCTTGGTGCAATAAGCTTTGCAGCTTAAGCTCATCTAAATGTGCCAGTGTCGTCAAGCGCTCAAAAAGTGCGTCTTAATCACTCAAAGAATGATTGATGGCAAACCGAATAGTCGGCAGCTCAATCTCTAAAGGCAAGACACACTCCTCCCCATATACTAACTTGAACGGGGTATGTCTAGTGGCTCGTTTGAAGGTCGTATTATAGGCCCACACTGCCATGTATAACTTTTTATCCCAATCCCGTTTCTTTTCCGATACAATTTTGGACAGGATGCCCACAAGCTGCTTGTTGGTGCTTTCAACTTGCCCATTGGCTTGCGGGTTATATGGGGTTGTCTTGTTATGCTTGATTTGCCACATCTCTGTCAAACCTTTGATCACCTTATTCAGGAAATGGGTTCCGCGGTCCGACACCAATTCTTTCGGCAGACCAAAATGGCATATTATCTGCTCTAAAAGGAAACTAGCAGTTTCTTTAGCATCATCTTTCCTTGTTGCACGTGCTTCTGACCACTTTGTGAAGTAGTCAGTTGCTACAATGATATACCTCTTTTGCATAGTCAACGATGGAGTAATAGGACCCACAAAGTCTATTTCCCACTTTTCAAATGGAAGTATCGCCATAATAGGGGTGAGTGGTCGTTTCCTATTCTCTCGACTATCATGTCGTTGACAAATATCGCATCTCTTAACATACGCAAATGCATCCTGGAAGATGATAGGCCACCAATAACCTGCTCTTAAAGCCTTTTGTGCTGTAAGCCGTCCAGCAAAATGGCCACCGCAAGCAGAATCATGGCACTCTTCCAAAATGAATGGCACCTCGTCAGGAATCACACATCGGTGATAGATGTCATCAACCCTTTGCCGATATAATGTACCTACGATCAAAGCAAACTTTAACTCTTGCTGCTTAATTTTCCTTCTCTTAGCTTTAGATAATTCGGATCCCGCCTCTCCCATCCATAAATAATGCGTTATTGCAGCATACCAGGAGGGAATAGATGGCGTATCTATTTTAAATAACGCCTCCATGTCACTATCTTCAGCCACAGATTCTTTTGGCTCCCCAAAGTCCACTAGACATTCCACGATGCCTTGCAACCTTGGTGGCTTACTCCTGATTTCATAATCAAATTCCTGCAAAGTGATTAACCACTTCGCTAAATGATCAGGCGGCTGTAGCTTATTCATCAATAGTCGAAGCCCCTCCGCCTTCGTATAAAGCACGACTTTCTCATAGAGAATATAATGCCTGAATTTCTTGGTCCCAAAGACCATCGCTAGACACAACTTCTCCATGTAGGTATAATTGATATTGGATATCCCCAGCTTCCGGCGAGCAAAAGTAATCGGGTGGTACTTCTTAGTCCAAATTTGGGCTAAAGAGCAGCAGCTGATACTATACATGGTTGCTACTGAGAATATATAGAACACCTCACCTCTTTTAGGTGCTTTTAAAACGGGAGCTCTTGCTAGCTCTTGTTTCACATCCTCGAATGCTATCTTACAAGGGTCACCCCATACAAACGAACAGCTAAAGGACAATAAATTTGTAAGCGGCAATGTTCTTTCTGCCAAGGCGTTTATGAATCTACGGTAATAACCAACCGAAGACAGAAAGCTATGAACTTCTTTTGGAGTGCGTGGTGGACCCATGGCAACTATAACTTTGACCTTCTCGGGGTCTGTCCTCGCAATTCCTACCGAACTGACCACATGACCCAGCAATAGCCCATAAGGTACTCCAAAAACACACTTCCATGGGTTTAGAGCGATGCAGAATTGTCTATAGCGCTCAAAGCATTTTCTTAAAATGATCAACTGCCTTCCTCTCATGGTGGCAGCCCCTAAGTCATCAATAAACACCTTCAACTCTTCAGGGGATATGTCACCGAATGTCTTATCTGTTGTTCATTGCCACGAACCAGGCGCATTGCATAAACCAAAGGCCATCACATGGTACACAAAAGTACCAAATACACTGATAAAAGTCGTTTTCAACTTGTCCTCTTCTGCAATTGCCATTTGGTTATATCATGCAAAGCAATCCATAAACGAGTATATCTCCCTACCCGCTAACTGATCCAAAATCTGGTCAATAAATGGCAACGGGTAGTAGTCCTTAACCGTTTGCTTATTTAGTTCTCTAAAGTCTACACATAATCGGATTTGATTATTCTTCTTCTTTCTGATCACAACTGGTGAACACCATTCCGTGTGTTGCACAGGAAAAATCAAACCCGCTTTCCGAAGCTTCTGTAACTCTTCAAACAGCCCGTCCCTTAGTTCGAAAGGCATACGCCTTACTTTCTGTCGTACAGGATGACTGCCCTATTTCAACGGAATTGTATAAATAGCAAGACTAGGAGGAATGCCTCTCAGCTTGTCATAACTCCAGGCAAAGATATCCCGAAATTCCTGAATCAAGGCCACATAGTCCTCCCTTTCTGCTGTGCTGAGTATAGAACCTAATTTAATTGGCCGCAAATCATCAGGCGTACCAAGGTCTAGCTCGATAACATCTGCATCTCTTATACGATCTTGGCCCTCTATCGGCTCGTTCAAAGTGATCTGATAGATGTCTTCCGTGGTGGATCCCTCTTTGGACTCATCACTCGACGATGTCTCACTAGCAGATAAATCTTCTAATGTCTCCAATTCTGTAGAAGATAGGAGAGCTCTCTCACTCTGCGGGGACTCAGGATAAGCATCAACCACCACACGCTGAGCACCTCTATCGAATATTAGTCGACCGGCGGGTATATCCACTTAGCAGTCCGCTTGTAAGATCCAAGGTCACCCGAGTAATACTTGGTAACTTGGACGCCCTGCAAAACGAATCACCCTAAAGTCCAATAGGCATTCTACATTGGCAACAGTGACATGGACTTTAGTAATGCAGCCTTCTGGTTGTCTCAAACTATCATCTGCCATTCTGAGAATTGTGGAGGTATCTTTCTGGATCGCAAGACCCAACCTTTCCATCAGTTCAGAACTCATAATGTTAACAGATGATCCCGTGTCGACAATGGCATAATCTACTAATATCCCATCGACATAGGCTGCAACCCTTGGGCAATGCTTCTCAGCATGCTCGAACCAATCATCGCCAACTCGCACAATACCCAAAGGTTCTACGATATACCCGGTACGTAGGATCTTTCTAAATTCCTTGCATACTCCTGGGGAAAGCTTAATAAGCTGTAAGAGGTTCACATCCGGCTTGACTTCACAAAGAGAGCTCGCCAAATCGAATTCATGATAGTTTGATAGAGCTCGCTTTTCACGCCAAACCATCCTCTCTTTAGGTCGCTACACCGGCTTTATTGCCTCTTTCTTAACTTTCACCTTCTTCTTTGGTGGTTCCTTATCGGCTTTACTTTCCACGGGCTTCAAAGGTCCCCCTTCCATGGCAGGATCCAAAACTTGCTTTCCTTTGTCGCCTTGTTTAAGGTTTCCGTCGACAGGCTTATCCTTGTCGGCTTCTCTACCCTTTTGACCTCTTGTAAGAATAACTCGCAGATTAGAGGTTTCAGCATCATTAACGCCTACAACCTCAATCAAACTAACCCCACTCCCACTGGGTAGCTCCTCCACTGTAGTCTTTGGTCGTTGAAGTATTTGTTTAGGCCCATCTTCTCGCTGGGAATCATTTCCTTGGGTACGATGATTAACAGGCCCTGGTTGCCGACTTCCTCGCTGGAGGGAATTAATCTTACTCCAGCAAGTAGCTGCTAAATGGCCGGATTTTCCACAAATGTCGCACTTAACATTTGGGCAATTTCTTGGATAGTGCTGCCCACCACACCATTTGCAACTAAACCTCGAAGGTACACCCTCATCTCGGTATCTACTTCCTATCAAATTTTGTTGTTTTTTAAGGAAGTTGACATCAACGACTATTTGTCGATATTGCTCCGTAATCATGTTGGTATAATGCTTCATCATGTCCTTAACCTCACCAAGAACATTAGAAGCGCTCAACTCATAGCCTTGGTCATTACCATGTCGTTCCATCGGCCTAACAATTCGATTAGGCACTGGTTGTTGAGCCACATGCATGGTATTAGAATTGACCACCTGGCCTCCACCATTTGGAGTCATTTGACTACCCGTAGGCATTGACATGCTAGGGGGAGCTGGTAATAAAGGGACATTCTGCATCATGTTCTCTCTCCCATTAGGGTTAGCCATCGCTATCCCTTGGCCACTACTGCCATTGGCCATCGCCATATTGTTTCCCAATACTAAACCCATATTCGAATTGCCTCGAGAAGCATAGGCTGCTTGTAGTCGGGATTCCACCTCTTGTGCTTGTGTAATGGCAGTATCTATATCCCCCAAGGGGACACTACTCAACTGCAATTGGATGTTAAAGTCCAAACCATGTAGGAAATATTGCAATTGGGCAGTTGCGAGGATAGGAATAGAGGTGTCCAACTTATGGAAAACCTCTTTTATTTTCTTCGCATAAGCATGAATATCCTCATGTGGTTCTTGGCGGGTCACGTTGAGTACACGCAACCAATATTGCCCACCCCTTTCAGGGGCAAACTCCCTTTGAAAAGCTCCATAAAATGAATCAATATTCAATATGGTTACGGCTTCTAAACCATGATACCATATAGCGGCTCTTCCTTTGAGAGTCATGTTGAAGAACATCATTAAATGTCCTTCTTCTTGGATGCGACAGTTAAACATCGGCTTTTGAAACTCCCTAATGTGGAGTTCCGCATCTTCCTCAACTATCCCATTAGAAATGGGTAGCAGGTAACCTAGAGCCGGAAAATCCATCGTTCTTGCAAGAATTGCAATAGGCTGCGCCATGACAAGGATTGGATTCGCACTAAGAATAGGGGACGGTGGGGTTACACCTCCCGCACTTGATATAGATTGGCTTATGGAAGAAAGGGGAGCACTAGGGCTTCCGCCTTCTCCTAACTTACTGCTTGTGGCCCCAAGACCACTAGATCCACTCCCTCGTAAGGGTTCAGCACCGCTACGCTTAGGGGAATATTTCCTAAAAATTTCAGCACATCACCTAGCTCTTTCGTCTCTCTCTTGCTTTTGGATTTCTGCTAGACGATGGTTATCGATAAATAACGGATCAATCACAGTATCCTTTGGCATAAACTGCTAGTTGGTCCCTAGACAACCAGGATTCGAGGACCGCCACTTTTAAGTGGCTCCCGGCAGACACACCACTGATGGAACCTTGAACGGGCCGGCACTGGCTCGTGCAGACCTCTATCTCACGCGCTCAACAACCCCACGGCCTCGCGGCCAGGAGCGTTGATGACACATACATTGCCTTCCTAGATATCTTGCGTTTGTATTACGTCGTTTGTAGTCCACTCTTCTCTCACCCACTCCTCCTCAGAGGGAGTCCCTTACACATTACGAAGCACAGACATAGGGGGTCCTCCAACGGCTGAATGCTGCCACCCCTCTACGACTCTCCTATACCTTGGGGATTGGCCCCTCGATGCGTTGCTCAACATATAAACATATCGCACAAAATCCACTCAAGGTACCATTTAATTGTATACAGGAATGTACCATTGTCCTTACTTCTCTTTCCCTAGACCCCACGACTAGCCTATGGCTTAGGGTGTCATGTCTCTCACTCAACGTAGGTCAAGATCCTAATGAAAGCAATTGCTGTGCATCCAGGATTTCTGATACCTTTAAATATTTCCATGATTTATGCATATTGTGGATGCCAATTGCTCAAACAATTATAAAATCAATATTGTGCACATGTGGAAAACATCCTTTCAATGATTTTCAACTACCGATCTTATGCGGCGTTGCACGAACCTAGCATCGAGGAAACCCTCGTGCTACTAGGCTCTTATTTTATAATTATTCACCGACCTATATGGCATGCAAACAAAAACAGCAATCTTTTCATCATTTTACTCCACATTTAGACACATTTTGACCACTCTATCCTCCCATCGATCAAATGTTGCATTGTGGTATAGATTTATAGGCATTTTGCCATCATTTTATGTGTAAAAAGTGAAAAAAACACACTAGAACAAGGAGGTGAGGATGAACTGAGGCAAATCCTCATGCTTCAGTCCCCACAAACATTCACAAATATTGTTCTTAATTTTCATTAATTTTTCGCACCCAAAATGCATTTTCCCCCTATTTTTTGTGATTTTTCTCTATTTTCCTTGTATTTTCCCTTATTTTTTGCATTATTTAATTACTGAAAATTCTAAATAGGTTATGGGCTGTAGCCCTTAGTTCCTTCTTGCAGCAAAAATGAAAATTTAGTTGGTGTTCCTATTTATTCTTCCATTTTTATGCTCAAAACCATCATTTTCCATTGATTTCCACATTTTACGTGTTTTAGTGTATTATTTTGAGTCACAAGATGCATATTTTTCTGATTTTCTGGTTATGATCAACAAATACTCATGGAAAACAGCAACATAAACAATTTTTAGCCCACATGAACAACATTTTATCAATCAAAAGCCATAAAATCTTGATTTTCCTTTGAAAAGATTGAATTACCGTTTATTTGCGTGTTTCAAGTTTCATGTCCATTGCTGCAAATCTGAAAATCAGCAGCACTTCATGCTCATGACGATTACAAATCACCATTTCCAGCCCGTGAAGCAATTCGATCCATGCCGGACAAGCCTCCACCATTCTTTCTTCTTTCTTCCTCTTCCCACATGAACTTGCCTTTAGAAGAGAGAGAGAGAGGAGAGAGAAAGATTGATTTTCTATCTCAGCATTCAGGCCATCAATTGAGGAGCGGAGAGCAGCGATAAGATCGGCATACAGAGGGGAATGAGGGGCCAATGTCTGTTGAGTGGGTTGTTTGCAGGCTGCAAGTTGCTCCTCTCCATCCCATGGCGAAAAAAACGGCGCCCCCTGTTGATCACGCTTCTTCTTCTTCCCACGATTTCTCTCCTTCACAATGCATGCCTTTTGGTTGGGGGGTTAAAATTCCCCCAAAGGGCACCCCCCCTTTGGTCCATGTTATGGCCACCCTTTCAAATCTTGACCAATTCTTGGCCATTTCCCCGTCCGGACTCGGAATTTGACCTCTGAAAAATCCTGGGCGTCCGGCTTGGCATCCCGCATTGGCTAGTAGCTTGTGTCAACCCGCACGACTGTCTGAAAAATTATGAAAAATCAACAAGTGTCGCTCGGGCACCTTTAAAGCACTTTGGCGCTTAAAATTGTCCTAGATCGAGCCGCCGCCTTTGACGGTGAATATTTTTCCCTTGATATTCATAATTTTTAGCTATTTTTAAGCACTTTTTGGCACCAAAATTTTGCTCTCAACTCTACATCTCCTAAGCATTCTATGATAGCCACTCTCAAAGAGGGCAATTCCAGCTCAATAAGAAAGATGGTTTCTATAGCATAGACCAATTGGAAAGGGTGTCTAGCCTATTGTGGCATTATGGGAGGTTCTATATGCCTACATGGCTTTTGTAAGTCAATCATCCCAATCACAGCAATGTGCGGCAATTATCCTTGTCGGGATTGAATTGAGAATATGATTGGTGACTTTGATTTTGGTCATTGGCTCTCGGATAATAAGGTGTGGACTTGTGATGATAGATCATATAGATCTCTATTAGCTCTTCCATGGTCTAGTTTAGAAAGTGAGTGCCTCTGTCACTTACTAGCTCCAAGGGATTACCAAAGTAGGTAATTATGTTGTTATATAGAAATAGAGTCATGCTATTATCATCATCTTGTTTGAGATTGGCTTGACACCACTTCATCATATAATTAGTACATACCAAAATGTATCTATTGTACTTCTTTCTTATAATGGAGGGTCAATTGGGCCCATGAAGTCGATGCCCCACTAAATGGCTTCAATGGAAGGATGGGCTACAGTGGTATGCCACTAATTTTGGTAAGTTTGTCCATACATTGACATGCATCACAACACTTATAGTAGTCATAGGCATGTTTATGTAGTATAGGCCACTAGTATCCTACCAATAGAGTCTTCTTGGATATTTCTTCTCTTGCAAAGTGTCTACCACATGGCTTACCATGGCATGCTTTCAACACGATCCCGATCTCATCTTTTGTAACACATCTGCGCAATACTTCATCTTTGTCTTTCTTGTACAATGCATCACCCAGTAAGGTGTAGGGGATTAATTCCAACATATGCTTCTTCTTCTCTCTCCTAGGGATACTAGGAGAAAATTATTGTGTGGTCAAGAGGTTGGAAATGTCTACATACCATCGGTCATAGTCTCTTCTAGAAATAGAGTTCCATAAAGTTTGGATCATCTTGCTCCCCTTTGTCACTCTAAGGGATTTGCAATAGATGATTGGCTAGGACATGTGAATGACCAAGTTTAGTGACCACTTCAAAATCAAACTCTTCGAACAAAAGGATCCATCTTATCATTTTGCCTTTGACATCTACCTTATTCATCCAGAGGATAGAGCCGCATAATCCATGTAAAACTTGCAATGTATTAACAAAAGATAATGCCAAAACTTCTCCAAGGTGAACACCATCACCAAACACTCAAGCTCTCTCACTATATAGTTCCACTCTACATCAGTGACCTTACAACTTGCATAGTAGATGGGTTGATCTAGCTTTGAGGAGCCTTTCTAGTAGAGAACTACACCTAAGCCTTTGATTGATGAATTAGAATGCACACAAAACTCTTTCATACAATCAAGAGGTTGCAGTATGGATGCTTGGATAAGGCATCGCTTTAGGGTGTTAAAGGCTTCTTCACAGTCATCTATCTAGTTAAAGTCAACATCTTTCCTTCGGATGTTGTGTAGAGGGATTGCCTTAGTTGCAAAATGTGCTATGAACCTCCTGTAGTATCCCTCATGGACAAGAAATCCTCTAAGCTATTTAAGGTCAGTTGTGCAATTAGGACTATAATCTTCTCAATCTTGACAAGGTCTGTTATTATTCCTTGTACAGAGACAATGTGTCCCAATAAGACTCCTGAAGAGAATCTAGAGATGCATTTGTTGGGGTTTGAGGGAGATTCCATACTCCATCTGGCATCAATCAAAGCAATGCTCCAAGTGTCCTCAATGCTTATGAAGTGAATTGAAGAAACCAAAATGATCAAGATATATCTCAATGGCCATCATAACTGGTGAAAAGATAACATGGTGTCAGAGGGGTTTTTGTCGAAAGGTTGAATCCACTAGGGATCAAAAGTAGAAGGAAGTAGAGATAGGAGATGGAAGAGAAGATAGAGAATACCCAAGTGGTAAACACTACAAAAACAAATCACAATGAATTGAATCAATATGGATTGAAAGAACCTGGAATCTTCGCACTACTTATAAGTAATCTCCAGGAATTAGATCTCCTGGAGCTTCTTCGTAGAACAAAACGTGCATAAAAATTACAGCTCCTTCTATGTTGCTCAGAACCCAAATCTAATGGCCCCGTTGGCTCCAAAAGGGGGGAAAAACTCCAGGATACCTGGTCACGGATCTCCCATATCACTTCTTCTTCTTCTTTCCGTTCAATCTGCAGTTTTCAGCCTATTTACAGCAATCGTGACGCACACGATTTCGTCAATCTGTCTTTTTTATGAAAAATCTCCTAACTGTCTGAAAAAGCAACTTGCTTTTTCATGCCATCCTAATCTAGAAGCTTTTCTAACTTCTTCGGATTTTTACAATAAAAAATATCAAATATAGGCTAAAATTATCCAAAAATCTAGTATTTTTGGATAATCCATGCAACTCACACTAATACTAATGACTCGGATCACATTGACTCTCTTGATTAATAAGAAGTCGAATGATGATTCATTCCATACTTTTTCACACTGTGTCCTCATAACATCACGACAACGGGCGTTACAAATTCCAAATGGGATCACCTTGTTTTAAGCATAGGTTCCCCATTCTGTGGTGAATTTTGTTTTAGATCATTGGTCTTCTTCTGCAATTTGTACTTGATTGTATCCACTTAAACCATCCAAAAAGGAATAGAGTTTATGACTTGCCATTGTATCTAATAGTTAGTTAGTAAAGGGGATAGGAAAATGATATTTCATTGTTTTGGAATTGACCTTTTAAAAGTCCACACAGATACACAACTTTTATTTTATTTTTGGTATGACCACGATGGGAAAAATCCATTCACTATTGGCCACTAGGTAGATAAATTTAGCTTCCATGAGCTTGAACAACTTTGTCTTGACTAAGGTAGAATAATTGGGATTCATGTGTCTCTAACATTACCGTATTGGCTTAGCATCAAGCTCTAGGTCGATGCAATGTTGACATGCAGTAGGAAGTCTTTTAAGACTAAGCAAAAACATCCAAATTCTCCTTCAATAGGCTGTGAACGGTCAATAGGTCCTCTTTTGGAATGATTCTACCCTCTTTCAAATGTCTTTTCATACCATCTCCATCAATAAAAGTCAACTACTTTTCACCTTCTACCTCTTTGATAAAGGTTACCTAGATTGCTTCACTCCTTCAAGGGAGTGGTGTCCTCGTCTATGATTCTTTGCTCTAAAACCGGCTTCAACCTTCAATGGAAACTTTTTTAGCTCTTGGGGATGCTAAAATGGTATCAAGGCTATTTTGGATTTTTTTAAAGATTTCATTACTTCTTGACTTGGGAACTCATCTTATAAGGATACATCTAGGAATATCACATAACAAGGACCATCAAAGTTCTATTTGGGCTACATGATTGGTGCTTTTTGGTAGTGTGCATTATCATCCTTTCTCAAGAAGGGTATATTAGACTGACAAGAGCCATTGGTAAAGGAAGGTTTATTTTTCTTTATCTACTTCCTCTAAATCTTTTTCATATGATGAGATTCATTTACCTATCTGAAGGGTATCGTAGTCATTCTATCCAACAGCATGGGATCTTTAGCTTATGTGGCCTCTACGACTTCCTTCTCATATTTTGGTTGGATAGCTTCTTCCACATCACTTTTATAATATTCATCTTCACTTTCATCATTGTCCTCTTTGGACTTTCTCTCTCCATCTGTAGGTAATCTGTAAGAGAAGAACAAGTTCTCTACTTCATCTTCTAGTTCTATCTCTAGCTCTGTTATGGCTGTGTAATAGGGAGAGTAGTACATCCATGCCTCTATCTCACTATCATAAGTAATTTCACAATTCATTCATGGTTTAGGTAGGAGGTATTCACTCATCAACAATGGCTTTGCATCTTTTGAGAGTTGGCTTTTAGTGCCCATTGTTAGTAGGGATTATGCTTCTACTTTCATTGAGAAAATCTACTTGACAACGTCTTCTTCTACCAATGTTATAGCTATAGCTTCATTGGAAGAATTAGATGAGACTTCTATAGAGGTGGACACATTTCTTGTTTACAAACCATAGAGCTTCATCACCACTTTGTTGGGTCCCTTGCCCAGAGTTAGGGCTCCTTTAAACCAATAAGTCATTGCTCGTGCTTCAAACAGCTATGGTCTTTCAAGTAACAAAGATTAAGATGCTCCATAAGAGTTGGGATTTACTATAAGTATGTCATCTAGTAATCTCTTATGACAATTATGGTATTTATGTAAGAAAGGATGCCTAAAGACTTGATTATACTTTAATCAACTGGTCTGATGAACCAGTAAGTTGGTTGCATGCCTTGCAAGCCCAAATCTTTCATCATCACATTTGTCATGGTGTTCACTAAAGAGCCTCCATCTATCACTACATTTGCAATGAATTAGCCTTCTATCCAGACACTAGTTCCTGGAGTGCCAAGATCCAAGATGGCATTGGCCATGTCCACTTCTTTCATAGGCTCTGGAGCCTTATTATTTTGGTAAGAGTTGCAAGGTTGGCAATACTTAGGCCACATCTTTCCATGAGAATGCTTTTGAATCTCTTTATGAAAAATTGGGCAAGAGCATCAATATTGTCATAATATTAAATTAGGATGGAAGGTATACAAGTCCTTCACTAAAGCATAAATTTTTATGGGATTTGTGGGCTTCTGCAAACCGGCTAGGGAAGGGAGGAATACCCACTTTAATTTTTCCTTTGTCTTCAATCAAGGGCTACATCACCACTTCATCTATTACTAGAGATACATCCATGTCTTTTGTCTCTTGGATCTCTAGTTCTATGACTTGGACTGTCTTTGTATCCTTTTGTGGCATTGGATAGTTATGCACTATACTATCATGTACTATACTGCTCTGTGGCTCTGTTGGGAGCTTGAAATTGACAACTTTTGAAGGTGGAACATTCTCTTTTGGAATTGTTGGTTCTCTTTTCTTAGCACACATAACTGTAGCTACTTCCAATTCTACCAAATTGGAGGCAGGTTCTTGATTCTTCTGTTGGTTATTTCTAGCATTAGCCTTTGGACTATCCTTGGACTAGGATAAGCTTTGGACTTAACCTTGATAGGGGCTTGGACTAGGATAGTCTTTAGTAGTCTTGCCTTTTCCTTTGCATTGACTACATAGGAGCTTATAATCAATGGCCCTTCTAGGCTTTGGAAAATTTGAGGAGATGTGGCCCTTCTCTTTGCATTTTGAGCATTCCACTTCTAATCTCTATCCACCACTAGACTGTATTCCTTTGTAATTTAGGTAAGGAACCTCTTAGGACCAAAATTAGGACAAAGACAATATATTGGGTTGTCATCTTAGGTTCCAATAATTTAAACTTTTCTTCCTCATCTTTCTTCCTCCTTTCATGCATCTCCTTCAGAGAGTAGATGTCTTTTGCATGATTCTTTCTCAGGAAATAAGAACAAAAAACTTCATGGATAGTTGGCTTTTGGGTACATTCGGTGATCTTAGTTGATGGCACTTTCCACACTATGTTCAATATCATCACATCTTCTACCTCCCATAGTGTTTGATATGCTAGTAGTATTCTTTTAGTATCTATTTCATGATCACATCCATCAACTCTTTGTGCACCTCCACTGACTATGACTCCTATAGCTTATTCACAATATCCCACTTGATGATATCTAGAAATTATTCAATAAAGGCCAAATCTTCCATTGATACTCATTCAATTTGTTTTAGTCTTCAATTTTGTGGAAAATTGTTGGCTATAGTGATACAGCTTTCTGTAGCTTTAGAAGACAATGGGATCACTCTGTCATATAGATCCTGCATCAAGATAATGACATGTTTCCGCCATTGAGGAATGCACCTCTTGTAGAAAGTGGATTTGGAAATGAAAATCTCCAATTTTTTAATAATAGCACGAATTCTATAATCTTCCATTGCTTTTCTTCCCCTTCAACAGTACCACTGCTCTCATTTTTAGCCTCTATTGTGGTGCTTGTTAATGGAAATTTTCCCCAACTACACACCAAAAACATAGAGCCACAAAAAGAACACCAAGAAAATGGGGAAATTAATATAAGAAAATCTATCTTATCTCACCAACAAGCTTTTCCTTTATACATTAATCAATCACAAGAAAAAAAAAGAACACCAAGAACAACCAATCTTCACATAGCATCATATAGTGAATCTCCCACAAATTTACCACAATAAAAATTCAACATATTCTTCATAGAAACCATCAAAGAATAAAAGGAAAAAAAAGGAATGCTCAAGTTTGAATGGAATTCATCACACAATATTCATATTTTATCATCTTCATAGTCTCCATAGTCATTCTCTCCATCTCTCTAATGTAGATACAATGTTTCTTCATAGAAATTATCTATCTCTCATACCCTATCTCTCTCACATATGCTCGCACCCAATAGTACATGAAATAACAAAGAATCATACTCAATAATCCCCTCTTGGTCATGGATACCCCCTAACAATAGATATGCCTGATATGAAGAGCCGCCAAAGCCACTACAGTGTCCCTTGGGAGCTCATTAGTGCCATTGCCACTTTAGTCTTTAGTTCAAGTCTTCATTAGCTACTTCTTTTGCCTCTTCACGATATTAATAACTTACATTATTATACTTTCATAATTATAAAACATCCCCAAGCTAAACATCCATCAATCGAAACACTTACAAAAGAATATAGAAGGCACCAAAAGGCATATAGAAACTCAACAATATACTATATAAGGTCTATACAAGGTATAAAAACCATAGATCTTAAATAAAAACCAACTCAAACCATCAAAACCCATCCAAATTACTCTCAATCATTCCTAAAGCCACTCATCTACAATCATAACCCCTCAAAAAAGAAAAAAATAGATCAAAACAAAGGCAAAATTTGACCTATTAGAACCAAACATACACAGTAAAGAACTTATCAGTGCATCACACACTCAATCTATTCCAAAACACTTTAAAACACATGAAAACCATCCAAAATCTAATTAATCAACCACAAAGTCAAACCAAAACCACCCAAAAATCCAACAAAAGATAGCTAAAAATACAATTATTTCAACATTCAATGCTCTTTGACTTCATTTAAACACGTAAAGAAGCTAGGGATAGAAATCTCACCTACATCCAAACATCTAGTACAGCTAGCTGATGGAAAAGAAGTCATTTCTTCACAATAATCTAGAAATGTGAAATTTTATCTAGGTGATGATTCTACAAGTAGTAGGTTTTGTATCATGAACTTGGATGCATAGAGTACCTTCTAGGGATGGATTCCAATGATACCCACATCCATTATGGAAAAGGACACGTCTTAGAATTTCAAGGAAAATTAAGTAATACATAAGGTGAAGTTGGTAAGCCAAAGATTCAGTTGACTAAAGCCTCATGAATTGCTCAAGGTCTAAGGAGAGGATTTACCATCTACTTAATTAAGTTCAGGAAGATCAATGAAGATGAGAAATCCAAAGAAAAACCTTATTGGATGAAAGTGTATACAAATTTCTTCCCTATAGAATTGACTGAATTCCTCCCAAAAGAAAAGTTGAGTATGAAATCAAGCTTGTATTAGAAGTTGGGGATCACTAGCAAATTGGCCTATCAAATGTCAACTCTTGAGGCCACTGAGTTGAAAAAACAACTCAAATAGTTATTGAATCATGGCATGTTTTGACCAAGTAACTCACCATGGGAAGCTCTCATCTTATTTCAAAAGAAGAAGGATGGTACTCTCTTTCTTTACATCAATTATTGTCAATTGAATCATGTGATAGTCAAAAATAAATATCAAATTCCCAAGAACAATGAGCTTCTTAACAAGCTTCATGGGGTAAAAATATTCTCAAATATTGACCTAAGATTAGGCTACTAGAATATCAAGATCAAAGAGAAAGGCATCCCAAAAGTTGCATTTAATACAAGGTATGGACACTACAAGTTTATTGCAATGTCTTTTGCTTTGACACAATTACATTTAATAGGCCGATGCACGATATTTTGAAATCTTACCTTGTTGAGTTTGTCATTATCTTCTTTGATGACATCTTAATTTACTCTAAAGAAGAAGAAGACCATGAAAGACAAATTAGAATTGTGTTTGAAACATTAAGAACACATAAGCTCTATGCTAAGAAGAGCAAGTGTGTATTATTTAGAAACCAGATAGAATGCCTTGGATTTACAATATCCAAGAAGGGAATTATAGTAGACCCAATGAAGGTCAAAGATATGAAGGAATGGTCACCTCCAAAATTAGTTAAGGAAGTATGAAGCTCTTTGGACTTAACTCAATGGTATCAAGTTTTCATTAAGGATTATGTCTTGATAACTGTACCCCTCATTAGTTTTCTCAAAAAGAAAACTTATATTAGGTCTCAAATTGAGCAATCTAGCTTTGAAAAGCTCAAACATAGTTTGGTGACAACTCCTACCTTAAAGCTCTCTTATCTAAATCAAGAGCTTGCAATTGTGATGATAGATGCTTGCTCTTTAGCATTGGGCTATGTACTCATGTAGAAGAGTAATCTAATGGCCTAGTCTTCAAGAAAGACACATGAAAATAACTATTCTACACATGATTAGAGCCATTGGTAATATTTTATACCCTCAAGTTATGGAGATGCTACTTTTTTGTGAAGAAATTTACCTTAATTACCGATCTCAAAAGTCTCAAGTGAATCTTTACGCAATCAAATCTAACTATACAACTATGATGGTGGATCAAGTCTTTCAAGAGTATGACTTTGAGGTCAAGTAATGCCATGCAAAAGGAAATGCCAGTGCAAATGCATTGAGCTGCAAAGCATTCCTCAATGGCCTCATCTTAGAATAGCGTTCAAGGGCAAAATTTCTAGCCACCATAATATCAATGCCAAGCAATCCTATCATGTAGATGGAAAAGGAAGAAGCATCCAAGGATCCAAAAGACTAATAATTACAACAAGAAGTCCAAGTTATAGTATAAGACTCTAAGTTAATGCTAAAGTATCAAGACTACTCCATTGAGGAAGGACTTATCTACTTCAATACAAGATGTGCATTCTAGCAAGTCAAAAACTAAAGAAGAATATAATTTGGAAAGTCCACGACTCCCCATTCTCAAGGCACCCTATTTATTCCAAGACACTCAATACTATAAGGAAGAGTTATCATTTGGAAAAGCTAAGAGGTGATATACTCAAATATGTTACGAAATGTCTAACTTACCGATGGGTGAAAGCTGAGCATGTCAAGATGTTAGGCAAGCTCCAACCACTTGAAATCTCTCAAATTAAAGGGAAGTTCATTAGCACAAATTTTTTAGTTGGATTATCCTCACTTTAAAGAGGATACGGCTCTATTATGGTGATTTTGTACATGTTGATAAATATTACTCTTTTTCTTACTGTCAAGACAAACTATAAGGTCCTAGATATTGGAAGGCTCTTTGCAAAAGGGATTTTCAGACTCCATGGATTACCAAAAAGGTTATTCAATGATCTCAATTGCTTATTTACTTCTCTATCATGAAAGACCTTATTCGAAGTAATTGGGATCCAACTTTTTTTTAGTACAACTTCCCATCCCGAAACTAATGGTTGGACACAATTAGTCAATCAAGTCATTGAATGGCATACTTAAACTATAGTGTTGCATAAAATCTAAATGGTGGATGCAATCTAGAATTTTTTTACAGTATCTCTTATCATCAAAGCATTAAGATGAGCCCTTTTCAAGATTTGTATAGGTGAGTCTCTCATATTTCTCACATTTTCTCATCCTATCCTAAAGTTGAAAGTGTTTAAGAAGATGGATGAAATGGATGAACATGTTAAAGCCATCATACAAGATATTCAAGCAACCAAGTACTCACAATGCTAATCTAGGAATGCAAAAATGGATCATCAAAGAAGGAGACATGATTTTTCTCCATGCCTCCTCAAAAAAGATCTCTCTATCATTGGGAGAATTTAAGAAGCCAAGTATAAGATACTATGGACCCTATAAGATCCTCAAGTTCCTAGAGACTAATGCATAGAAGTTGCAACTCCCAAGCACTTAAAAAACCACAATTTATTTCATGTTAGCTTGTTGAAATCATATGTACAAAACCCTAAGCACATTCTTGATAATCAATAAGTTGTAATGCCTAGCTAAAGAGTCTTTGAGCTTATTGTAAAATAAAAAAATCCTTAGAATTAGAACTCTTAGTAAATAGCTCATCTAGTGGAAGGACTATCCTAAAGAGGATGCCACTTGGATTCATGAAGATATCTTAGGTAAGCAATACCCCCATTGATTTTTCTTGAGATTAGGACATCTGGATTCCTCTAAGGGGGAGAGGATGTAATGTCCCAAGTTGATAACTCAAGTATGCATGTAAGAGTGAGGGACTTATGAGAAACCTTAATAAGAAAAAATTCCACTAAAGAAAAACATTCATTTTTATTACAAATAGAACTATTGTTTTTCTCATGGGATTATCCTCAATTCACAGAGGATAAAACTTGATCATGGTGATTGTGGACATATTGACAAAGATTACTCATCTCCTTATTACCAACATAAACTATAAGGCTTCAAATATTGCAAAGCTCTTTGTAAAAGAGATTTTTTGACTCTATGGATTACTAAAAAGGATCATCAATGATCGTGATTCCTTGTTGAGTTATGGATTTTGGAAGAGCTTATTTGAAGCCATTGGGATCCAAATTTAATTTTAGTATAGACTACCATCCTCAAGTTGATAACTAGGTAAAGTAGGTCAATCATGTAATTGAAGTTATACTTAAGGCATACTATTGCAAAGAACCTAAATAGTGGATGAGTTTGTGTAAAATACTTCCTATCATCAAAGCAATAGGACGATTCCTTTTCAAGCTTTGTATGGGCAATATTGTCTCATAATACTCAACTTTTTTTTTCCTACCCTAAAGATGGAAGCCTTTAAGAAGATGTGGATAGAGTGGATGAATAGGTTAAAGCCATTGGGTAAGATATTCAAGAAACCAAGAATAAAAAAAAGGCCTATGCCAATCTAGAAAAACAAGAACATATATTCCAAAAAAAAAAACATGGGTTTTCTCCATGCTCACCCAAAGAAGAGTTCTCTATCATTGGAAGAATTCAAGAAGCTCAGTCTAAGATACTATGGACCCTACAAGATCCTTAAGTGGCTAGGGCTAATGCATACAAGTTTCAACTCTTGGGTAGTTAAAAATCCACAATATATTCCATGTGACCTTGGTGGAAGCATATGTATCAAATCTTGAGCATGTTCTTAATTATCAACAAGTTCTATTGCCTAGCCAAGGAGTCATTTAGATTCAACCTGAAAGAACACTTGATGAAAAATTGATGGGACCTAAAATGGGCCGGCATTGGCTATGGCACTAGCCAGACCTCATGCATACGACAGACAACCCCCTAAAACTCACTTTGCACTAAATGCTTATGGCGATTTTGTGTTTGTATCCAATATGTAGTCCAATGTTCACCTTCCCTTCTCCTCAGAGAGAGATCCCATAACATATAGGCATAATGCCTCATAATACACACATAGGGAAGCACCTCTCGGCTGATTGCTGCGGCTCCACTACGACTCTCCTACACCTCGGGGATTGGCCCCAAGATGCGTCGCTAACACATATGACATTCGCACAAACTCCACTCTTTCATAATTCAGCATTCCATGAGATTTTGATTTGCCTCACAAAACTTTTCCCAATGGAAGCACCCGTCTAACCCTATAGCTTAGGTTTCCTATCCTCTCAGCATTGGTTAAAGTTTATCAAACAAGTGCAATGCATTCTAGGAGATACCACGTGGCATGCTTGATGCAAGGTGTATGACGATTGTGCACAACCATTTTATGATTAAAAAACCAGCCATATGAGGTGCGGAAAACAGCCCTTTCATGAATTTTAACTAAACGTTACGTGCTACGCTGCTTTAGGGACTAGCACCGGAATTTCCGTGCTACTAGTTGCCTATATTTAATTATGAAATGATCCCTAAATGCTATGCACAAAGAGGAAAATAAGAATTTGTATCTTTTCAGCAATTAGATCGTTGCATAAACTTTCTCCCCCCCTCACCGTTTAGGTTTTGTTGCGGTGCATAGGTGTAAATGGTTGTTTTGTCTCATTTTTTCATGTAAAAAGCAATAAACATAGACTATAACACAAAAGACAAGGCCAAAATGAGGCTTTACATCATGCTTTAACCTTGCCAAACATTCACGCACATAAATCTTATTTTTCCATATTTTTTGAGCGCGAAAACCCCAATTTTCTCTATTTTTTGCTATTTTCTCTATTTATTATTCATGGAAAATAGTTATTCCTATTTTATTTATATTGGCTTATTATTTTGACTAAAACTTAACATTTTCTCTGAGTTTATTCCATTTCCATCCATTTTCTCCAACCCAAAATTGAAAAAAACCACTAATTCCCATTAAAAATGATATTTTATGGGTTTTAACAAATTAATAATAGCTCTAAATCATTAGGGGTTCTATATTTCTGTAGTTACAACCCTCAACCATGATGCAAACAAGTTTCAAACAAAAATTCATCACATATGAACAACATTTGGACCATGAAACAACAAAAAGAATCAAATTTCTTTGTAAAGTTGGAGCATACCGCGTGTCTTGCATGTTATGGGTTTTTAAATAATTACTATGGGCAACTCACAGGCCGACCAGTAACCATTCTTCAGTGTTGAACCTCTTTCCACAGCCTCCTCTTCATCTTGAAGCAATCCCATCATAGCCGGACAAGCATTATTCAGCCCCTCTTCTTCTTGATTTCTTGCACAAGAATTGCCTCTATGCAGGAGAGAGAGGAAGGAGAGAGAAATGATGGTTTTTTATCTCTTTGCTCAGTGCATCATTCCTTGATCCGTTTGTGGTGATGGAGGGCAAAGGATAGAAGCATCTCAGGCCTAGGAGCATTCCTCTGCATTCTTGTGATCAGAAAATGCATGATGAGGGGGAAAAAATGGGGCGGAAAAATCTGAAGCCTCCCCCCCCCCCCCCCCAACGTTTCATATTGTGAGGTTTTTTTGCTCTTTAATTAGATTTTTAAGCTAAACACCCCAAATATCTAGTTCATGCATTTTGGTTTCACACTTCTGGCAAGTGGCTTTTTCGCTTTTGGAGGGGCAAACAACATCGGATTTGAGATCTGTCTAGACGGGTGGTTCCATGGCATCGAAATATACAAAGCTGGGCCCCGTCACATTCTTCTCGGCTTCTAGATCCAATAGCTACTTCACAACCCCAAACCTTGCAGGGATTAAATGGGGGATCAAACAACCTCCGAATGGAGATTCGAGACTTGCGTTGGATTCATGATGCCATTTTGTATCTAGGAAAACTCCAGCTCAGTCATCTGCCACCGTTTGATTTCCATGAAAATAAGCACTAGCGCTTTAGGGACTTACCGCTTAAAATCGTATTGATTGCCACCACCGCCTTTGACGAAGTTTATTTTTTCCCTAATATTTGTAATTTTTGGCTATATTTAAGCACTTCTCGGCATTAAAAATCATCTGTCATTGGCGACCACGGGATAGGGTGACTCAGCCCGTCGAATTCCACGAATAGATCTGCATATACACAACAAAAAGGAGCATCAAGCTGATACAAAAAATACATAACACACCACATCACAGCTCATACTCTACCCCCTGACAAAACCAAGGCATAAAATCCACAAGGAGTAGGCCTAGCATAATGTGACAAAAAGTCTGAAGCCAGTTACTAACCAACTGCTGCAACACGACCAAACTAAAATAGCTATCAAAGAGGTCATCCTAAGTGGTGGTCTGACCTACCTACCTAACTAAGGACAACTCAACCAGGAGCTCCTCCTAGGCGAGAACTCCTGTAGCCTAATCAAAAGGTTTTTTTTTTTAACACATTACTCTTCTTTTAGGTTTTTATTTTTCCATACTCGAGCGTGTAAAAAGGAGGGAGCTGAGCGTAGTGACCCAAGGAGAATAGGGCATCGACCTCAGGTCATGTCTCGGTACCCAAGAACCTACCAAGCCCTCGCGAGGCGACACTTAATCCTTTTCTAACGCTCACTTTTATTTTCGCTCCAACCTTCTTATATTCCTTTTTTTAATGGCAAGATGTCACCCCAAGGAAGGGCAAGGCATCGGCCTTGGGACTTGTCTCATCCCCAAGAACCTACCAGGCCTTCGCAAGCCGATAAACAACATCTCAAGGATTTTTCTTTCTTTCCTTTTCTATTTTTATAGGGGTCAAACCCCTTTTTACACACCTCCGTATATTTATATATTGTCTTTCAAATCTTTAGGGTTTTGTCTCTTTCCATCATTATTTTAGTAGCCTTCTCTAACTGGCTCACAACTAGCAGGAACTCCTAGAACGGCCGCCTAGCAGGTCAGCAGAACAGGGTCACTAGAAATCCCATCTAAAACAAGTCTTTCAATGCCTGACAATGCCTGACAATGCCTTGCAGGAGGCACCTCCCCTAAACATACATAACCTAAACCTGGGACTTCATGCCTCGGTTTCTGGTCCCCAACAAGAGAGAAAACCCTCACCCATACATATATCATTGATTGCTTAAGGGAAAAAACTAGAAAAGGGGACAAAACCACCTGGAATGGCCACAAGAAGCTTTTTCGCAGCGAAGGCTTCCTCCAGCGACTTCGTCAACCTGTATGGTGCAATCACTAAAACAACAAAGCATTAAACGTACCTGCACCAAATAGAGATAGGGCCCTCTTGGCCTAAAGAAATTACACATTTCACTGCAAACTAACGGGCCCTCTTGGCCTAAAGAGATAGATTATTAAAACCTGAAAACAACTGGTCCTCTTGGCCTAAAGAAATCAGACATTAACTACTTAAAGCAACTGGCTCTCTTGGCCCAAAGAAACAAACAAACCGGCTCATAGATATCCCTCCTTGGAAGAAGGCAAATATACACAAATACGTTCCATTCCAAGGGGAAAAATAGGGCTCTCAGCCCCCCTAAACTAAATGCATCAAATTATGGCCCTACCTCCTGCATATGTAGCAAGAGGCGTACGCATAACATGTCTTCGAATCAACCTATGGGTCCAAGTTAATAGTGGTAGATGGGTCTCGGCTACTCTTTGCATTACCCATATCAACCATCGCATGCCATATAACACGTGGTCTGATAACATTCCCCACAAAGCGACCAGGTCCTATCTCATTATCAATAACAACATCCAGACTAGAACCACAGTTGAAAAAGAGGTCATTTTCATAAACAAAATTAGCTAAGGAATCCACAAACCGATTCCAATAACGTGGAATCAGTTGAAGAGATATGCTCTCAAATTCATCAAGTAGGGTTATAGCAGTTCGATGATACATACAAAGGAGAGGATTTCGGACTGTATATGTCCCATTGAGTTGATTTAAGATCAGCTAGGAATTCCCTTTTATTAACAACTGCCTAATGCCATCTTTCTTGGCAATATTCAATCCCATAATCACGGCTTTATACTCGGCCATGTTGTTAGTAAATCCTACCCCGAGATAAGCAACTAATTTCATTGTAACTCTACGTTGGGGATCATGGATAACTACTCCAACACTTCCTTTCCTAGTAGGGACCCTGGACGCTCCATCAAAATATAATGTATACATCCATAATGGGTTTACACAACCAGCCATCAAGAACTCCCCTATTCGTAATTATGGTAGTCAAAGTTCAACATATTTAGAGGATGAACTGATGGCTCCATCGCACCTTCTTCATTAAACTCAACAGGGATGCTTGTCAAGATTTGTAAGTAGTGATGGCAGAAAACTTTAATTTCCCACACAAAGGTACTGTCTTCTTGCTCAATCACTTTATATCCCTTGCTCCACCAGATAAGCCTCCCTTGATGATATCTTTGCTCGAGATATGGGTGCTCCAAATAAGGGATTAACCGCCCCATCAACCAATTTAAGCTCTCTTGCAGATCTCCGATCAACCCCAGCATGGACCTACAATGCATTTAGCACGTTAGCGTATTTAGAAATAATAAGGTTTAATCTTATTAATATTAATCTTATTCTTAAATTCCATCCCTTATTAGATCAGCTAATAGAAATGCGGACTTATTTTTACCTATCGGAACTATCTTGTAAGGGTCATCCCATCGAGGTTCCAACTTTCCTAGAAATAGGTCCCTACATGCATTGCAATATAGAACTAACTACCCCTTTCTAAAAGTATATTTCTTCGCTTTCAGATCATGCAACCATTTCATCCGACCTCGCTTCTTTTTGGAGACTATCTTGGATAGGATACCCACAAGCTGGCTATTGGTACTTTCGACTTGTCCATTTGCTTGTGGATTATAGGGGGTCATCTTGTTATGCTTAATTTTCCATGCTTCAGTTAGACTTTTAATCACTTTATTTAAAAAGTGAGTTCCACGATCCGATACTATTTCCTTTGGTGGACCAAAACGGCATATGATTTGCTCAAGTAGGAAACTGGCAGTCTCTTTTGCATTGTCCTGCCTCGTCGCCCGTGCTTCTAACCACTTTGTAAAATAATTAGTTACTACTATAATGTACCTCTTCTGAGTAGTAGACGATGGGGTGAGAGGACCCACAAAGTCAATGCTCCACTTCTCAAATGGAAGGATAGCCATGATAGGCATAAGTGGACGCTTCCTATTCTCTCGACTATCATGTCTTTGGCATGTATCACATCTCTTAACATACTCAAAGGAATATTAGAAGATGGATGGCTACCAATATCCAACTCTTAAAGCTTTTTGTGCCGTTAACCGCCCATCAAAGTGCCCTCCACAAGCGGAGTCATGGCACTCTTCCTAAATAAAGGGAACCTCGTTAGGCATCACACATCAACGATAGATATCATCAACACCTTGCCGATATAATGTGCCTACGATTAAGGAAGATTTCAATGCCTGCTGTTTAATTTTCCTCTTCTCTGATTTTGATAAAGTAGCTCCAGTCTCTCCCATAGAAAGATAGTGCGTTATAGCAACATACCAAGAGGGAATAGATGCCGTATCAATCTTGAACAAAGTCTCCATGTCACTTCGTTCAGCCAAGACCTCTTTTGGTTCTCCGAAATCCACAAGACACTCTACAATTCCCTGAAGCTTCAGCGGCTTGCTCTTAATCTCATAATCAAATTTATGCAAAATGATTAACCACTTTGCTAAACGATTAGGTGGTTGTGACTTATTCAACAGCAATCGAAGCCCTTCCGCCTTCGTATAAAAAACCATCCTCTCATAGAGAATGTAGTGCCTGAACTTTTTGGTCGCAAATACCATCGCAAGGCACAACTTCTCCATATAGATGTAGTTAATTTCCAATATGCCCAACTTTGGACTAGCAAAAGCTATTGGATGGTACCACTTTTCCTCCCAAATTTGGGCAAAACAACAACTGATACTATACATGGTTGCTACTAAAAATATATAGAACATTTTGCCCCTTTTTGGTGCTTTCAAAACAGGTACTTTGGCAAGCTCCTGCTTCACATCATCAAAAGATACTTTGCAAGCATCACTCCATGAAAACAAACAATTAAAGGACAATAGGTTTGTCAGCGGCAACATTCTTTCTACCAAGGCATTGATAAACCTTGAATAATACCCTACTGATGACAGAAATCTATGAACTTCCTTTGGAGTACGTGGTAGACTCATGGCGACTATGACCTTGATCTTTTCAAGATCAGTCGCAATCCCTATGGAACTGACCACATGGCTAACAAGAGCCCATAAGGGACTCCGAAGACGCACTTTTGTGGGTTAAGAGCTATGAAAAATTGTCTGCAATGCTCAAAACACTTGCGCAAAATGATCAACTATCTATCCCTTACGGTGGCTGCCCCTAGATCGTCAATGAATATTTTCAGCTCCTCTGGGGAGATGTCACCAAAGGTCTTGTCGGCTGTTCTTTGCCACGAACTAGGTGCATTACACAACCCAAATGCCATCACATGGTATGAAAAGGTACCAAAGACTGTACATCATTTTTAGTTTGTCTTGCTCAGCAATCACCATTTGGTTATACCCTGCAAAGCAGTCCATAAATGAATAGATTTCCCTACCCGCTAGTTGATCCAAAATTTGGTCAATAAACCGCAATGGGTAGTAATCTTTAACAGTCTGTTTATTCAGCTCTCTAAAGTCTACACAAAGACGGATCTGATTATTCTTCTTCTTCCTGATCACAATTGGTGAGCACCACTCAGTATGCTGAACAGGGAAGATCAAACCCGCTTTCCGCAACTTCTGTAGTTCCTCTTACAACTCGTCCCTTAATTCAAAAGGCATATGCCTTACTTTCTGACGTGCAGGGCGGGTATCTTCCTTTACAGGAATAGTATGCACATCTAGGCTGGGAGGTATACCCCGAAGTTTGTCATAGCTCCAAGCAAAAATGTCGCGAAACTCTCAAATTAAGGACACATAATCCTCACTTTCTTCCGAACTGAGCATGGACCCTAATTTAATTAGCCACGAGTCATTTAGCATATCAAGATCCAGCTCAATAACATCCATGTCTCTTATTCGATCATGAGACTCTATTGGCTCATTCAAGGTTATCTGATAAATATCCTCTGTAGTGGACCCTTCCTTAGATCCATCGCTCGATGACGTCTCACTACCAGATGGATCATCTATTGTTTCTAGTTTAGTGGAGGATAGTGGAGCTCTCTCACTCTGAGGAGACTCAAGGTAAGCATCCACTATTACACGATGGGCACCTCGACCTAGAATCACTCGACCAGTGGATATATTGACTTGACAGTCTATCCGTGGAATCCATGGCCTGTCTAGCAAAACCCGATAGCTAGGACGTCCTGCAAACCTTATCACCCTAGAGTCCACATAGCATTCCATGCTCGCAACTATAGCGTGGACCTTAGTAATGCAACCTTCTGGTTGTCTTAGACTATCATTAGCCATCCTAAGAAGTGTGGAGCCATTGTCTTGCTGCTACGCGCACATCGTGTAAAAAAATCTAGAGTGTGGCTTCCTTTTCGATTTAGAGAGCCAATGCCACTTTAGACATTAGTATTAGTGTCCATAGCTCAAAATATTAGATTTTTTTGGACAAGTTTTTAGTCAATTTTTGATATTCTAGATATTATCTCTTCTAAAAATCCATAAAACTAGATAATTTCTAGATTAGGAGGACATGTAAAAGAAAGCATGTAGCTTTCAACCAATTTGAGAGGATTCTATGTAAAAAAAGAGATTAGCGAAATCGCGCGATGTGTGATCTCTGTTTTCAGGCAGTGAACAGCACTCCGAAAGTGGGAGATGAAGAAGGAGTGATCTGGCAGGATTATGGTCAGGTGTCCTACATTTGACCCCCCTTTCGGAGCCATTGGAAGCATCAGATTGGTAATCTAAGCAGCATAGAGGAAGGTATTATTTTATACATGTTTTTTTCTATTAGAGTTATATTTTCTCATAATGTTGAAAGAAACTGACATGCTTCATCTCTGTTAGTATTCTTCTATATTTCCTAATTCTTTTTGCGAGAATTCTTCTACATCTTCAATCTCTTCGAACCCCTTCTCTTCCATCTACCCTCTCCTTGAATCTACCTATACCGTGATGTCTCTTATCTTCAAGAAATTGGCTTGAAAACTTCAACCCTTCTCTTATCTCTACCATCTCCAAAGTCTAAGCTCTTGAACCCCCATACATTCTTCTCTTGCCAAACCCTTGTGGTGACCTTCAACCTTATGTGTTGCAACATTGGTGAACCCGACGTGAAGGTCAGTATAAGAGAACTCCAAGATGGGAGATTCTTCAGGAAATACTCTACAACAATTGGTGTGCATACTGCAGTAGACTCAGCAGCAACAAATCCAAATGTTATAACAACAACAACAACAACAACAACAACAACAAAGGCAAGACGAAGAGAATATTGATTCCACAGCTATCAATGCCCTAGAGGAAGTTGGGTGTGAATTAAAACAATTTAATGGTCAAAATGTCTCTGTTTTTATTCACTTATATGTTGAAAAAATGCTTTTCTTTTATGTACGACAACATGCATGGAGCTGTTATTTTGCCACACTAGCCAAGCATGGTCTTCAAGAAAGAATCCATGGTCTTTTTCAACAAGATGCAAATTGGGCTACATTCAAAAAATCCCTACGCGAAGAATTCTTCTTAGAAGACTTTGGCCTAGTGACGAAGAAAAGTTTCACTAATTGGGTTGAAAAACCCAACAAAGGTTTAGCTGCAATAGCTCTATACCATGAGTTTGAAAGTAAATTTGGACAACTTGATGCTGAAGACCACCAAAGTATGAAATGTCAGAAGATTGAATTATTCCTTAAGGCTGTAGATCCCATTCTGCAAGAGAAGCTTGTTGATCGCCTAGAAGATGCTACCTCCGAATCAGGAGTCAAGACTGCATGGAAAGATGTTACTAATGCAGTTAACATGATTGCTCGAAGAGAGCGGATGCGACTAAGATTGGGCTCTACTTCAACTTCAACAACTCCATTGATGGAGCTTGTTCCACCTTCAAAATCCCCTATTCCTTTGATTAATCAAACAATTCTTTCTTCTTATATTCCTTCTAAAAATGATGTAATGGATGAACTTATTAAAAGCATGTATGACCTTCATCTAAATCTTACAAAAATTAGTTCCAAAGTAGAGAAGCTTGATGTCAAAGTCAAAGAGCGAGAACAAGCATCAACTCAAAGACACATGAGAGAAGGCTTTAAGAGGTGCTGTATTTGGTGTGACAACCAACAACATGACAAGAGGGAGTGTTCTGCCTTCTGTGAGGTTGAAGCACAGAAGCTTGTCTTTTGGAAAGACGGAAAAATTCATGTGGTTGAAACTGGTCTTCCACTAGAGCCAAATTTTGGCAATGGTGGAATGAAGAAAAGATTAGAAGATTTAGCTGTAAAGAATGCATATGCAGCAATTGATGCAACTACCTATGGGCTACAAATTGAGCCAATTAAATCAAGTTTGAATGCATGTAAAGCTAATGTGCAATCTAAAGTGTGGATGCATGCACTAGATCAAATGGAACGTGGTAAAGTAGCCAAAGAAGATTTGGCTAACACCAATCAGTATATTCGAGGAATAACTGGTTGGAAAGAACTGGTAGATTCTTTTTCTGCCTTTACACATTTGGCTGATGTCAATCATAAAGAAGTCTTGATTGAAGAAAAGAGAAGATAAACCAGGGCCTTCCTCTTCTGGCCCTCTTAAAAGGGTAACTAAAAGAACACCTGAACAACCAAAGCTTGCTGAAAATATAACCCCAGATCAAGAGATGGAAGATGTGCCACAAACAAAGAAGACCGAAGAAAAGAAGAAAGGCAAGCAGCTAGGCTACAAATTGCAGTCTGACATAGAATCTGGAACCGATATCAAACGAGTCCTAAAAGAATGAATTCTAGGAAGCAAAATTGAATTCACCTTAGGCGAAATTCTTGGAATTGCCAAACGTGAATTCCATGATGTAATTATTAATGTAATCAAAAGGAAAAGACAATATGTTGGTGATGAAGAAACAATGTATGCTTTTTTGCAAGTTCTTCTAGTTTTTATGCAGGATGAAGAGAAGCTGACTTCACAAGGAATTCAACTTGAAGCAATTAAAGAATTAATTGTGGCAATTGAAGCTGAAGATAAAGAAAACATGAATGCAAAAATTAAAGAAGTGAAAGTTGAAAATGTAATGGTCGGCTAGTCCAAACCAGTTGGGCAGCCCACCTCTCAAAAAGAAGGCCGTCTACAGCACATGCATGAGGAAGAAGAGGCTCGGTTTATTCCAATCAGTCACTACCCCCGTACGCATTAGGCAAGAGCAACAATGGAGACAGTCGTCAAAATTGGAGAAAGAGAAACACCATGCATTGCACTCTTAGACCATGGCTCGGAGATAAACATCATGGCAAGGAGTCTCTATGAAAGTGGTGGATGGCCCATAGATGTTGATCCAGGTTGGTGAATGAGAGCTACAAACGACTCTTCTAGAGAGTTATATGCTGCATGTCCTAATGTGCAAGTAACTATTGGAGACATAAAAGACAAATTTCACTTTTTTGTTCAAGACTCTTATAGTTACCCTATCATTCTTGGGAAACCTTACATTTCTAAAGCCCGCTTGGAAACAAAAGCTCATGATGATGTTTCTTCCTATAAATGAATTTGAAGCAAGGATAATGAACGAGTTGTCCAATTTCTTACCGTCTGTGTTAACCATCATCAAAACAGAGATCTACTACATGATTATCTTGTGCCTCCTAATGCCCAAGAATTCAAGGGTTTTCGGGCTGCACTACTATAAAGGGAGGCTATGGTAGTGCGTCATGTATAAAGATTGAACCTCCTCATGCAACAGAAACTGTCTCTAGCAAATTTATATGTATGTATAGCCAATAGTATGGGCTGTTATAAGTCTCTTCCGGCCATGACTAAGGCTGAAAGAAAATATTTATGTCATGTAAAAAGGGAGCTGAAAACTTATGACATGATGGCTGAAAATGAAGATATTTAGGGCATTTTTTTGGACTGATTACTACTGACACATTGGCTGAAATATATACAACTACTCATGCAGAAAATTAAGCTGAAAATCAGTCCATAGAAGTATATACATTGAATTTTTATCAAACAATTCAAGAATTTGTTGAACAGGAAGACAATGGTTTATTCAACAAGGCTGAAGCACGAGTGGAGACAAAATACAAGACAATGGATAAGAAAGTCAAACCTGTGGTAGTTCCACTGCCTCCTGAAAGTGAAGGGCTCACTGGTAGGACAACAAATAAGCCAAGTCTTCGTGATCCTTCTAAAATTGGTCACAAGTTCACATCTGAAAGTATAAAAGAGCTCAAAATAGGTGAAAATTCATTCCTTTCGCCAGCTGAAAAACACTCTTTTATGCAAATGCTAATGAAACATGGAAAAGATTTGACTTTTCAACCGAGTGAAATAGGCTATGTGGATCCAAATATTGTGGCTCCTATGGTCATTTTTACGGTCCCACATGTGCCTTGGAACCTCAAGCCCATTCCCATTCCAAGGGCGCATTTGCCCAAATTATTAGAACTTCTAAATGAGAAGATCAGAATGAATATTTTAGAACCTTCTTCAGCACCTTACTCAAACCGATGTTTGTGCCTAAGAAAAATGGATCTTTACGATTCATTCAAGATCTACAACCTATCAATCGTGTCACAATCCGAAATGTTGGTTTGGGTCCAATTGTTGATGAGTTTGCTGAAGCTTTTGTAGGTAGAGCAATTTATTCTATGGGAGACCTATATTTAAGATATGACCAATTTCAGCTTTCATTAGAAAGCTGAGACATTACCACAATGAAGACACCTCTTGGATTGGTCCGCATGTGCACTCTACCAGAAGGTGCAACAAATCTGTAGCCCATATGATGAATGCCATGCACAAAGTCTTAAGGGACTTTATTCCACAACTTACTCTTCCATTTCTTGATGATGTACCTATCAAGGGATGTGACGTCAATGAAAAGAATGAGGAGCTTGACAAAGATGGTTGCATGACATTTGCAATTAACCATATTCAAGATTGTGACAGGATTTTGACAAAACTAGAAGAGGTACATCTTACCCTTTCTGGAGCTAAGTCGATTTTTGGAGTAGAAGAAGTCCTAGTGGTCAGTCATCTATGTGGCCCCTATGGACGCAAACCTTCTCCAATCAAGTGTTAGCTTTCATGGATGCAGAAAAGAGAGCAACTCGAAGTGAAGCAACATGCTTCCTCTCTACATTCTACTCATTATTCATTCCACACACACACACACTTTAGTGCATATACAACCTAAGGTCATAAAGACCATTCACACTAGAAGTAGAACCGACTTATTTAATGTACCTAACTGATCTAGCTAGACTAGCTATGTCCAGCTCACGGTCAAACACACATGAAAGAGCTTGATATTCTAACACTCCCCCTCAAGCTCAAGATAGAATCTGTACTCCAAGCAGCTGTCTAAAACCACAGAACTTATCTTTACCCAAGGACTTGGTAAAGATATCCGCTACCTGTTCATCTGTCTTTACATGCATAAGATGAACTCATCCTACAAGAACCATCTCTCTTATGAAATGGTAGTGTACCTCTATGTGTTTCGTCCTAGCATGATAGACTGGATTCATAGCTAGGAGTACACTACTCAGATTATCACATAGTAACTTCACTGGAGCATCTACCTGTATGTCCAAATCAGCCATAAGCTTAAGCAGCCATGAAATCTCGCATGCTGCCAATGCAGCACCCCTGTACTCTGCCTCAGTACTTGACAAAGCAATCGTAGGCTACTTCTTGCTGCTCCAACTAATCATGCCGCTACCAAATCCAAATGCATATCCACTCATAGCTTATCTCTGACATAGAACAACCCATACTCTACAGTGGATTTAACATATCTCATAATACGTCTAACTGCATCCAAGTGTGGCTTTCTAGGCTTCTGCATAAAGTGGCTTATGAGCCCTATAGCATAGCTCAAGTCAGGCCTAGTGATGGTCAAGTAAATCAAGCTGCCAACCATCTGCCTGTACATAGTCACATCCTCTACTTCAGCCCCAGTGTTCATTCCAGCTTGACGTTTTGATCAAGAGGTGTATCCAATGGTTTACATTCAGCCATGCCATACTTCTTCAGCATATCCATGGCATAGTGCTTTTGCATCAGCCATAACCCATTGTCAGCAATAACTACCTCAATGCCCAAGAAATACTTCAGCTCTCCTAGGTCTTTCATGTCAATTTCAGATTTCAGCATCTTCATTACATGTTGTATGCCCAAGTCATCATCACGAGTGATTATCAAATCATCAACGTATATGACTAGTACTACCAAGCCACTGTCAGTCTTCTTTATAAATAGGCTGTGATCAGCCCTACCAATAGCAAAACCCAATCTCTGCAAGTAGTTACTGATCCTAGCATGCCAGGCTCTCGGAGCCTGTTTCAGCCCGTACAATGCATTTTTCAGCCTGCATACATAATGCTGAAAATCAGGGTGAACATACCCTTTCGACTGAACCATATAGACATCCTCTGCTAGGTCATCGTTAAGAAATGCATTCTTAACGTCCATCTTCTGCAATTTCCAGCCTTTAGCAACAGCCAAGGCAATCACAGTGCGTATGATTGAATGTTTCCTCATAATCAAGTCCATACTGTTGGGCATACCCCTTTGCGACCAGCCTGGCTTTGTATCTCTCCACACTGCCATCTGACTTGCATTTGATTTTGTAGATCCATTTGCAGCCAATGGTCTTTTTCCCTTCAGGCAGTGGCACTAAATCCCATGTTTTATTTTCAGCCAAGGCATTCATTTCTTCGTCCATGGCTACACACCAATTCTCATCTTTCACTACTTCAGCATATGTACCTGGTTCTTTGACATCCATCAATTTTGTCATGTAAGCATAATGCTTTGCAGAGTAGCCACTGTATGTCAACCTGTCAACAGGGTATCTGACCCTCTGCGAGCATCTAAGCTGTGGTGCACTACTCGATACCCCTCTCTCATGAGGCGAAATATACTTGCTCTGCCTTGTGCCAGGCGTATAGATAGTCGAAATACCAAGTTCGCTGTCTAGAGTATCACCAGACTCATAGCCAGAAGTCATTCTGCCAGGTTTCATCATACCAGATGCATCCTCAATAACTTTCTCTTTTCCTTTGCTGTCCAAGACATCATGTCTCCCCCTCACTAACATACTGGTATCAGTGGACAGCAAGCTCCTCAATCTCCCAGTCCATGGGGATATTGTCTGACTACGAGGTCCTGTCATAGCAATGCTTTGCTGTAAATCAACTGTAGAGGCATGAGTGGAAGGCATATCCGCTGGCACTTGCAACTGGTGATACATACCAAGAGCCCATCTCATCAAAGATAACATCCCTGCTTACCAAAGTCTCCCTGGTAGAGGGATCATAGCATTTGTATGCCTTCTTCTCCTGCGAATATCCAATGAAAACACACTTATGCGCTTTGGGATCCAGCTTTTTCCTTTTCTCATCTGGAATATGCACATAAGCAAGATAGCCAAAGACTTTCATGTGACTTACATCCGGCTTATAGCCATACAACTTCTCAAACAGTGTCATCTCATGAATACTTGCAGTGGGAGTTCTGTTCAGAATGTATACGGTTGTCATAACAGCCTTTGCCCAATAGTAAAGCGGCATATACTTTTCATTCATCATGGCCCTAGTAGCTTCCATCAAAACCCTATTTTTCCTTTCAACCACTCCGTTCTGCTGCGGAGTGTAGCTGCAAGTGAGCTGTCTACGAATGCCATTTTCAGCCACGAAATCATCAAATTCATTTGATACATACTCCCCACCACTATCAGATCTCAAGCAAGAGATGTAGCGTTCAAACTCCTTCTCATCATGTGCTTTAAATTGTTGAAAAACAGCAAAGACCTCATCTTTTGTTTTCAATATATAGAGCCAGGTATAGCGACTATAGTCGTCAATGAAAGATACATAATATCTGGAACCTCCCATAGATACATTATGAGCTGGCTCCCAAACATCAGAGTGCACTAACTGTAATGGACGTGTACTTTGTCTTACATGCCTGACAAACCGCAGTCATGACTGCTTACCAAACTGGCAAGCCTCGCATACATGACCAATATCTAAATATTGGAACTTCGGTAAACCTGTAACCAGTTGTTTTTTTTGCATAATTTGCAGCCTTTGCAAATTGACATGCCCCACTCTCTTGTGCCATATTTCCAAATCCCTAACAGTGCCAGAACCATGGGCAAACATAGCTGAATTCAGCTCTGCCAAAGAAGCATCAAGAGTAAGCATTCTGCCATTCCTGTGACCATGAGCTATCAACTTGCAGCCATTGCCAAACTCTTCAATAAAGTATCCATGCTTATTGAATCTAACTTGCAAGTTCTGCTTTGACAGATAACAAGTTCTTCGTAATTGAAGGGACATGCAATACATCATGCAAATTTTTCTTTCTGCCATTATGGACCACAAGAGGCACTTTACCTTTATGCTCAATGCTATGCTGCCTATCATCACCTGTGCATACATAGCCATGCTTTTCAGCCACCATATCCGTGAGCTAATCATTGTGAGGGGTCATGTGATTCGACGCCCCCGAGTCAATGTACCACACTGCATCATCAGATGATCTTTTAGCAGCCTTATCTTTAACATATTGCATGGCAAACAATCTATCACCAGATTCATCTGCCTAACTGGACGTAGCATAATGTCCATGCTGCTTGCCCTTCTGGTTTCCCTGCTTCTTCCAGCAGTCCTTTGCAATATGCCCATAATTTCCATAGTAGTGACAGTCCTTATCTTTATTTGGATTGTCTGAATAACGCTGCTGCTGCCATGAGCCTCTGCCACCCACAGGAGTTAGATCTTCCCCTGCCTCGAAATTTTCCACCACCTATTGCATTTGATGATGGCTGATTGCTATTACTATAGGATGCATTCTACTGGCCTCCTCTGCTAGATCCATAGCCTCTACCATGGCTATCACGACCATGCTGATTTGAGTAAAAAATGACATCCTTATTCTTTGAACTGTTTGACCCTATAGCTAAGCCAAGCTTCACCTCTTCATGAATCAATAATGCAACCAGCTCATTAAAGTCAGGCATCTCAGCCCGCATAGACACTGAAGTGTCAAAAGACTTGTACTCAGGACCCAAGCCATTTAAGGTCACTGCAACCATATTCTCATCTTCAACCTGTGAACCAATAGATGCCAGCTGATCTGCTATGGTCTTAACCTCTGTGACATAATCTTGTATGGATCTGTTCTTCCTCTCCATGTTATTAAATTTCTGCTTCAATTGTATCTTCCTTGCACTTGTGGTTGTGCCATAGTATTTGACCAATATATTCCATGCATCTACTGGGGATTTACAGTTCATGATCTACATCACCATAGCATCCGAGATACATAATGACAACCAATGTAAAACCCTGCGAGCTCTTTCCGTCCAAGCTCGATGCGCTCCTCTTTGATCAGCTGTAGGATTCCTTTCTGGAACTTCAGGTTCAGCCTCAACACCTGTCACTAAGTCCCAGTATCCTTTGCCTATCAGAAAGTTCTCCATGCGGAACTTCCATATTGCAAACTTTTTGCTATCAAGCTTTTCTCTCACAATACGGGTTACATTATCAGTTCTATTAGCATTTGCCATGTTGTAGACCTTGCCTGACTACCTGCAAACCAAGATCTTCTTAATAGTTCCAACTTCAGCCCGGAACTGTTTATGACAGTTTTCTGCAATTAACTGCAGTAAAAACTAGGGTATTTCAGCCCACTGACAAACCAAAACAGCCCACAAACAAGTGGCTTAACCTGTGAGTAAAGTAGTCAGTGCAAATGCTATGTATTTACTTCGGTTCGAACTCCTGCAACCTCACTGCCAGGGTACATATATGCAGTCTGAAAACTGTAATTTTGTAAGTGACCAGCAATGATTTCAAGCCCAAAAGTGAGTGGTATACATGTCATACATGTCCCAAACTTCCATAGATAGCTGCTAGTACATGTGTCAAGCCATGCATAGGCATAGAACCACAAAACAATATATAACCAGTATATATGAATGTCGTAAATACATTCCCAGATTTCAAATGGCCAATGCACTGGCAACAGGGATTAATTTCAGTCCCAAAAAACCATAAAACATTTGCATCACTTCCGTTTCCAATGCTCCAGCATTTAACAGTCCACAAACCAAGTCTTCAAGTACCTGTGGGACTAACCAAATCAACTAGTTTGTCAAGAATAACCAATTAGTGCTTTATGTCTATAATTTTTTTCAGTTTTCAGCCTATCACAAGCTCTTAGATCAGGCCATTCCAAGTTCCAAGTTTATGTCAAAATACCCAAGAAATATGACATGTCTTCTACCAAGCATCAAGTGCTACATTCAAGCTCAATGTACATGCCAAAGAGCATCCAAAATGCAGACATCACAAGTGTATAATGTCTCTCTAACTTCAATGACAGTTCAACCCTGTGTATTCAGATCTATACACCTCTATTACAACTCACACATGAGCTCCCAAAAGAGCAATAGCAAGGTATATCCTTCAAGAACCTTCCTTGGTATGCATCCATGCTCTATGCCACTTGACAAGTGCTATTCACCTTGAATCTCAGCCAATGAGAGTAGCCTATTCATAGGCACAGTCCACACAGACTGTTCAGAGTATATTCAGATAAGATTTCTGGTGATGATGATGAATGCCCACTTTTTGATGCTCAATGGAGCTTTGGTGAGTCCCCAGACAAGCCACACTCTAGTTGATGCTCAATGGAGCCTTGGTGAGCAGTCCATGTACTGAATCTTAGCCATGGAGTTCAGCCTAAAAACAGGCGCAAACACGTTGGTTGGCGTGACCTCTACTGCTGCACGTTTTGCTGATTATTATAATGATAAGGCACTCATTGGTGCTCAACCAGTCCTTGGGAGACTCCTCAGCAAGCCACAGCTCCTGCTTTAAGCAATGAGACTCCAATGCTTCACAATACATACCTCCGTGTGACCCTTGATGAAAATGAATGTCAGTCCTCTTCCTTTCCCAGCTCTTCAGGTCAATCTTCAAGTCTTCTTCTTGAGTGCATTCCACCAGTGAGCCCATTCATGGCTCTGATACCATGTTAGCTTTCATGGATGTAGAAAAGAGAGCAACTCAGAGTGAAGCAACATGCTTCCTCTCTACATTCTACTCATTATTCATTCCACACACACACACACTTTAGTGCATATACAACCTAAGGTCATAAAGACCATTCACATCAGAAGTAGAATCGACTTTTTTAATGTACCTAACTGATCTAGCTAGACTAGTTGTGTCCGGTTAAACACACATGAAAGAGCTTGATATTCTAACATCAAGATAGATGCCATCAGCAAAATGCAAGAAAAATGCACAAATGTTTCAGAGGTGAGAAGATTTCTTGGCGCATGTGTATTCTATCTCATATGGATACCACATTTTTCTCATGTAGCCGTAAATATTTATCAATTATTAAGAAAAGGCCAAAGATTCTCTTGGAATAAAGAGCATACTCTCACTATGCGTAAATTAAAGAAGCTATTAATTTAATCCCCACTCTCAAAAGGGCTGACTATTCAAATGGTCAACCCATCATCCTTACTATGGATACAAGTCCCATTGGGATAGGATGGGTTGTTGGCCAAGAGGATCTTGAAGGTAATAGGTATGCAATTCGTTTTGGAGCAAAAGTTCTCAATGAACGTCAAAGAAGGTATGCACAAGTAAAAAGGGAATTGTGGGGTGTTGTAACAGCATTAAAGTGTGATCGTGAATACTTTATAGGTGCTTCGGTAGTGGTAGAAACTGATTGTCTTCTACTCTTGGGCATGATTGCCAACTGCTCTACACCCGACATTGCTATGCTAAGATGGTTTGCATATATTAAGTCACTCAACCCCGAATTAAAGCATATTGCAGGAAAGGTTAATCAAGTTGCTGACATACTATCACATGCAAGATATGACAATGAAGAAGAGCTAATGGAAGAAGATGAATCTGAAGAATCTATACTTGCTGAATTTCATTCCATGGCTGCTGAAAATACATTTTCAGTTACTGCATATACTGGTCCAAATCTGAAAACAACAGGATGGTCAACTAAAAGCCAGCATGCTCATTGCATTACTCAAGTTCTAGTTCATTTCCTTGAAGAAGATTATGAAGAAGATTGGCTAAAGATCGGCCATGAAGAAGAAGGAGACTTGGACTGATGAGGAGTTCAAACATATCAAGAGGAAATATTATGGCTTTTTTCTTAAAGAAGGACATCTATGGAAGCATGCAAAGAAGAAGAAAGGAGTGCATGTCCGAGTTTTAGATAACAAAAGATTGCGACAACAGGTAATGAAGGAATTTCATGAAAGCCTATGGGTTGGCCATAGAGGCATATGGGGAACCTTTAGTAAAGTCAAAGAAAAATATTGGTGGCAAAACATGTATCGGGACATAACACATTTTGTTAAAACCTGTTATGTGTGTCGAATGTATTCTATAGTCAAGCATCGAGATGGGTTACAACCAACTTATCCTTTGTCTATACATTATAGATGGGTTATTGATCTTGTAACCATGCCTATAGGAATATGGAATATGTGATATTTAGTGCTTGCAAGAGAGGATCTAACCAATCAAGTTGAAGGCAAAGCCTTAACAACCAAATCCACTCAAGCTATTTGTCATTTTTTTCTTGAAGAAGTGTTTTGTAGATATGGTTGTGTGGGTAAAATAATTGCAGATAGAGGAGAGTTGGATGTTAATGAGGCACGCAACTTGTTTTCTCAATTGGGTATTAAGTTGGCTTTAACTTCATCCTACAACCCTAAAGGCAATGGAAAGAGTGAGAGAGGTCATCAACCTATTCTCAAAGCTCTAGCAAAGTCTTGTAGAGGAAAGATCAAAGAATGGCCTAAAATTCTACCTTTTGCATTATGGGCTGACCGCACTACTCAGAGTTCAATGACTGGCTATATGCCAGCTAAACTTATGCATGGACAACAACCAATTATACCAATTGAAGAATCTATTCTCACATGGAGTCTTCTACCTTGTGAGGAAGGCATCAGTAGAGAAGAGTTCCTGACTTTGCACATATGGCAGCTAGAAAGAAGGCATGAAGATGTTCAAGGAGCTATTGAGAAGCTAAAGACAGCAATACTAAAGAACAAAAGAAGATTTGATAAGCGGCATCGACTTTGGCCAAGAATAATTCAAGAAAATGACTGGGTGCCTGTCTATGACAGCAACCTAGACAATCAATATAGTGCTTCTAGGAAGATGGTAAAGCGTTGGTTTGGTCCATATGTGGTAAAGATTATTCATGACAATGCCATATATTCATTGGCTAAATTGGATGGAACAAGCATGAAGATACCCATGGCTGGAAAAAGAATCAAGCTCTTCAAATGAAGAGAAAGTTCAACATAAGAGCTAGAAGACTTGAATATAATTCAAGAGCATGAAGACATAGAGGAAGAAGAAGAGGCAGAAGATGAAGACATTGACATGGCAGAAGATACTTCTTCTAACACTGCAAATCCGTAAGACTTTGGCACATGCCAGAGGATGTGCATGTTAGGAGGGGGTGAATGTCGTGCCACTAAGCGCACACAGTGTAAAAAAATCTAGAGTGTGGCTTCCTTTTAGATTTAGAGAGCCAATGCCACTTTAGACATTAGTATTAGTGTCCATGGTTCAAAATATTAGTTTTTTTGGACAAGTTTTTAGTCAATTTTTGATATTCTAGATATTATCTCTTGTAAAAATCCATAAAACTATAGATAACTTCTAGATTAGGATGACATATAAAAGAAAGCATGTAGCTTTCAACCAATTTGAGAGGATTCTATGTAAAAAAAGAGATTAGCGAAATCGTGCAACGCGCGAACGCTGTTTTCAGGTAGTGAACAGCACTCCGAAAGTGGGAGATGAAGGAGTAATCTGGTAGGATTCTGGCCAGGTGTCTTGGTTTTTAACCCCCCTTTTGAAGCCATTGGAAGGATCAGATTGGCAATTTGAGCAGCATAGAGGAAGGTATTATTTTGTATACATTTTTGTCTATTAGAGTTATATTTTTTCATAATGCTGAAAGAAACTGACATGCTTCATCTCTCTTAGTATTCTTCTATATTTCCTAATTCTTTTTGCGAGAATTCTTCTACATCTTCAATCTCTTCTAACCCCTTCTCTTTCGTCTACTCCTCTCCTTGAATCTACCTACACCCTGATGTCTCTTATCTTCAAGAACTTGGCTTGAAACCTTCAACCCCTCTCTTAACTCTACCCCTGTGGTGACCTTCAACCCTACGCGTTGCGACATTGTCTTTTTGGATCTCTAGACCGAACCTCTCCATCAAGTCTGAACTTATGATATTGATAGAGGATCAAGTGTCCAAGATAGCGTGCTCCACTAATATTCCATCCACATATGCTAGAACCCTAGGGCAATGATTTTTAGCATGATCGAACCAATCTTCCCCCACTCTAGCTATGCCCAAAGGTTCTACTATATACCCTATACGCAGGATTTTCTTGAATTCCTTTTGTACTCCTAGAGAAAGTTTATTCAATTGCAGGAGATTCATGTCTGGTTTGCCTTCGCAAAGGGAACTTGCTAGATCAAAGTCGTGGTAATTAGCCAAAGTTCTCTTCTCGTGCCAAACCATTCTCTCCTTTGGTCTTTCAATCGGCTTTGGTGCCTCTTTTTTAGCCTTTACCTTCTTTCTTGGCAATCCTTTATCCTCGTGGGGATTGAATTTACTACCAATCGGTCTTAACGGTCCACCTTCCTTATCAGGATTTAGGACTCGCTTTTCCCTAGCATCTTGCTTAGTGCTTCCTTCGACAGGTTTTACAATTCCTTTGTCACCCTCTTTAATCTTTTTACCTCTTTTTACGGTTTGTAGATTAGAAGTTTCACCATCATTGACACGTACAACCTCAATAAGGCTGACTCCACTGCCATGAGGTAACTCCTCTACAACAGCCTTTCCTCTTTGTAGTATATTTGCCTTGATCCATCATCTTGCTGGAGATTATTCCCTTGTGCGCGATGGTTAACTGGACCTAGTTGTTTACTCCCTTGTTGGAGAGAACTGATCTTACTCCAACAAGTAGCAGCTAAGTGGTCAGACTTCCCACAAATATCACATTTGACATTCGAGCAATTCCTAGGGAAATGTTGGCCACCACACCACTTATAGCTAAATCTTGAGGGGACACCTCTTCAGGGCATCGGCTTCCTATCAAATTCTGTTGCTTCTTAAGAAAATTGACATCCGCAGTTATTTGT
Organism: Lygodium microphyllum; assembly: GCF_053477565.2. Lineage (NCBI taxonomy): Eukaryota > Viridiplantae > Streptophyta > Polypodiopsida > Schizaeales > Lygodiaceae > Lygodium > Lygodium microphyllum. The sequence continues at coordinate 70,598,274 of NC_141152.1, forward strand.
TGATACTGTTCAGAGATCATATCAGTGTAGTGCTTCATCATGTTCTTAACTTCACCAAGGATATTAGAAGCACTCGACTCATAGTCGCGATCGTCAGTCTGTCGTCCCATGGGCCTAACCACTTGATTAGGAATTAGCCTCTAACCAATTGGGATAACATTATGATTCATTGTTCGATTTCCACCACTATTTAGTGAGGCCTCCTGACTAGCCATAGGCATAGTCATGCTAGGAGGAGCTGGTAACATAGGAAGATTTGACATAATACTCTCTCTGCCACCCATATTTAACATGGGGTCCCCTTGACTCCCATTGGTCAAGGCCAAATTATTACCATTCCAAATTATCCTTGCTGCATAAGCCACTTGCAAGCGTGACTCTACTCCTTCTGCTTGGGTAATGGGAGTGTCAATATCGGCCAAAGCAACACTACTCAGTTGCACCTGGATATTAAAATCCAATCCATGTAGGAAATATTGCAACTGTGCAGCTGTTGGAATGAGAATATAAGCGTTAAGTTTGCGAAGAAATTGCTTTAGTTTCTTAGCATATGCATGGACATTCTCATTTGGCTCTTCGCGTGTTACATTTAGAACATGCAACCAATATTGTCCACCCTTCTCAGGGGAAAACTCCCTACGGAAAGCCGTAAAGAATTGGGCACTGCTAGCTATGGTTCCGGCTTCTAGACCGTGATACCACACTACCACTCTTCCTTTTAATGTCATGTTGAAGAACATCATTAGGTGTCCTTCGTCTTGGATTTGATAGTTGAATATGAGCGTTTGAAACTCCTTAATGTGGAGTTCACCATCTTCTTCTACTAACCTATGGAAAATGGGCAGTGGTGCTCCTAATGCCGGTAAATCCGGTGTACCTGTTGGAATTGCAATAGGTTGTGCCATGGCTACAACCAGATTGACACCACGAGTTTGTGTAGGCAACACTACATCCCCACTTATTGTGGGTTGTTTAACTGGAAATAGGGAAGTACCAAGACTTCCACTTGCACTCGAAGAGCTACTTGTAACACCTAGGTTACTAGAACCACTTCCACTTATGCGTAACGGGTTGCTCCTTTGAAGAATAGCATCTTAAAATCTCCAACCGCCGTCTAGCCCTCTCAGCACGTTCTGCTTTTTGTATTTCGGCTTGACGGTCCTTATCAGAGGACATAAACCAACTATTTGGTCCCTAAAAAACCCTAGATTTGAGAACCACCACTTGTTGGTGGCTCCCGGTAAGAGCACCACTTATGGCATCTAAAATGGTCCAGCATTGGCTATGGCACTAGCCAGACCTCATGCATATGACAGACAACCCCACCACACGGCCTCGCGGGCCAGGAGCGTCTAAAACTCACTTTGCACTAAATGCTTGTGACGATTTTGTGTTTCTATCCAATATGTAGTCCAACGTTTACCTTCCCTTCTCCTCAGATGAAGATCCCATAACATATAGGCATAATGCCTTGTAATACACACATAGGGAAGCACCTCTCGGCTCATTGCTGCGGCTCCACTACGACTCTCCTACACCTCGCAGATTGGCCCCAAGATGCGTCACTAATACATATGACATTCGCACAAACTCCACTCTTTCATAATTCAGCGTTCCAGGAGATTTTGATTTGCCTCACAAAACTTTTCCCAATAGAAGCGCCCGTCTAACCCTATAGCTTAGGTTTCATGTCCTCTTAGCGTTGGTTAAAGTTTATCAAACAAGTGCAATGCATTCTAGGAGATACCACATGGCATGCTTGATGCAAGGTGTATGACGATTGTGCACAACCATTTTATGATTAAAAAATCAGCCATGTGAGGTGCGGAAAACAGCCCTTTCATGAATTTTAACTAAACGTTACGTGTTGCGCTGCTTTAGGGACTAGCACAGGAACTTCCGTGCTACTAGTCGCCTATATTTAATTATGAAATGATCCCTAAATGCTATGCACAAAGAGGAAAATTAGAATTTGTATCTTTCCAGCAATTAGATCGTCACACAAACTTCCTCCCCCCCTCACCGTTTAGGTGTTGCTGTGGTGCATAGGTGTAAATGGTTGTTTTGTATCATTTTTTCATGTAAAAAGCAATAAACACAGACTATAACACAAAATACAAGGCCAAAATGAGGCTTTAGCTCATGCTTTAACCTTGCCAAACATTCATGCACATAAATCTTATTTTTTCATGTTTTTTGAGCATGAAAACCCTAATTTTCTCTATTTTTTGCTATTTTTCTTTATTTATTATTCATAAAGATAGGTATTTTCTGATTTATCTGTATTGGCTTATTATTTTGACTAAAACTTAACATTTTCTCTAAGTTTATTCCATTTTCACCCCTTTTCTCCAACCCAAAATCGAAAAAAACCACTAATTTCCATTAAAAATGACATTTTACGGATTTTAACAAATTAATAACGACTCTAAATCATTACGGGTTCTGTATTTCTGTAGTTACAGCCCTCAACCATGATGCAAACAACGTTAAACAAAAACAAAAATTCGTCACATATGAACAACATTTGGACCATGAAACAACAAAAACAATCAAATTTCTTTGTAAAATTGGAGCATACCGCGTGTCTTGCGTATTGTGGGTTTTCTAATAATTATTCTGGGCAGCCCAAAGACCGACCAGCAACCATTCTTCAGTGCTAAACCTCTTTCCTCAGCCTCCTCTTCATCTTGAAGCAATCCGATCATAGCCGGGTAAGCATTCTTCAGCCCCTCTTCTTCTTGATTTCTTGCGCAGGAATTGCCTCTATGCAGGAGAGAGAGGGAGGACAGAGAAATACTGGTTTTTTATCTCTTTGCTCAGTGCATCATTCCTTGATCCATTTGTGGTGATGGAGGGCAAAGAATAGAAGCATCTCAAGCCTAGGAGCATTCCTCTCCATTATTGTGATCAGAAAATGCATGATGAGGGGGAAAAAATGGGGCGCAAAAAACTGATGCCCCCCCCTCCCCCAACGTTTCATATCGTGAGGTTTTTTTGCTCTTTAATTAGAGCTTTAAGCTAAACACCCCAAATATCTAGTTCATGCATTTTGGTTTCACACTTCCGACAAGTGGCTTTTTCACTTTTGGAGGGGAAAATGACATAAGATTCGAGATCTGTCTAGACGGGTGGTTCTGTGGCATCAAAATCTACAAAGTTGGGCCCCGTCACGTTCTTCTCGGCTTCCAGATCCAATAGTTGCTTCACAACCCCGAACCTTGCGGGGATTAAATGGGGGATCAAACGACCTCCGAATGGAGATCCGAGACTTGCGTTGGATTCATGACGCCATTTTGCATCTAAGAAAACTCCAGCTCGGTCATTTGCCACCGTTTGATTTCCATGAAAATAAGCACTAGCACTTTAGGGACTTGCCACTTAAAATTGTATTGATTGCCACTGCCACCTTCGACGAAGTCTATTTTTTTCTTGATATTCGTAAATTTTAGCTATTTTTGAGCACTTCTCGGTATAAAAAATAATGAATTCTTAGAAGTAGAGCTCTTAGTAAATGCCTTGTCCAATGAAAGGTCTATCTCAAAGAGGATGCTACTTGGATTGATGAGGATACCGAGATAGGCAATATCCCTAGCTTTTCTTAAGATGAGGGAATCTCAATTTCTCTAAGGGAGAGAAAAGATGTGATATCCTAAGCCAATAACTCAAGTATTTGTGAAAGAATGGGGGCTAATGAAAAAAATTATATTAAGAACTTGTCAACTAATGAAAAATATCCATTTTTATTATGAACATGCCTATCATTTTTCTCATCAAACTAAACATCTACATCCTTATATTAATCTCCAGATCATCTCCATCCTTGCAAGCATCACCTAGATGAAGATGACATCATGATGAAAAATGAGAAGGCAACGCCACCATAACTGTAACCAGCATTGATTATTACAAGGGGTGCCATTGATTATCAAGAGAGGGTTACAAACATTAAAAACTATTGCCATAAGGCTATAACTATAATGCCACATAAGAGAGCTAGTAGGATTTGGTTCATAGTTGTTTGTCTGGCCAATGCTCACAATTTCATTAGGTAAGCATTGTATTTTGTCACCTTTATATAAATGATGCCATAAGAAAGGTTTGATATTATCCTCTTTGCAAATATAAGAGTAATGTTTTGGATCTATTTTAAAAGTTCTTGGCATTTGTAGAGAATAAATCATGCAAGAAGCTTAAAATACTTTATTAGGGAATTTTGGGAATTTTCATAAACTTTGGGAATTGTTAACATGCGTAATATTTAACCACAAGGTCAAATCTTGTTGCCTTACTTGGAAGTGGAGTCTACCTCAAGTACTATATGGGCTTCCTTCTCAAGTCCCACTTTCAAATGTGCATTTAGATTTAGCCACATGGTCAAATATTTTCACATCTTATTTGAAAGTGGGACTTTGGAAAATTCCCAAATTCCCTAATATGGTATTTTAAGTGCTTGAGGATTGATAATGGTGAAGAGAATACATGACATGCCTTTACAAACTTTTGTGCAAGCCATGGTATTAAGAGAGAGTTTTAGCTCTTGAGAATCCTAATCAAAATAGTGTGGCTGAGAGGATGAATAGGATTATTTAAGAAAGGGTTCATAGTATGCTCTTCAATGCTAGCCTTATTAATGCATTTTAGGTTGAAGTTGTTAAGACAATGGTTCATCTGATCAATAAGTCCTAGAAAGCCATTGGATGGTAAGATACCAAATGAGTTAAGGTTTGGCAACAGACCTAGTTATGATCACTTATGTGTATAATTTGTTTGTGAGGCATTTATACATATATCTAGGGACAAATAGAGTAAGCTTGATCCTAAGTTTAGGAAATGCATTTTTCTTGGCTATGGACAGTTGATGAAATAGTCTATTGCTTGTGGAATCTTGAATCCAAGGGGTAGTACATAGCCATGATGTTGGATAAGATCCATAAGCAACTTATCAAAACTATTTAGATCCACATATTTGCATTTCAAGAGGATAGATAACTAGCGCATGAGCAAGTAGCATGACCTATTCCACATGATGCATGTGGTAACATTGAGGTGAGAGTGCCATTGGATGATGGATATCCTCATATATTATATGTAAAATAGTGGGGATAGATGGGTAGGACACGGGTTTAACACCACAATACTCAGTTACACTAATGTGGTATTTAAGATGTTGAGAGACTGAATTAGGGCATCAGTTATCAATAATCAAGTCTCTCTTTACCCTTCCTCCCAGCTTTCATGGTTTCTCTCTCTTTTCCTGTCTTTCTCTCTCTTCTACTAGTCTTTCACTATCTTCTTCTCTTATCTTCTCTCTCACTCTCTCTCCTCTATGCAGTCTCTCCCTTCTCTCTTCTAGGTCTCCTCTCACTCTCTCTCCTCTATGCAGTCTCTCCCTTCTCTCTTCTAGGTCTCCTTCATTACAATTGGTATCAAAGCTTAGGTATTTGATCCTTTCTTCTTTCTCTTTTCTCATATCCAGTTATATTTTACAAAAAAAAAACCCTTGTCACAAGTAGAGGAGGGACACGAGCTGTAAGAAGAAGTAATGGAGTACCACACTATGATGGTAGCCTTTCTTGGAGATCTCACAAAGCTATGGCCAAGTTGGAGGCTTTTTGGTCAAATGTAGTAGCTCATTACAAACTTTGAGGTAAAAATTTAGGGGTTCCTAGTTGAAGGAGACTTAAGGAGTTAGAGAAGAGTAAAACTACTACTACTTTTTAAAAAAGACCAGCATTTTCTTCTTCCCTCAAGCTTGCTTCAGGCAACCATGGTCTCTCTTTGATTATATCTCTCATTCCTTGCTCCAAACCATTTACAACATTTTGGGGGAAAGCTTCCTTGTGCCTTGCTCTATCATTCAAGCACCCTCTTGAGGTGGATCAATTCAACCATGTGGGAGAAATCTTTAGAGGGATTTTTTCTGGCTTTCTTGACTTTTTGTTGCGACCTAAAACAGGCTCGACACATGCTCTATGGCACTAGTCAAGCCTCTACTACTCACCTAAAACTACCCACATAGCCTCGTAGCTAGTAAGAGTGTCTAAGAACTTTGCATTTGTACGATTTGTAGTCCAAAAAATAATTCTTTCCCACCACTCCTCAGAGGGAGTCCCTAAACATATTTGTGTTATACACCGTGTAGGAACACACAAAGGGAGCACCCCTCGATTGATCACTGCCTCCACTACGACTCTCCTACACCTCGTGGATTGGCCCCAAGATGAGCCATGAACACATAGAACACATTCAAAACAAACTCCACCCTTTTGATAAATCGATCCAAGAGATAATATATAGACCTCACCAAATATCCCCCACAAAGAACTAAATACCTAACCCTAGAGCTTAGGGTACCTCACATTCCACGTAGGTCATTGCTCATACAAACAATGCTATGCATCCACCAAGATATGATACCATATGGTGCGTGCAATGCAATTTTTATGACTACCGTGCTCAAACAAGTTTATTCATTAGCAATCAACATCATGAAAGTGCGCAAAGAGTTCTTTTCATGCTTTTCTTATAATACATGATTGATGCATTGCTTAGGGCTAGTACCGAGCTTTCTCGTGCTACTAGAGCCTTTTAGTTTTAGACAAAAACAAACAATATATGGCATGCATCATAAAACATTAGATTTCAGTATATTTTAAACACAACAACCCCCTTCTCTCTACCATTTAGAGTTATGTATTCATTGGTAGGTTTAAGGCATTATTTTCATGTATTTTTCTTTTACAAAAGCGATAAAATTTCACTTTAACATGGAGATAGGTCTGAATTGAGGCTAAACCTCAGGCTTCAACTCCACCATACATTCACAAACATAATCTTATTTTCAGTTATTTTTTGGATGTGAAAAAACCTATTTTTCTCTAATTTTTCTTATTTTTTATTTATTTATATAAAATTACTAATATTTACTCATTTACTGGTTAAAACCACATAATTTTCCTTAAATTGCATAGTCTCGAGTTTTGCCTATTTAGCATAAAATTATTATACAATTGATTTTTTGTGATTACTTCAATATGGCTGATGAATCGAAATATTCACAATCAAATACAATCATTTCCAACCAAAATTTATCATAAAATGATGAAATTGATGACTTACTCATGAAATCACACCTTATGACATCGAACCTCCTTCTTACATATGTATTCATCGCATGATCAAAATCTTCCATCTCAGTCCACCCCCTTCTCATGAAATTGATGACTTACATATGTATTCATTGCATGATCAAAATCTTCCATCTCAGTCCACCCCCTTCTCTCATACACTAATCCATGAGAACATACAATAACAAGAGGAGAGAGGAGAGAGGAGAGAGAAAGACTAAAATTGGATCTCTTCATAGAATGCGTCAATTTCTAATCATTTTTTACGATGGAGAGCAAGGAAATTGAGGAACTCATGGCCTGGAGCATTCCCCTCATCATCAACAGTCAAGAAAATTAAAATTTTAATGATTTTGGGGGCACCGAGAAAAACGGCATCCCCCCCCCACGTTTCATGAAAAATGATGTCCTTTGGATTTTCCACTAAACCAAGTTCATTAAAATTTAACAAAAAAAAGCAGGTTCATGTCTTTGTGTTCACACTTTGGCAAAGTGGGTTTTTTTGTTTTGGTGGGGCAAATGAGCTCGGATTCAAGATCCGTCTAGTTGACTGGCTTCACAACATTGTAATCTATAAACCTCGCCTCCGTCATGCACTTTTTGGCCTCCTGGTCACATAGTTGCTTCTCATAGTGCCAAACCTTGCAGGGATTAAATGGGGGTCCAAACAAACTCTGATCAACAAACCAAGACTTGTGTTAAGTTCTTGGCATCAAACTCCATCTAGGAAAAGTCCAGCTCATTGATCCACAACTATTTCATTTTGCATGAAAATTTGATCTTTTATGGCCTGTTGAGCTCTTTTCCACTTCAAAATGTGCTCTAAAAATCCACTCTCATTGTTGGAGACCACAGGATAAGGTGATTTAGTCAGTCGAATCCCAAATGAGTTGATCTGCACAAGCAACAACCATAAAAAGCATCAAGCTGCCACAAAAAATATACTCAACAAAGCACAAACATAGCTCTCATCCTACCCCTTGACAAAATCAAGGTATGAAGGGATATGCCCAGCATAATTTCACAGAAATCCAAAGTGAGTTACTAACCAACTACTCCAACATACACTAGCTAAAAAGAACCATCAAAGAGATTATCCTAGTGGTGGCCTGAACTACCTACCTAACTTACGACAACTAGACCAGGAACTCCTATCAAGCGAGGACTCCTATAGCCTGGTCATCACAAATTTTCCTTTTAACACATTTTTCCTTTCAAAGTTCCATACTAGGGCATGTAAAAAGGAGGGAGACGAGCATAGAGTGACCCAAGGAGGACAAGGCATCGGCCTCAAGTCGCCCTAACTTGGTACCCAAGAACCTACCAAGCTCTCACAAGGCGGCACTTAATCATTTTCTTCAGCTCACTTTTATTTTCACTCCAACCTTCCTTATTACTTGATTTCCGATAGCTGGTGCCCCTAGAAAGACAAGGCATCAGCCTTGGGTGGCCCTAGGTCTAACTCTTCCCCCCCAAGGAACCTACCAAGCCTTCACAAGGCAAAAATCAACTACTCTTAGGATTCTCTACTTTTCTTTTCCATTTTAGGGATTAGAACCCCTTTTTACACACCTCTGTATTGGTTTATCTTTCATGTATATTCAGATTTTCCTCTTCTTTATACTTTGGCAAGCTTCTTTAACTGCCTCACACTAGTAAGGACTCCTAGAACAGCTGCCTAGCAAGCTAGCAAAACAGGGTAACTAGGACTACCCTCAAAAATAGATCATTAATGCTTGACAATGTCGTAGGAGATAGATAATTACTCGAACATCCCCCAGATATATCTAACCTAACCCTAGGACTTCATGCCTTAATTTCTAGTCCCCAACAAACGAAAAGAAAATAACCCCCACATACACATATAACACTATTAACTTAAGGGGAAAACTCAGAAATGTGACGACACCACCTAGAATGGCCACAAGAAGCTCTCGCATAGCAAAGGCTCCCTCCAAGTACTTTGTCAAACATGTCTGATGCAGTCACTAAAACAAAAAACCATTAAATGTACCCACTCCAAATAAACACATGGCCCTCTTAACCTAAAGAGATAAATGATATCACAACATAAAAACTGGCCCTCTTGGCCTAACAAGACATGAATCATTTTTCCCTAACCACACCACTCCTTCTATGTTTATATTCTTTCATGATGACCGGCTCGCTTTCTGCCTATTTACTTTCTCCAAATCAGATCATGTCACACTAGATTCAACTATAGGTGGATATTTACCACTATAAACCCTAGATTTCCTATCACCTTGGCTCTCTATAATTGAGATAGCCTCCACACAGTAGCATATATCATCTTGTTTTGGGGCATTTTCTCAATTCCATGATTTTGTTTCAATTTTAGACCATTGAGACAGGTTGCTTAACCAGTCTGCTTCCCCCATTAGATCTACACCAATTTCCATCTAGCTTATGGCTTTGGAGTGGGATTGGTTGCACTAGGGTGCCAGGGTTCCTAGGTCTTAGGATCATTATAGTTAATGCTAGGCTCCCTAGTGTACCTATCATTTGCACCTCCGGAGTGACTAACATTCAAAAAATGTTGCCAATCCTTATGGATTTCAAGGGTGCATGAAAAACTCCAATAGCTCTCCCAACACCTTTGAACATATCTCTCATAATCATCTACTTGAGCCTTTGTCTCCTTCAGTGACTTAGGGTTTCTCACCCTAACTTGGAATTGCATATTTATTTCCAAGCCACTAACAAAGAGTTCACCTAGCACATCCCCGATGGTAATCGATTGACTTCCCTTGGCCAAAGCTTTAGAATGCCATCAAAGGCCCTCATGTACACTTTGATAGTGGTATATAGCTCTTGCCGAATTTGTATAAGCCATCCCAAGACTTGAATCCTAGGAAGCTTCTTTTCATATTCATCTAAAAATCTATCACATAATTCCTCAAATGATCTGATTGACCCTCTTGGGAGACTCCAATACCATTTCCTAGTCTCTCCCTTTAGGGTACTCGATAACACAAGCATTCGATGTAGATTCTTCGAACCCACTTGCAAAGAAAGTTAGGCCATATTCTTTCAAGTGTAGTGGCGGAACCTCATCCAGTAGCCCACAAAACATTCGGAGATCCCTATAAGGAGGAGGGCATTCAATTCTCTTCTTTGGGTAGGCGGTAGTGAGCTTGTGGCGAGGAGGGAGAGGAGGAAGGGGAGGAGATGAAGAAGAAGAAGAGAAGAATGAGAAGGGAGAGGGGAAGAAGAAGAGGAAAGAAGGGGAGAGAGGAGGAGGGGGGAAGGGACGCAGGGAGAGAGGTGAGGAAAAGAGGGAGTTAGGGAGGGGAGAGGTTACTAGGAGAGAGAGTGAGGGGGAGGTGAGAGAAATAAATAAAAATAATAGAGAGAAAAAAAAGAAGTGGGGGGGGGGGGTCGGGTTGGAGTGGGTGGTTGTAGGGGATGGGGTGGGATTTTTTTTTGGTTTATTTGTTGAAAAAAATAAACATCGACAGCCCCTTGTCCCACGCACAAGCACAGGACGGGTAAAAAAAATTGCAATGGTGGGAATGAATCGCAAAGAAGGAGGATGGGTGGGTCAGCCACCACAAGATAATGGACCAAAGGACATGCAATTCAAGATGAAAACCACCCATTCACGTAGACACTCAGATGCAATAAGACAAAAATTTATGGAACAATTATTTCGAAAAGATTCAAGCCTCATATTGACATGCAACAAAAAAGAAAAAGTGGGCAACATAGTAGAGGAAATAGGATGGACATTACAAACTATAGGTCCGACATGAAAAATAGGTGTTCACATGGAAAAATAATGAAAAATGCACCCAAAAACTAGATCAGAAATTAAAAATAAAAAATTTCAATTTTCAAAACGGAGTGTAGGAAAAAGAAAAAAATTCTAATTGAATAAGAGGGACATGGCTAGCAAAGGAAAACAAAGTTCCGATGAGAAACAAGAGTGTTTACTTGCAAAAAAATGGTAAAACTACACATGGAAAGTGGAACAAAAATTAATTTGAGAAGATCCATTAGTCGAAAAAGAGTGTAACAAAAAAGGAAAAATATTAGGAAAAAGGTGTTTGATAGGGTTGCTAGATCAAAATACTATTTTGATGTAAGAAAAGCACGTTTGTATGAAAAAAGATAAAAATTTGATAGAAAAACACCATAAAAATTTAATAATAGAAAATCCATGTGCCAAAATGGAGGGAAAGAAAAAAAGGTCTAATGGAGTAAGTGCTTCAAGATTATCCAAGTAGGATACCATTTTGATGAGAAGAGAGCATATTCTCATTGAAAAATAGCAAAATTTGCATGAGAGAATACCCACAAACACACAAAAATGAATAATGACTAGTCCATGCATTGAAAAAATAGGTTTTAAAAAGAAAATTTATCCAAAAGAAGGGAAATATCAAGGTTACCATGTCCCTGACTGTAGTTTCAGACTGAGAAAGACAATGTTTGCATGGAAAAATATCCAATTTACAAAAAATTCTATAAAAATAAACAATGGAGGAACATTTACTCAAAACAGAGGGTAGAAAAAAGAAAATTTATTGAGTTTCAAGGAAGAAGAGGGATGTAAGCTAAGATTTTAATTTGGGTGTAAGTAGGATGCATTTACTTAGAAGAACATAAAAATGAGAAAATTTACTAAAAAAGGCAAGGAAAGACCCTAGGGGTAGGGTAGAACAAGACAATCAAGTGGGGAATGGACCCCAACAGGGTATAGATTAAACATAATATCATTTAAAGATTAGATAGTGTGTTCATGAATATATGTAGATAACATGTAGGGACACATCCCCGCACTTAAACCTTTAACAGACCGGTTTGTGTAATCAGCATGGGCCTAACACTTGACCATGACCCAAACCCTTGTGTCCCCATACTTAAGACATGATATATATATAAACACAAGGTAGGGTTAGAAAAAGTTGACCCATTCAAATGGTTTAGGTGGACCACCATCAATCCGCTGGGGGTTGGAGTCATCCGCAAGAGATACCATGGCTTGCCACAATATGAATTCAACATGGCAGGGACCATGCAGCAACACCTAGGGGGTAATATCATTGATGGAGATTCATCAAGTTATCAGTAATGAATAATATCACACTTAGCTCAACAAGCACTCATGTGAGAATGATAGATTAGTCTCTCACCTATGACTCACATCACTTAGAAAGGAAGGAAGGAGAATCCCTATCTTGCATCTGGTTGAGAAGTTCACAAGGTGAATGGTATAGAGGGAGTATGCTAGCATGCATAATTGATGATACATCAATGTGTCCCAACCCAGCTGGAATAGGTGCAACAAGGCACGCTAGGGAGCCTTGGGGTGCAGTGCACAAAACAAAGTGACATGTCTAGAGGTGATAGTAGAGGCACGTCCTATGTATGCATAGGAAAATGGAAATGTACCTAGTGCTAGTGTTATAACGTTCCTCAATCCTCACCTCTGAGAGTTGATTGAAGGAAAAATTAGTCACACTCAGCCCTCCCTCTATCTCACACTTTGTTGATGAATACAGGAGGGTAGTAATACTCACTTTTCCATTTGTTTAGGATGAAATCTCACATCACTCAAGGTTTCTTGGTGAAGAGCAACTTTGTCTTATTGATGATATCAAATAGTGTTTGTTGATGAAGAGGCATACCCAGGGAGGTAGCCAACAAATCAAAAACTTAGATGATATGTAGGAGTAGTCGCCTTGGCAGTGGGGGTTAGATGCTACTATCTAAGCACAAGACACATTGTAGCAAGGGAGGTGGCTTGGGAATTGCATCTTGGGGATATCTACTAAGGTGTTAGCTGTTCTGGACTGTGGGGTGTTGCCATCTTTTCCACAGCCAGCTTCTTGTCCAAGGGTATCTGTCACATTTTCTTGGAAAGGAGATGGCATGTTATGACATGGAATTTATTCCTTTTCTCCTATATTAGTTATTATTATTATTTTATTATTCTTTTTTTTTCTTTCCCCTACTCCCGAGGGTATTGCCATCTTTTCTCCAAGAGTAGGTCGGCATGACAGGGATTGAAGTCCTTTTCTCTCATGCCCTATTTTTCTTTTTGTTTTCTCTTTTTCTTTCTTTCTTTCTTTTTTCTCCTTTCTACATGTAAATGGAAAAAACCCATAGATCTTAATCAACCTCACCACGTTGGTTGGATTATGTAGGAGGGTAACCAAATAGAGGCAAGAGGTGGAGGTAAGGGGCTAAAAGAATGATACCACATCATCAAGATGAGAATGATAGCTATCAATAAGTAGCAACATAAGTAGGAAGGAGCGACACCCAAAAGAGAGAGAGACTATCAGCTATGATTGTTAGGATTTGCAGGGAGGGTAATACTTCTCGGTGCAGTAACCATTAATCAATAAGGGATCCTTAGAGGCATCAATAGCTTGCACTTGGACAAAGTTGTTAGGGTTGACAACAATGAGTACCTTGTAGAGGCCCATCCAACATTTTTAGATATTTTGTGGGAACTTACCAAAGCATGAATCATAGGCAAGGACTAGGTCACCTTCCTTAAATTCTTTGTGCTTGATAAAGCTATCATAGTAAGCCTTTCGTTTGAGCCTTGTGTGGCTTCCATACATTGTAAAGCCATTTGTTGTATTTCATCTAGAAATTTTTAAGTGTATGAGGTGGCACTATAGGGATTCAACATCTCCCAAGTGCTTTATGATAGCTACTTGCAAAGAGGGTAGTTCTATCTTGACAAGGAAGATGGCTTCAATACCATACACCAGTTGGAAATGTGTTTGTCCTATAGCAGTCTTATGAGAGGTTATGTATGCCTAGAGAGCCTTTGTAAATTGATTGTCCCAATCACAGTGATTTGTAGCAATTGTCCTCATCAGATTGAACAAATGATATGATTGGTAACTTTGATTTGGCCATTGGCTCTAGGGTAGTAAAGTGTGGACTTGTGATGACAAAACTTGTAAAGCTCTATCAGTTCTATAATATTATTCAGGAAGTTAGTGTCTCTATAAGGAACTACTAAAGTGGGTCATGATATTCTCATATAAGAACAAGGCCACACTGTTATTTTCATCTCATTTTAGAGCTTTGGCTTCACACCACTTTATCATATAGTTCATACATACCAAGATGTACCGATTCTTCTTCCTTCTAGTTGGAGGGTTGATTGGACCCGCAAAATGGATGCCCTACTTCTCAAATAATTTCAGGGGGGGAAGGATGGGCTATAGTTGCATAGCATTAGATTTTCTAAACTTTTCCATCTATTGACAAGTATCACAATGTTTGAAGTAGTCATAGGCATATTTATGCAGTGTAGGCCATCAATAACCTATGAGCAAAGCCTTTTTTGGCTATCGCTTCTTCCACAAAGTGACCACCACAAGGGTGGTCATGTTATGCTTTCAGTACTATCCCAATCTCATCTCCCACAATACATCTCTGCAGCACTTCATCTTTGACTCTCTTGTACAAAACCTAATAAAGTGTAGGGGACCAATTCCAATAGTAGAAGCTTCTTCCTCTCTTTGCTAGAGATGCCAACAATGGGGTACTATTGTGTGGCCAAGAGGTTGCTAATGTCTACATATTATGGGGTTACTATTTAATGTTAAGATGTAAGGATCGTCCTACTCCTCTTTGTTAGTCTGAGGGGTCCATTGTTGAGATGACAAGCTCAACACATGCAGACATTGATGATGGACCACCTAGTTAGATGGATCCACACATCTACACTTAGCACGTTGGTGGTCATTATGACTCTCACATGGCCACTGACTCATTACTTATTATATTCAGGTTGTTACACCTATTTAGGCTAGCATAGTTATAGCGCCAGTCGACTAGTGTATTCGATTATGCATTGTTGACTTAGTAGACCACTTTCCTTGATGTTGTATCTTATCTATACTTTGTGTACATTGTAAAGTGTGTGGAAGAAGAAAAAGAAACCAGCAAGAAAATATTTTGGCCTCTCTCTTCTTGTCTCTTGAGTGAGCTTCTCCTTGTGCGTTCTGTGTGTGTTCGACAGAGCATCTTGAGCAAATCCTTCCACTACGCAATTCTTGACATGGTATTTTGGCCTCCATCTCTCTTCTTGTCTCTTGAGTGAGCTTCTCTTTGTGCATTCTGTGTGTATTCGACGCAGCATCTTGAGAAAATCCCCCCACTACGCAATTCTTGACATGGTATTTTGGCCTCCATCTCTCTTCTTGTCTCTTGAGTGAGCTTCTCCTTGTGCATTCTGTGTGTGTTTGACGTAGCATATTGAGCAAATCCCCACTACGCAATTCTTGACATGGTATCAAAGCCATGCCACTGATAGAGACTGATTTTGAAGGTTGAAGTGAAGGAGAAGAAGCAAGGTTCAAGCAAGCAAGCAACGAGTAAGAAGCTCTCCCATTCTTTCACTCTCTCTCTTGGATAGTGCTTGTGGAGGCACCGGAAGCAGGGCAGAGCAAAAATCTCAGATTGCAGTGAGATTTGGTATGTGCGAAGAGCATTGTGTATCTTGCAAATTTGCCCTTTAGGGCTTTCCCACAGCTATTTCGGCCATCCAAGGTCATTTCAAGTCCCATTTTAGACTTGCAAGGTTGCGCACAGCAGTTCGAGATATCCTGCAATTTCGACAGTGTCTGCTGTATACAGGTGCACAGGTTGCAAATTTCAGATCTGTAAGTTCAAAGGTGTTTACTAGCAAATAAACACAAGGTTTATCTGCAAACTGGTTGTTGTAGATTGCATGTATTGTTGAGAAAACAATGAAAAAGGCTGTCTGGTGTATTGCTGTGCACTACAGGTTGAGGGTTGCAGAAGATTTGCTTGCTGTTTGGTATTAGTTTTGTGATAATGACAGAGAACAGTGGAAATCTCACTATTGAGAAGCTTGACAAGAACAACTACCCTTCATGGAAGTTCCGTGTGATAAACTTCCTTATTGGAAAGGGCCTTTATGAATTTGTTTCAGGTGAAGAAGAGGAGCTAGAGCTGCGACTGCAGATGAGTTAAAAGCATGGAAAGAGTGGAATGCAAAAGACAAAAAGGTGATGTACTGGCTATCTGCTGTAATTGATAATATTATGCTGGGACATATCAGGAATGTAGAAACTTCACATGCAACTTGGACAATTTTTGAGAGCATGTTTTCAATAAATACAAAGGTACGAAAGATTCAACTCAAGCAAGAGTTGAATGCCTTGAAGAAAGGGAAAATGTCTGCCAATGAGTATGTTTTGAAGGTGAGGAGCATTGCAGATGCCTTAGCAACGATTAATGCAATGCCAGATGATGACGATTTGGTTTCATCCACTCTGAGTGGCCTTAACAATGAGAAGGCATGGAAATCATTTGTTACTTCAATATATGTACGGAAGCCATATCCAGATTTTGATGAGCTGATCTCTCTCATGATTACTGAAGAGATCAATATGCAGGGTGATTCGTCTGAAAGAAATGGTAAACAGATCCAAGCATTTTACTCGAGTTCAGGAAGGGGACGCGGAAGATCCTCTTCGAGAGGCCGTGGTATGGGATGTGTTGGCGTTTAATCAGCAAAACAGGTTCAATCAACAGTTTGGTGAAATGCAGGTGTCTGGAGGCAGAGGAAACTTTAGAGGTAGGGGGAGCTCTAGAGGAAGAGGTGGATGGCAGAACAGAGGTTCTAATAACTCTAGTATTGTGTGTCACTACTGTGGCAAAACAGGTCATATTGCAACCCAATATTATGCTAAGAAAGATGATGTTCACAGTGGCAAGTTGCAGCAAGGAAACTATGCATCGTCTTTACTACAGAATGAAGACAAAAATGAATGTCTGTTTGTTATGTGGCATATGTTGAATGCTGTTACAAGAAAGGTAACACATGATGATGTTTGGTATGTTGATTCAGGTGCATCCAATCATATGACCAGCCATGCAGAATGGTTTGGAGAGATGCAGGATTTGCAAAATGCACGTTATATGCAGACGGGTGATGATTCATGCCACCCAATTTCACACATTGAAAAAGTTCCCTTGTCCTTAGATGATGGTAAGACAAAGAGTCTTTCAGATGTATTACATGTGTCATCTATTACAAAGAACTTGGTGTCAATCGGTCAGATGGTAGAGCAAGGGCTGCAAGTCAGATTTAATGCAAAGGGATGCTTTGTAGAAGACTTCAATGATAAGTGCAGGTTGGTTCCAAAGGGAAGTAGAGTTGGACGTATGTTTACTCTGGATGCTAGAATTCCTACTATGAATGCTACTATGAATGCTACTATGTATGCTAAAGGAAAAGGTGTTGTTGTAGATATTGAAATTTGGCACAAACGAAATTGGACATGCAAATGTAAAAAGGCTAAAATTAATGCAATCCAAAGGGTTGGTTACAAGTTTTCCTACATTTAGAATTGCAGAATTTCATAAGGTATGCGAAGCATGTCAGTTTGGTAAGCAGGCAAGACAACCCTTTTCACATGACAGAGATGTAAGTAGAAATATCCTTGATGTTGTGCATTCAGATATTTGGGGGCCTACACAAAATGTATCTCTTGGAGGCAGTTCATACTTTGTCACATTCATTGATGATTGTTCTAGAAAGCTGTGGGTATATTTTATGAAGGAAATGAGTGAAGCATTTGAGCACTTTAGAACTTTCAAAGCTGCAGTTGAAAGAGAAATAGGCTTGAAAGTAATGTGCTTAAGGTCAGATGGAGGGGGAGAGTACCTCTCGAATGAGTTCAGTGATTTTCTGAGGTCTCATGGGATAAAGAGACAGTTCACGTGCAGCTATACCCCACAGAAAAATGGGGTTGCAGAAAGGAAAAACATGCATATTGCAGAAGTTGCACGCGCCTTGATGGTTGAAAAGAATATGCCTAAGCATTTTTTGTCTGAGGCTGCTCATACTGATGTTTATATTATGAACAGAACTCCCACAGCTGTAGTTCATAGTATGACCCCCGAAGAATGTTTTACAGTTAAGAAGCCTGATGTCTCACACTTGAAAGTGTTTGGCTATATTGCATATGTTCATGTGCCAGATGAGTTGTGGAAGAAATTGGACCCAAAGACTGAAAAGTGTGTCTTTATTGGATACTCTCTAGAGCAAAAAGGGTATCGTTGTTATAACCCTGTCACATGTAAGTTCAGAGTGAGCAGGGACGTCATCTTTGATGAAATGAGCAGTTGGTATGTATCTAGTGGTGATGAATTGGATGATGATGATGATGATCATGATACTTATGTGCAGGCTGAAAAGTAAGAATCACGGACTCTTAGCAGACCAAAGACATCATCTAGTAATCCTTGGTTTGGGAGACTAAGGAGTAGCTCTACATCTTCAGGTGCATCTAGTAGCACTACAGGTAAAGACAAAGGAAAGAATAAAGTGTTAGATGGCATTGATGCAGTTCTTGATGGAGACTCCAGTGGATCAGAGAGCTTGGATGATGAGCTTGGCATTCCTTCAGTGAGGACTCTAGGTGTGCAGAGAGCACATGTCAATGCAAAGACTCCATTGAGTGATCCAGTGGTACACAGGTCTAGCAGGGTGAGATACCCTGTTAACAGATTTGGTTTTGAAGGTTATGCAGCTCACCATTATGCTTATATGGTGAAAGTGATTGAGGATGTTGTGCCCACATGTTTTGAGGAGGCTGTTGGTCATGCTCATTGGGATGCAGCAATGGATGAGAAGATGGCTGCATTAGATGCCAATAAGACTTGGGATCTACTATCATTACCGAAGGGCAAGAAAACTATTGGATGTAAGTGGGTTTATAAGATTAAGCACAATGTAGATGGTTCTATTAGTAGGTGCAAAGCTAGGCTGGTTGCAAAAGGCTATGCCCAGACATATGGCATAGATTATGAATAAACCTTCAGTCTAGTTGCTAGGATGACAATTGTCAGATGTGTGATTGCTTTGGCAGCAGCTAAATGTTGGAGGTAGCAGCAAATGGATGTGAAGAATGCCTTCTTGCATGGTGATTTGCAGGAAGAGATGTATATGGATTAGCCAGTAGGTTATGAAGATTTAGAGCATCCCACATATGTGTGCAAGTTGAAGAAGACGCTCTATGGGCTCAAGGAAGCACCTAGAGCATAGTCTGACAAGATCAGAGAGTATCTTGTCAATATTGGCTTTTATGTTTTTGATGCTGATCACTCACTTTATGTGAGAAAGGGAGATGTAGGTTTGGTCATCATAGTCATCTATGTGGATGACTTGATTATTACAGGTGATAGTGATAGTGGGATTGCTGAAGTCAAGGACTTTTTGAAGAAGAATTTTGAGATGAAGGATTTAGGTGAGCTAAGGTACTTCCTTGGCATTGAGGTGATTAGATGTGATGATGGTATATGGCTGTCCCAAAGATAGTATGGCTTGGATATGTTGTCCAAGTATGGTATGACAGCATACAAACCACAATCAGTCCCATTGGAGTAGAATGTAAAGTTGAGTGCTAATGTTAGGGATGAGATGGAAGACCTTACTATGTTTAGGAGGATAGTGGGGAGTTTGATCTACATGACCATTGCAAGGCTAGACTTGAGCTATGCTGTTGGTCTTGTGAGTCAGTTTATGCAAGTACCTAGAAAGCCACATTTGGATGCAGTCAGATGCATATTGAGATATGTGAAGTCCACATTGCATTATGGACTTTTCTATGAGGCAAGTACAGATGTACAAGTATTTGGATACACAGATGTAGATTGGGCTGGTAGTATGTCTGATAGAAGATCTACCAGCGGATACATGTTCTCTCTTGGTAGTGCAGCAGTTACTTGGAGCAGCAAAAAGCAATCTACAGTTGCTTTGTTGAGTACAGAGGCTGAGTATAGAGGTGTTTTTATTGTAGCATGTGAGGTATTATGGCTACAAAAGTTATTGGCTAATTTAGATGTGCAGGTGGAAGGTCCAGTTGTCATTTATTGTGACAACATGAGCAGTATACAGTTGGCTAGGAACCCTGTGTTCCATGCCAGGACAAAACATATTGAGATACACTACCACTTTGTGAGAGAGAAGGTACTAGTAGGTGATATTGACTTGGTGCATGTCAGCACACAGGATCAGATAGTTGACATCTTCACGAAGGCATTGGGTATAGAGAAGCTTCAAAAGTTTCAAAGCTTACTTGGAGTTGCAGAGATGTAGTTGAGCTTGAGGGGGAGTGTTGAGATTCCCTCGATGGTCCACCCCCCACGTGCGCAACAGGAAGCAGCATGAGGCCCTGCGACCCATGAGGCGGCCAAGAATAGAGTAGTAAAGCCTGTTAGGCCCAAAACGAACAAGAGTGGGCAAGACACAGGGAGAGAACTCACAGCACTTTGATCGAATTTCCGCACTTGAAGAACACATAGGAAAGTCGAAAGCCTGTTTGAGCACGAGTGCACAAGGATAACACAATTACGAGTGGCCTTAAGTTGAGCGCTGCATTCAAAAATTAAAAAGAACTCACTCAGATTTATTGCCGAAAAAACCTACCACTAGGAGAAAACCCAAGCGTGACAGACGCACAGAGCGCAGGGTAGGATCAAGCAAGGAGCAACAACGACAAGGATTTGACGGACAACTAGGCGTGAGGATTTCACCATGACAAAGGGAGTTCCAGATCATCGGTTTGCAGGGGAGCTAGATGTTAGCACGTTTCTGGAAGCCATACAGCAAATGGTGAGCAGTTACAATGCACACGCCCGGTACGAACACCATGGCAGGACAGTGGAGGCAATTATTGCAAACCTAGAGGAGGAGAGGAGGCTAGCCCGCAAGGCATTGCAGGGCATAGCAAACTATAATAGGGACCAACAAGCCAGGAGCCTAAGGCAAAGCATGGAGCTGCATGAGGTGCAGCGAGTGCTGAACTTGGCTGGCCGAAACCGAACAGACCAAGAGAGAGCACTCGAAGGAGACCTGACGCTAGGCGAGCTCCTCATGAAATGGCTGTTCGATAACACCGCGACGGAGCAAAATGCCGCTGCGCTAGCAACCTCGCTACTTGCAGGACTAGGGGCAACCCAAGGCTCAAAGAGCCAGGCCAAAATACCTATTGTCGCTAAGCAACTCGACAAGTACCAACCACCGAACGACCCGTACAGCTTTGTTGAGGAGTTCGAACAGGTCTGCGAAGCCAATGGCCTCAATGACCAAACCCAGCGTTCGCAAGCATTCGGACTTTGCTTAAGCGATAAGGGTAGGACGTGGTATACAAGTCTAGATAATGTAGAACGGGCCAATTTCAATAACCTCAAGGATCTCTTCGTTAAGAGATTTGCCAAACCCGGATACTCTGACAACCTGCTAGTGCGTCTGATGAATGTCAAGCAGAAGGAGAAGGAGGGCATCCACGACTACGTCACCCACGTTAGAAGTCTCCTTAAGAGAATTCCCTTGGGCGGAAGACCGACCGACAGGGCGGTGTCAACCGTGTTCATCAGGATTCGGGATGAAGAATTGTACAAAGCACTAGCGGGCAACTCGAGCTTGCAAAGGGACATGGTGGCTAGAGTTTTCGAGGAGGCCATTAGGGTCGATGACCAGCTGAGGGAGCGGAGCTCCAGGAGCTCGAACCCGGAAGAACTCAACCCACGGAGTTTAGAACGAACACCAACCTCTAGCGAACGACCCAACACGTCATCCCACGATAAGGGGAAGTCCACCGAGGCAGACCATGGCTTGGCCGAGGTCAAGACAGAACTGGCCAAAATACGGGACATGTTAAGGCGACCTGCGCGTCAGCATACCCAGTGCGTGTATTGCGGAGGAAACCACCTACCAGCAGAATGTCAGGACCCTAGGTCGAGACCCTGCACCAACTGCGGGAGGTTCGGCCATGATGCCACACACTGCAGACTACCACGACGACTGCCATACACACAGCCCTACGGCCAGCTCTATTCGGCTAACAGGCCACAGCCATTCTACGGAAGGGGAGCTCCTCTTGCCCTACCAGCACCTAACGATGCGAAGCCAGCGGTCCCTAGGCTGGACATAAACCCTATCAGTATCCCTAGGCCGCCTAGTCCCTATGTAACCCACCCGCCGAGCGATGCTCCTGTGCATTACGTAGAGGAGCCCAGTGACGAAGAAACCTACATGTACTCGTACGTCTCGGACGACGACGAGGGCAATGCAATCCTCATGGATTATCGACCAGTACCGGTGATGGCACTAGGACGAGGACGGGGTAGAGGCCTGGGAGGGCAGCCACCGGATCCAGTCACATGTTGGACATGTGGGCATCCCGGCCACGTCTCGTCAAGGTGCCCAGAAAGAGAGCAGCAAAATAGGGACAAAGCCGACCAAAGGTGTGTGGAGTGTGGAATCACTCATTTTTTTATAGATTGCCCAAAGCGGAAGCCGCCTTCTGGGACGGCCAATTTGCCGTCCGTCCCGCTGGGACTGTTTGGGGTTGAAAACCCCGATGGGGAGGCCACACCTATCCCTCTACGAGTGATGACCCGAGCACAAACGAAGCAGGCCAGCGTCTCTCTGCCAGGACCTAGCAACCTCGACGCTATCTCTGTAGGAAAGAAAAGCCGTAGGCGGAAAAAGAAGAGGTCAGAGGCTAAGATCGCACTAAAAACCGACAGCATCATGACCTTGCCCCATGGCAAGAAGGTCTCAGATGCAGAGGCAGAAACTTCAGCCCCTAGAACTGTGCAACCCGAGAGCGCTAAGGTGGGGGAATACCCACACCCCAGGCGGCAATTGGAAGCCATAGAAAAGGTAAAGGAATGGGTGAGGGAGGCTCAACAGCACCTCAAGGACGTCGAGCCTATCACAGAGGATGAGATTGAGGACCTCTCTAGCATGAGTGCACCCTCATCGCTACCCCACCCTAAGTCTGTCGAGGCGGCTACGCCACAAGCAGTACCGACGAGGGCAAGGCCAGGCCTGGACGTAACAGAACCACAGGACAGCCCTGGCCGTTGGCCCGGACAGAGTCTGAACATGGACCAGGACAAGGGTTTAGCAATCTCCTAACCACATTAGTAACCACCCTTGTAACGGTTGCGCTGGGAGAACTGCTCAGGTAGCACTCGACCCTGTGGCAGGATCTCAAGCGGTGGATCGACAGACCGCACGAGCAAGCGCCAGGAAATGCTCAAGACCAGGATGCGGAAACCCATTTGCCAAGTTTGACGCTACACTCAAGCCCTAAGTCCTTGCACATCAACGCCTTCTGGGAGGGCTCAGAAATGCACGCAGTCCTGCCAGTCCTAGCCCTAGGGGACACAACGAGAAGGGGGATCGTGGACACAAGCGCAGGGGTCAGTGTGCTCAACCATGCAGTGCTACAGAAGTGGGGAAACCCACCCGTCGAAACTGCCCGGTTTAACATCACACTAGCAAATGGCTTGCGAGTGAGACCATTCGGGGTCTTGAAGAATTGGCCAGTGAAGATTGCAGGAATCCCGTTCTCTGTCGACTTCATCGTCATGAAGGGAGTAGACTATGACATCTTATTGGGTCGACCCTGGATGCGCAATGCCAGAGTTATCGAAGACTGAGGTAACAACTTGATCTTCTTAGGCAACTGAGCTGACGCTGTGAGAATAGAGATGGACACTTGGAAGACCTCACCAGTCGACCTAGATACCATCTCCACTCTACTCAAAGGAACTGACCAGAACAAGGAATCCCGCGGGTCCTTGACGAGGTATATCCCTTGCCCGGAGGACGAGCGGGATTGGATGCACGTTCTCGCTACGCTTGATTTGCCATTCTCAGATCAGGAAGCGTACGAGTAGGCTGTCCAAACAGTTGGCAAGCCAAGAGAAACACAGCCCGCGCCTGTCTACATGATGGCAGCAAGCCTCCATGACGGACCTAAACCTGTCGCCTTCCAAGTGCCAACCAATAGGAGACAACTTCAAGGGATACTGGGACACCTAACGAACCGACTGGAGCGCAACGCAACCGCCAATCTCAAGCCGCTCCAAGACCTCTTGGAACAACCCAAATGGAAGTGGACCAGAGTGCATGAACTAAATCTTAGATACAACTGGGCATTGGTCTCCGACCAACAAAATGAGGCAAAACAGGCCCTAGAGAACGATGCGCAGTCCAGCGAGGCGGATTCCAGCGACGAATACGAAGATTGCCAACCCTTCGATGAAGAAAGTGAGGGTGAGATGGACACGGTAGAGTATGATACCGAAGGGCGAGAGATTGAACAAATCCAAGCGGATGCAAAACCACAGCCGAGGGCGGCCATTTGGATGGACCAAGGGGTCATGTGTGCGAAATGCGATCGTGCGTGGTTGGAACAAATGGGGGCTGTGGATTTTAAGCAGGCCGGCCTGACCCAACCAAAAGCGGCAACCCTGCTTAGAACCGAGTCGCCCTCCGAACTGAGGCCGCCAGGAGAGACCACCTCCCCTAGTGAAAATGAGGAATTCGACTCTGAATCTGAAGTTACTTCGGAGGATGACCCGGAAATCCCTAGGCCACCCACAGCCAGACGCACCAGGGGAGATCTGCCCATCCACCTGAGGCGCCGACGACTACAACAGAATAAAACAGAGCACTCCAACGGCGTGCGATCGGAAGAACAAGGAAAGCCGCGGGACCTCCCTAAGCGCTTTTCGAAATTCAAAAAAGGGGATAGGGTGGTGGTTCTGCTAAGTGCCAAACACCAAGGGCAAATCCGCGAGCCCATCGAAGGGCCAACCAAGGTCAAGGAGATAAACCTAGCCCTGGAATGGGAAACACCCCGACTGGTGTTCATTCCCGAGGACCTGACCAACGGAGGAGGAATCCAACCTCATCACTCTTTTGCGGGAGTACCGGGATGTGTTTGCTTGGTCCCTAGACGAGCTACGAGGGGTGAACCTGAGCGTTGTGACTCACAACATACCCATGACGACGGATGCAATGCCGGTCAAGCAGCGAGACCATACCCCATGAATCCCAAGCACGCCATGCTGTCAAGGAGGAAATTGACAAGTTAATGCGATCCGGGTTCATTTACGAAATTGAGCACACAGACTGGGTATCACCCATAGTCATTGTGATGAAGAAAAACGGCAAGATTCGAGTGTGCGTCAATTATAAGAAAGTAAATGCAGCGACAAAGAGAGACAACTACCCCTTACCATACACTAAGCACATGCTTGAGATGGTGGCAGGTGAGGAAGCCTACAGTTTCCTGGATGGCTTCTCGGGATACAATCAGGTGCAAGTGCACCCTGCAGATAGGCACAAGACCGCCTTCGCCACTGAGTGGGGCATCTTTGCCTATGTAGTCATGCCATTCGGGCTAACCAATGCCCCCGCCACCTTTCAGCACCTCATGTGCACCATATTCAAGGATATGCTTCGCAAGGAGTTGAAGGTCTTCGTCGATGACCTGTGTGTCCATTCAGCTTGGAACCAGCATCTTGAAAAACTCCGCGCGGTCTTTGAACGGTGCTGTTTATACCGTCTCTCCCTCAAGCCCCTGAAATGTCAATTTTGGGTAAAACACGGTTGCATCCTGGGACACGTGGTGTCCAAGAACGGCATTGCCATGGACTTCTCAAAGGTCAGGGTTATCGTGGACCTCCCACCCCCAAGCAATTATAGGGGGGTTCAATGCTTCTTAGGTCACACAGGATACTACAGGCGGTTTATACTAAACTACGCGTTGATCGCTAGGCCATTGTACAAACTGCTAGTTGCCTTCGAGTGGACCGAGGCCTGCCAGCAAGCCTATGAGGAACTGAAAAAATGCCCTAATGATAGCACCTGTCCTACGACCCCCAGATTGGACCATGCCATTCCACGTACACATCGACGCTTCTAAGTTTGCCGTGGGGGTGGTGCTGTGCCAACCAGGTGAGCATAACTTAGATTACCCAGTAAGTTTTGCAAGTAGGTAGCTCACTGAAACAGAGATGAACTATTCAACAACGGAAAGGGAAGGATTAGCTATGGTGTTCGCCGTGAAGAAGTTCCAGCATTACCTGCTTGCCACCCCCTTCACCTTCTTTGTCGACCATCAAGCCCTGCTCTACCTAGTCAAAAAACCTTGCGCTACCGGGCGTATAGCACGATGACTTCTCCTGCTCCTAGAGTTCAACTTCTCAGTGGTAGTACGGAAGGGAAAGCAACACTATATGGTTGACCATCTGTCCCGAATACCCACAGGAGAAGCTGCTGGACAAGGCATAGTGGACAGTTTACCAGACAGCCACTTATTCCGCATATCCAGCAAAAAAGACCTATTCAGGGCTGACCTGACACCATATTGGGCAGACAACATAGTCCAAGTACTCGAGCATGGGCTGCCCGAATGACCAATGGAACGGGCACGACTTAGGCGATTAATCCTGAAAATCCAGCCTTATCAGTTGATTACAAGCGAGCTTTATAGGCTGGGCAAGACGGTCTGCTACGTAGATGCGTATGTGAGCATGAGATGCACGATGTGCTCTCAGAGGCGCACATCGGCATTGCAGGAGGACACTTTAGCGGGGATACGACAGCACGGAAGGTGTTGCAGTCCCAGCTATGGTGGCCCACGCTCTTCCGAGATGCCTCACAATTTGTCAAACACTGCGATGCATGCCAACGAACGAGGGTCCCAATCCGTAAAGATCAAATGGAGTTAACCCCGGTCATCGCTTGCCAACCTTTCAAAAAGTGGGGTATTGACTTCATAGGACCCATCAGCCCTGCAGCACAATATTCATAGGCTAGATATATAGTGGTAGCCACCGACTACCTCACCAAATGGGCGGAGGCGAGAGCCACATGGAAAAACGACGCTAGGACAACTGCCAAGTTCTTATGGAAACAAGTGATCTCGCGTTTTGGGTGCCCCATCGAATTGGTCAACGACCAGGGAACGCACTTCATCAACGAAGTGATAGCCCATCTCCTATCCACATTCCTCATCATCCATCGCAAATCCTCACCATACTACCCTCAGGCTAACGGCCAGGCTGAGTCAACCAACAAAATTCTCATCACCATCCTGACCAAAGTTGTCTCAACATCACGAAGTGACTGGGATAACAAGTTGGTGGCAGCCCTGTGGGCCTACCGAACAGCTTATAAGATTGCCGTCGGACAAACGCCTTTCAGGCTAACCTATGGGACCGAAGCTATTCTCCCCCTAGAATTCTTTGTCCCCAGCCTGCGGATAGCACTACAAGAATGATGGGAGGGGAGGGAGGCATGGACACAACGCTCAGTCGAGCTAGAACGCCTGTCAGAGGGACGTCTACTAGCCACCCATGAGATTATTTGTGAGAAAGCTAGACGCAAAACCTTGTTTGACAAGCACGTCAAGCAACGAGAGTTTGAGCAGGGCAATCTAGTACTCCTCTATTCAGTTAAAGGACACAAACAGAAGATGAAATTCAGAGGTCTCGGGCCCTTTAAGGTCCGCGCAATCAGCCGTACTGGTAATGTCGAGCTGGAAACCCTGGATGGAGAGGGCATCGGCTTCTTTAATGGCAGTAGAATCAAAAAGTATTATCCGCCCACGCACCCACTGCACGAACAACCAATGGTGGAACCGCTTGTTAAAATACGAGTAGCCACACTTACAGAAATCGAAGAAGATGAGGACGAGCTTGTCGAACCCGCCTACCTCCGCATCATGATCACGGCCAAGAAAATGTGCTCCGTCAACTCCCTAATCGACGAGGGGGCGGATTTTAACATCTTAACACACGAGCATTGGACCCAACTGGGCGCTCCAACACTTCACCCCACAGCAGCCAGATTGAACCCATATGGGGCCCAATCCTACCCGCTCCTTGGCACATGTAGGATTGCAGTTTCTATCGAGACTGAAACTATCCCCATGTTGTTCTATGTCCTACCCGATGCCAGGGAGGCAGGCACAGAGTCACTGCTCGGGCGAACTTTTAAAAAGCAGACCCGCTGCAATGTTGATTATGAGTTACAACGCATCCACCTAACAATCGGAAATGTGGCAATTACCATGACTTTCAACCAGCACCTCGTAACCCCAGTCTTGCTCAACGAACCACCGTTAGAAATAGTTGCACAAAGGACTAAGAAAGAAGCCCGTGCATATCTACTACACCCAGATCCCCATGCACCGCAACCCGCCAAACCTAAGGCAAAACCCCAACAGACTCGCTTGCACTGGGTGCCGAAAAAGCCGCGGGATCAGTCTACAACTAGACATGCAGATCCACGAAACACATACAAACCTAAACCTAGAAGACCAAAACGCCATCATCACAAGCGCCGCGTGGTTAAGAAAATATGGGTCCCTAAAACCCTACTACATGCACAAGGCTACTACGAAGGGAATGCTTTGCTGTGGATCCCCAAGGTCCCAACTGACACAGGTCCTGCTCCTACGTCAATCGCAAAGTCCGGTCCTCGGCCACTTCAAGACCACGAACCGCACAATCCATCCCAGTCATCCGACTCCCTTGAGAGTCATTCCACAGGCGTCATACACGCCCAACGGCCCAAGCACCGGCCACTACTGCCGGCGGTCTCACCCAACCACCCTGGCCCGCAACCCAGCAGCCCTGCCGACTGCCCTAGCATGGTCCCTCAAACCAACCTCGACCCGTCCATTCAACCGTTGGCCGAGCCGCTGACTCAAACAGACCCCCACCGGAGCTCTGTGCCGATCGAACCTCTAGCCCCAACAAACCTCAACCATTCGACGGCCTTAAGCCTTCCTATGAACGGAAGTCATTCCTAACGCTGGCCGCGGACCTCGCCGAGGACACAGGGATTGACGTTGTGGACTGCATCAAACAACTCGATGCCACTTTTGTGGCACTGGCCCTTAGCTATGACCGCCTAGACTTGGGACTGTTAGCAGAATCCCTTGCAACAGACGTACGCACTATGCCTTGCTCTTGGGAGACTTTCGAATTCGCCTTCGCACAAGCTTCACGCTCTGCCGCTGAGCTACTCGCTCGCGAGGTCTCCAAAGAGCAAGCCATTAGGCAACGCCTCATCCCATCGTTTGACCCGTGCACGGTGTCCAGCCTCACCAACCAAGAAACAGCAAGGCTGTCCCACCTTGCGGACACCGAATCTCCCTTCTTGAAGCAATGGTACACTCTTCGATTAAAGTGGGCAACAGAAGGATGCCGCACAATGACCAATGCCGAACAATGCCGAGCCATCAAGACGGCCGAGTATGATCCCACATACGTCGCGCCCACCTCGTATCGAGTGTTAACCACTCTTCGAGGTCGAACCATGGACGATCATATCTTAGGACACCCCTATCTCGATCATATCCTGACAGAAGAAGAGCTCCACATCGCAAGTTGGATCAACTCCGGAGATTTCCTTATCGATGTCCTCACATACATCACCCACGTAGGCATCCGACCCTGTGACCTGGACCACACTGCACACCTCGAATATAACCCCAACTTCTACGATTGGCTCCTCCTCAAAACAACCTGACCACCTGCAGCCCACACCCCAATCCTGGGACGGATTTTTCTTTTCCTCCAGGGAAAGGGCAGGAAATAGTGGGGCAGTAAATCAGCAAATCTAAAAAGCAAACCAAGCATGAAAGTTAAAACTAAAAGTGAACCACGCATGAAAAAGCTCCAAATTAAAATGCCATGCAGGAACAAGTGATAGAAGTTGAAAAAAAATAATAATAATTAATATTTTAAAAAAATCAAATCATGATTATAAATGATGAAATCTGTTATGGTTGTCCCACAAATTGGTTGCCAAAAATACTAAGGAGCGAGTTGACTGGATGTACAGGTAGTGACCATGGCAGGCCAAGACAAAGTGGGCAAACTCCCTTTTTCGGAGGAGGAACAGGCACTGTACGGCCTCACAGTGGAAACCAGAGCATTCAATCAGCTGAAGTTCCGCCATATATTCAATTTGGAGGATGTGGTTATTGAGGAGCCAGCAGTGCGACGGATCATGGAGCAATGCCACTTGCAACGGTACCTGGAAGCAGTAGGCCGGAGAATAGACTATGCCCTGTGCGCAGAGTTCCTACGCATCTTCAACAAAAATAGAGGCACCATCACAGTACGGGACGCAGGAGCCACCAAACAGGTGCAGGTTGAGCTGACCCCGGAACTGGTAGAACGAGCTCTGGAACTTCCGAACAAAGTGGAGAAGAAGCAGAAAAGGGACGTCTACGCCATGTTGGGAATGGACAAGGTGAAAGTCCACACCAACGACGGAGTCAACTTGGCAGACATCCCTGATCCAAAGATCCAGCTGTAGGCAAAAATGATGCATGCCCTATTTTTGAGTCAACGGTACAATAGCATCATGTCCAGGATAAATGTACCTTTACTCGAAAGCATCGCGGCTCAGGCACTGGATGAGGTAAACCTCAATGGCTTTGTGAGAAGGACGATCGAGGCCTCAGCAAAGGCCCTAGCAACAGGAGGAAGGGCCGGGGCAGGAGAATCCCTCTCGCCTCGATCGACCCGCAAGGCCTCTTCATCCAAGGCCTCCACCGTAGGGTTTGGAGGTGTCCTCATTGCAATCCTCCACAAGGCAATAGGGCAGGGACGTGCTGAAGAGGACAAACAGGGAGGCGACGGAAAAGGAGGCGAATCGCCGTCGCAGTCCCAGCCCCGGCCGGACGAACAGTCGGATGAAACAGAGACGGACACCGACAAGGAGGAAGAGCGCCAGGCGGCACCAGAAAGGGAAGCGGAGCAACGAACCAAAGCCCTGCATGGAAAGAGAGAGGAGGAGCGAAGGAGGAAAGAGCAGGAGGAGCTCGAATGGGCCCGAAGAGAGTCGGTGAGAGAAGAAGAGGAAAGAAGAAAAAGAGCTGAGGAAGAGCTGAGGAGGAGAGAAGAAGAAGAATTGGAGCTGGCAACGCGTCGCTCCATCGAGGAACAACGTAGGGAAGAAATAGAGGGAGCGAGTAGGGCATACCAATCCGAATCTGAAGCGCCCGGCCCCAGCACTGGTGCAGTGGAACCCGTGCCGCCGCCTCCTACAGAAGGGAAGGGAAAAGAACTGATCAGACCCGCCTCCCCCTTCCCCCGCACCAGCCGCACAAGCCACTCCCCTCAAGGTGACCCCCCTGACACGACCGCCCTGGTACACACCGCAAAGGTAAATGAAAGCAATATAGTTACCTAGCTACAATTCTTAGTGGAACGAGAATTGGCAAGGGAAGTAGCCAAGGCCACCCCAGTCTCAGGGGCCAAAAGGGCAGCGACGACCGAGCTAGAGCAGGGGCCAGACGAGAAAAGACAAAAGGTGGAGGAGATTGCCACTACTACGATCAGGCCCCACTCTCCACCCCCAGCAGGCCACTATGATGACTATGTAAAGGAGCTGCTCGCGCAGTTGCAAATAGCCAGGCAGGAAAGGAGGGTAGCGGTGGAAGAGCTAGCAGTAGAGTGCGAATTGCAAGCTGCCCTCCAACTAGATAGAGTAAGACAAATAACAGAATATCAAAAAGAAATTGTTGCGCTTAAGGAGGAAGCCAGCACCAAGGAGGTGGAGGAGCTGAAAACCCTGAAGGAGCGCAATGCTACTTGGGAAGGACGAAGGAAAATTCTGATGGAACGTCTCACCACGGAAAGGGAGACAAATGCCCACCTTCAGCG
The DNA here is from genome assembly GCF_053477565.2 of Lygodium microphyllum. Taxonomy (NCBI): domain Eukaryota; kingdom Viridiplantae; phylum Streptophyta; class Polypodiopsida; order Schizaeales; family Lygodiaceae; genus Lygodium; species Lygodium microphyllum. The sequence continues at coordinate 70,629,926 of NC_141152.1, forward strand.
CAGAAATGACCAGGTATCTGCAACTAACTTGGAAGCACAGAGCCAACTTGAAAAAATCAGAGAAGGTGTCGCAGAGTTGGATCAATTGCGGGCAGAATAGGTGCGCCGGTTACAGGCGACGCGGGATCAACTCAACGAGCAGATTGCAGAACAGCACCGAGAGCAGTCCCGTTTGCACCAGGAGCTCGAAGCCCAACAATAGCAGCTCAGGGCAATGACCCTCTGACAAGGAGAGAGCTTGGAAGACATGGAGAAGCGGGCAAAGGAGTGGGCAATTCACAACGAGCAGAGAGTGCGAGACCTAGCGCGCCGGCTGGCCAAGGTTGAGGGCGACAAAGTGATGGATGAAAACCAAGCAGAGGCAGCCCAACTTGCTATGATGGCTCAGCAGCACACTTTCATCAACACGCTACTCCACACCACCCACTCAGAAATAGGAGAGACCAATGATCAGTTGCAGAGAAAGCTAACCACTGCGCGCAAGGCCCTTACGACAGGCCTGCACGTACCACTGCAACTGGGAGGCCCTCCGCAGAGCCTGGAGGAACAAAGGAAATGTCTGGCACAAGCAGGACTCACAACACAGGAAATGGATGATCTGGGGTTCACTGAAGAAAAAACACAGGAGGAGGAGCAAGTGGAAGGGGGTGAGCCCGAGCTTGAATTAGGGCCTCAGGACGAGGAATATGCCCCGCCACCCCCTCAACCCCAACAAACAGAAGTGCCACCCCATGACGCACCCGCCGAACAAAGAGCCGCCCACACCACTCGAAGAAAGGAACTAGTGGAGAAGGCAAGAAGAAAACTCAACGCCAGACCCGCCCTGAAACAGCCCGTCCCGTTCCCGCTGCGCACCCAAGACTCACTCGCTGAGTACCGTGCTGAGATGATCATCTGGGAGCAGCAGGAGTATAGCTGGGACCCCTTCGACCTACGCTTCGAGTTGCCCACCGCTCTGAATAGGGTGCTGCCCATTCAGTTGGCGGAGGATGTCATCGCCATGGGGGCCCGGCTCAAGGCTAGATGGTTAGAAGAGCGTGAGGCCCACCCAACTGCTTGGGGGACCGAGGACCGCGAATTTTGGCAGGACAAAGTCCTCCAGGTACCCCGCACCTTGGAAGGATATAGTTCCCAACCTACCTGGAGGCAGCACATTTTTGACGTCAACCTGGAGGTGTGGATGGCGTTTTGCAACACCCTCCCTTCGGAAAGGAACGACCCCACCTTTATGCCGTTTCCTCGAAGGGTAGGAGTGGATTTTAACCCGTCCATCCACGGTAGGTTTGACTTTCCCATTATTTACAATGTCAACTCCACTTCCCATAAGAGCACCCTTCTCTTCACCCTACCCGATTTGTACAGCTCCATAAATAAATTCCTTACTGAATTCTCTTCTTGTCCTGACCCAGCCTTCATCACCACCTGTAACTACCTCAGATTAATTAGAATACTAGTACACCAGGAACCTGCACCCCAAGAGCGCCATCTTCCGCCCCTTTATTTTGATCCCAACGCCATAGATAGCACCACCATGACTTGCTTCATGATGCGCGCTGCCCTTTTGCCATCCTTTTGTGTTGCACTGCTGGAGGACATGAATGACAGCAAGTTCACACAGTGCAATCACCCCTTTCTCTCCACCACCACCCTTAAAACCCGCCTCCATACTAAAGGCTACTTGCTAAGCCGGAAGTTCCTCAACAAGGCCCCCCGGCCTCCACCCACACTCCCCCCATAATTCGGATGATGAGGGGTAGAACTCCCATTATCCCTTGTATTGCTGCTCCCATGTAACCATGAAAAAAAAAAACAAAAAAACAAAAAAAAACCCAAAAAAAAAACTGGGGTGTACTTTGTCTCCCCATTACCACCCTCCTGCTCCACGCGGCCCTCGTCGCCCAGTCTCCTAACTACGTAATAATTAAGTATGCACACGCATGACACTTATATAATACCTACACAGAACTAATTCACAGTTTGGGTCCTCAAGTGCAGGACAACACTCTCAGCTTGCTCAGAGTTCGACGTGTCTCCCAAACTAAGTCTTGCGCACAATACAAAGACTAGCACCCCCCCCTAGGGAGAGACCACCTGACAGGTTTTTCAATTGCAGGTATCGACACCCACAACCCAAGTGGCATTCATTCTTCATCAACCTCCCATGCTAATTGCCCACCCGGCATCCAGCGAGCTGGAAAACTCAACCAATGCGGCATCCCCAACCGACCCCCGCATACCCAGTCGCCACTGCAGACCCCAAACCCCGGTCCCCCCGAAATCCTCAGCGCCTACCACCACTTGCTCCCTCCGCCAGTAAGTGCCATGGGACTCGCACTCGTCTAGGAGGGGGGCAATGTTAACCTCAAACACGACAAGAGCAAAAGAAGGCAGAGAAGACGCAGGGCAAAGGCGAAAAGAAGGTAGCCCGACGAAAGGAAAAGAAGGAGAAAAGCCCAAAAGCGCAAGGACAACCGTCAAAGACCAAGGCAACCATAAAAAGGAAAGGCGCATAAAAAGTGCACTCTAAAATCTTGTAAAAGAGTGCGGGGCTCTCACCCGTGCTATTTCTAAAGATAGAAGGGTAGTGAAAAGAAAGCAAGGAAGAGAAAAGAGCAATGGGAAACAGGGCCTGGGCTATGACCGCCGGCCATGTAAAAAAGGGAAAAAGGGAATGACCACCCAAAAGGGAAGTAGGGTTTTGTATAAAAAGTTGAAAAGTGAATGAAGAGCTCATTCTTTGGTGTGGCAAAACTAGTCTTCTTCTTCCTCTCTTCTTCTCTCCTTCTTCTTGCTTGTGTGTGCTCTTGAGAGAGGGAGTGTGAGAGTGTGAGGGAGTGAGCACGTGAGAGAGTGAGGAATCGAGAGGGTGAAGCTCTCCACCATCTCCTCCCCCCTTCTCCTCTTCTCCTTCCTTCTCTTCTCTTCCGCGCGCGGCTATGGAGGATGAGGCATGGAGAAGGAGGAGGCTTGAGGATGCTTGAGCTAGCATCAAGAATCGTGGAGCTACCAAAGTGTGAGAGAGAGGAGGGCACTCCATCAAGCATCAAGGTAAGTTCACTGCATTCGTAGGATCGATGGCGCATCGGCTAGGTGAGAGATAGCCATGAGAGCTCGCTTGGAACACTTGAACAATAAGCGGTCCGTGGGTCTTGGAGGTTGAGCGAAAGCTCCCACACCAATGCTTATGGATTAGGCCATAAATATAGAAGTCATCCAAGTATATCTCAATGAAATAATACATGTGATTTTGGAATGTAGCCATCATCACTATTTAAAAGGTAGCAAGGGCATTATAGAGCCTGAACAACATCATTCTATAAGCATAAGTTTTCCATTCTATTGTGAAGGTTATTTTGGATTGATCTTCTTCTACTGTATAGACTTGGTTATATCCATTGAATCCATCTAGTAGGGAATAATGCTCATTTCTAGCCACTGTTTTCAACAGTTGGTTTGTGAAAGGGATAGGAAAATGATCATTCTTTGTCTTGGAGTTCAAATTGCAAAACTCCACACATATTCACAGCTTTTCATTCTTCTATAGCACTACGATGGATGAAACCCATTCACTATTGACCACCAGATAGATAAACACAACTTCAGGGAGCTTCAAAAACTCTGCTTTCACCATAGCTGAATAATTGGGATTCATACACCTTTGTCTTTGCCTCACAGGTCTAGTATCAGGCTCAAGATTGATGTGATATTGACACACCAGGGGATAAATCCCCTTTAGATCTTTATATGACCATGCAAAGATGTCCAAGTTCTCTTTTAGTAGGTCATGCAACACCGACATCCCTTCTGGAAGACTGATACCCACCTTATGGTGACATTCGATGCTATCTACAAAAGTTAATTTCTTTTTACCCTCCACTTCATGGATGAAGGTCCCACGGACTTCTTTTAGGTATATATCTGACTCCTTTAAGAGAGTGGCCTCCTCATCTCATGCTCCACTAGAACTGACTTCTTCTTTCCATGGGGACGGGGCTAGCTCTTTGGGATGTTAAAATGGTATCATGGCAATTTTAGAATTTAAAGGAGAGTTAATTATCTCTTAACTCGAGGAGTCATCTTCTGATTATACCTCCAGGAAGGTCACATAAGAAGAACAATTTGAGTTCTATTTGGGCTGCAAGATTGGTGTTTATTGGCAAGATGCATCATCATCACCCTTTCTTAAGAAGGGTAAATTAGGGTGATAAGAGCCACTACTAAGAAGGGCTTATTTTTCTTAATCCACATCATATAAAAGGTTTTGCATCTGATGCAATTCATTTACCAGTCCAAAGGGTACCAAATTCATTCCATCTCATGGCATAGGAACTTTAGCTTTGGAAGCTTCTAAGACTTTTCCTCATTTCTATCCTCTTCTAGTTGAATAGATTCCTCCATCTCGTTTTCATTATCTTCATCTTGTCTTTTATCATTGTCTTATTTCGACTTTAACTCTACCTCTTTAAGGGCTATGTAATTGTATCTTTTGCTTTTGATTTTGTATCTCCTTATGTTTCTGTCTTTGGCTTTACTTTTGTTCCTAGCTCTACTTCCATCCTTGGCTCTGCTTTTATCTCTGGCTCTTTTGTGGCCTTGTAATAGGGAGAGTAGTACATCCATGCTTCTATCTCATTGTCAAAAGTAAATTTGGAAGTCATTTTTACTTTAGGTAGAATATATTCACCCATTGACAAGGACTTTGCTTCGTTTGGGAGTTGTCTTATAGTGCTCAATGTCACGGACTGTGCCTTTATTTTCTTGGAAAAGATATGTTTAACATCTTCTTCCTCTATTGATGTACCATCTGTAACTTCATTGGAGGTGTCTATTAACACTTTGATAGAGATGGATCCATTACCTTTTTGTGAGCCATACAACTTTACTAATATCTTGTTGTGGGTCCTGGGCCTAGGATCAGGGTTCCCTTGAACCAATCAGTGATACATCCTCTTGCTTCAAAAAGCCATGGTCTTCTTAGCATCAACAGAGGATATGAGATCCCATAGGAATTCGGTTTCACTATCAAATAAGTCACCTAATAGTCTCTCCTATGAGAGTTATCTTCACATATGGGAAAATTCCCAACGAATTAATTCTACTTTGGTCTGCTAATCTAATAAGACATTGTATAAGGTTACATGCCTTGCAGGCCTAGATCATTCATTATCACATCTGTCATTATGTTCACTAATGAGCCTCCATCAATCAATGCATCTACAATAAAACATCCCTCATCCAAACACCAATCTTTGAGGTACCAAGATACAGGAAGGTGTTAGCCACATCCACTCCTTTTGCTAGCTCTGGGGCCATATTGGACTTAGTGGTAGCTATGGGGGCAATTCTTAGGCTGGTCTTCTTGTTAATATGCTTTTAAATTTCTTTCAAAAACTAGGGAATAGCATCAACAAACTATTGAAATGTTAGGTTTGGTTTAAAGGTATCTAGATCTTTGACCAAGCCATATTCTTTGAAAAGATTCACGGGCTTCTCTAGCCAGCTAGGAAATAGGGCAATACCCACTTTCATATTTTCTCTTTCTTCTAGAAGCATCAACATTTGAACTTCTTCAATTACCAGGGGTACTTTTTCACCTCTATCTCTTGAACATTTGATTCTATCTCTATAATTTTCTCTATATCCTTTTGTGGCACTAAATTTCTCTATATTGTGTTGTTCTATTATGTGCTATTCTGTTTCTCTTTTGAAATATTGAACTTCATAGTTTTGATAGAGGGAACATTTTCTTTTGGAATTGTGGGTTTTCTTTTCTTGGCATGGGTTATTGCAGTAACTTTCAATTCCACCAAATTGGAAACCGGTTCTTGGGTCATCTGTTGATTATCATTGGTGTTGGCTTTCACAGGAGAGCTCAACTATGATAGTCTTTTATAGTATGGCCTTCTTTGCATCAACTGCATAAGGGCTTGTAGTCCATGAATCTTCTAGGTTTTGGAAATTTTGGTGAGACATATCCCTTTTCTCTGCATACATAACACTCCTTTTGATCTCTGGCCACCACCAAACTGTCTTCCTCTATAACTTTGAGCAAGGAACCTACTTGGACCAAAACTAGGGCCAAAATCTCTAGGCTTTGGTACGATATCTTGGGTTGTCATCTTGGATATCAACAAGTTGAATCTTGCTTCCTCATCTCTCTTTCTTTGTTCATGTATCTCCTTTAGAGAGTAGATATTCTCTATGATGTGGTTCTTCTTAAACAATACGAAGAGAAGGCTTTGATGATAGTTGGTTTCCATGTATATTCAATGGCTAAATGTCCCACTTGGTGGCACTTTTCTCACCATGCATTAGACGCATCACATCTCTTTCATCTCCTATAATACTAGATATACTAGTGGTATTCACCTTCAATGTTTGCAACTATTTTGTAATCACATCCATAAACTTTTTCTTAATGCTTGCAACTAAATTGGAAAAATAGTCCTTCAAATTTTCTCCTCCAGGGGTACGTGCAATAGGGTTTTGGAAAGTCTCTGTAATCACTATATAGACTAGTTGGATTGGTCCAAAGGATCCTCTATTCTAATTTTGATTCAGAGGTCCTATTGAGACTGGTGGGGTTGTTGGTTCCAGTTGGTAAGGTTCCAACATTTTTATTGAGTTTCCATTGGGGGCAAAACTATTTGAGGCCACTATTATCGTGGTTGAACCATCATTTGAGGTACTCTTGTTTGCAACCACTCTGAGGATTTGGTGCACTATGTATGCACTGTACTATGGCACTGTTTGCATCTAAGGATAGGGATAGTGAACAATCCCTAGGACAAATTTGGTGGATATACCATTCCTGGCACGATAGAAGGTAAGGCTCCTCTTCTTGAGGTCATCGAAAGCTTTACTTCAACTTCATCATACAATCTCACACCTTTCACTTATAGCTTGCAAGTTAACTAGTCTTCTCAATTTCACAAACTTATGAACTTCTGGTTGTAGGTCTTTAAGAAAAAATCCCTTCTGGATGCCTTCATCTAAGTGATGATTGGTCCATCTCTTCAGTATGAATTCCATTCTAGAGACATACGCTTTCACCTATTCACCAGAGGGCTCTGACTACTTAAGCTCATAAACTCATATTGCATCCGCTCTTCAAAACATTATGCTTGAATTCAGTGAGAAAGGCCACTTTCAAGTCATCCCATGTGCCAAATATTTCTCATATTTATCTCTCATACCATTGAAACTCCATGCCTTTGAAAGTGGCGGGAAATATTGCCAACCAATGCTCAAGGGTTCTAGCATTGTTGGGTATACATGCTACCATGAACTCCACTACATGAAGATGAGGGTCTTCATTATATACTCCCTTAAATATTGGCAGATAGACTACATTTGTTGATCTATTATCAATATTTCGAGGACAAATATGGCTAGGAAGGGGACCTTGATTGGCCATTTGGACTTATCTAAAGAATACCACAAGGGTTTTAAAGGAGGAATCTTCTCAACTTTGATTTTTGCACTCTCTGCTTATATACCTTTGTATTTTTTATAGTGCTTACCTCTTACTTGCATCATTCATCAGGGAGTCAGTTTCACCAAATTTGTATGTACTCAATTGAAGGGAATGAGAAGGGCTTCAATCCATGGAGGACTCTCTTGGTAACATTTCTTCTACTTCCTTCTTTTCAGCGTCTCTAAATTCAGCTTTCATTCCACTACAGAGGGGAAGATATTCAATTTTGAAGGTATTAAAATTCATTCTTCTGAGGATCACCATAGTGTGCTTGTCTTGATAATACCAACTTCTTTGGAGGGCTTCAACAGCATAAATTGTGAATAAAACTCTGTCTACTAGATTTTAGTGAGTTGCTAATTGGATAAATAGAAGGTTATCAATGCACCAAGCATCCAATATATCTTATTGTTGAGGGTCCATAAACAAATTCCAACTCTTTTCTTCTAAACCTCTACTCACCACGACTCTTGAAGATTCTTTGCTCTTCAGCTTTGTGAAAAGCTATTGGCTATTGTGATACAACTTTTTGTAGCTTCAAAAGACAGTGGAATCAATCAGTCCCATAGAGCCTGCATTAGGATGGTGACATGCTTTCGCCATAGAGAAATGCACTTCTTGTAGAAAAAGTAGAATGTAGATCACCAATTCTTCAATAGTAGTAGGAATTCTACAATCTTTCATTGCTTTTCTTCCTCTTCAATAGTGCCACTTCTTCCATTTTTTGCCTTTGTTGGTGATTGTTGATGGACAGTATTTCCCTGGTTGCACATTAAAAACATAGAACCCCAAGAGGAACACCAAGAAAAATGGAAAAAGTACTACAAGAAAATATATCTTATCATATCAATAAGCTTTTTTTTCTTATTTTAATCAATCAGAAGAAGAAAGACAACACCAATCTTCACAAATCTTCATGCAATATCATATAGCGAATCTTTCACAAATTTATCACAATAAATCTTCAACATATTCTTTGTATATTTTATAAAAACTATAAAAGAATCACAATGACACAAAAGAGAGATAAAATTTGAATGGAATTCATCACATAGGATTCATCTTTCATCATCTTCATAGTCTTTGTAGTCTCTCTCTCATGTAGATACAATGTTTCTCATAAAAAATTGGGTCTTTCTCATATTCTCTCTCACATATGCTATCTCACAATAGTACATTGGAATAACCAAGAATAACTCTCAACAATTGTCTCTTGGTTGTAGATACCTCTCCCAAGAGGTATGCCTAATATGAAGAGTTACTAGAGCCACTATAGTGTCCCTTGGAAGCTCATGTCACTGTTAATGTAGTCTTTAGTTTAAGTCTTCTTCAGCTACTTTTTCAACTTCTTCAAGCTATTTTCAGCTTGTATTCTTCCTCTTTAAAGATTTCAAAACATTCCACAAGTTAAAAATCCATCCATCAGAACACATATAGAAGCAAATAGAGGCTTACAAAACAGATACAGAGGCTCTACAAAACACATTAGGGCCAAAAACGCTTCAAAAAATACACTTTTATTAATCACGGGATTAAGGAAAGAGCCAAAGAGATTTTTCCACGTACACAAGAATATGGTATTCTTGTCTCGTCCTTTTTGGAGATAGTAGAGTCCACTTCGTGCTTATCTCCTCTCTTTTAGCTAAAATCTCCAAATTCTGGCACGTTTTGGTAGTCCCAAAGTCCTTATTTGCTTATAAAATCTGACAAAACCAGTTATGATAAAGATGTTGTGAAGTTAATAATCATTTTTTTGAAAGTCGAGAGCTTTTACCACCTCCACTATATTTCATTAGTATTTTCAGTATTTCTTCTTTGTTCATTCATCTTCCTCCGTGAGCTTCTTTCTTTGCTCATTTACTTTTCTCAGTGAGCACTTTTCTCTGCGAATTCAATCTAAGTATGGCATCCAAAAGGTGCCCATCTCGTTTAATAAACTCATGCACTACCTATAGCCAAGGAGTAGACCAAAATCGAGAGCCCAAAACCTTTTGCATAAACGATTGGGTGACCATATTGCCATCTTGCAAAGGCTCTCATAAGGTTAAAAGAAAAAAAAGAGAGGATATAAAACATCACTGGAAAGGGCATATCATTGCTTTCAAAATTACCCATGAAGGGTGATTAATCAAAGTGCAACATGTTTACATGGCCAAGGATATACACTTGTCTCTTAATGAATGTGTTTGCCAGTAGACACATTGTAAATCTTAAGTTGATAACATATATGATATTTTTTTTCATTTAAGCAAGTATTAATATCAAATTCTTGGCTGTAGATATATTTTCATCAAGTACTGAATGGCAACCTATGGAGAGTTTGAGTGAAACTTTCAATGCGATTCATAAGGCGTTTGCAGACATTATATCTGCTGATGAGACCGTCGGTTCTTTTAGTGAGAGAAGAATTTTTATATATTATGCATAGTATGTGGTTCCATCTGAAAAGAGTACATATAGAAATATCAAGAATTTGCCATTGCCAAGTTTCTAATCTCTAATTTGGGAGGTTCCTGATAAGGCAACCATGCATAGTTTTAAATTCAAAATATGTCAAGATATTCAAAAGTCCATGACAGCTGGAAGGATCTCAAGAAGAATATGCTTGTCATGGTTTATCCCCTTACATATCTTTGTGGGCTGCTACAGAATAGCAAACTTATAGAGAACAAAAGTATCTTGGCTAAGTAGAAATTTTTGGTGCGCAAATCGGTCGCTGTATGCTCACGTAGTGAATCCCGGAAGGTCCCCATCAACTTCTCGCACAAAGAATCCTCTTTGTGTATGAGCCCCGGTCATCTAAGTTTACGGAATCCACCGTAAAACCTCACGGAATCCACCGTGGAATATGCCTCTTGGCATCATACCCTCGGGTACTAATGCAAGACAATCAAGTTAACAAACTCCGAGTCCTGCACTTCCGAAGTCAAGTCCTGCAAATCAACTGTGATCAAGTCCTGCAAGTTCACTAAGTTGGCTAAGTCTGCAACTCTGCAAGTCGGCTAAGTCTGCAACTCTGCAAGTCATACTAGTCAACTGGAGTCAGAACTGACTTGTGCTCAAAACTCCTAGAAGGGTTGTTCCTGCGCAGAAACTCTGAACTGCAAAGTTGTTCGTGGCAAAGTATTCTACCCATACACAGGTCCGCTGAAGTATTTTCAGCATACGAAGAAGGAAATATCATAGATTTTCTGAAAATTGAGAAAGAAATACCCAAAAACACATAGCCTTGTAACCCTGAATTTGAGCTACACTCATCCCGCTAACTTGATTTTGAGTGAGAAAGGTCTTTTGAGTTTTACAGGATGACGGAATCCACCGTGGAATATGCCTCCTAGCATCAATTTTACAAAAGTAAAACTAGATAACATTTTAGGAAAGCTTTGGAAATCTGGAGAGATTGACCATAAGGGCGACACCATGAGGTGTATTATATGCCCCCAATCCTTGTCTTTATGTTATAATATAGCACAAAAAACTCTTGCTTTGGGTTTTAATCATAGGAGATATAAACTTAAACTTGGCATCCGGATTCCCTTAGATTATGATATAGATTGCACGCCCTTCAATCTTAAGATACAAGTTATAGAAAATGAGGTAAATATCACTTTCAATTGGAATCTTAAAGATGTAAGGGATACCTTGGAGATGCTAGACTATGCATCCCCATAATATAAGTTCAAAGTAAACGATAAAATAGTTGAGAAAAGAGCTGAACTCTCTTTCTCTTGTATGAGTTGCTTGCCTCCCATAATTATAAGCTTCGAGCCATAAATATGAAAACATTGATGACATTTACATTTGACAAAAAGCTTTTCATTGAATAAAGAGTTACAAAATTGAAGTGTAGATATACAAGGATCTTGCTTCATTTGCCTCTATTTGTCTTCTTTCAGCTTTGTAACTTCTTCATCACTTTTTGAAAATATATCTAATCTCCTTGTAGTGGCTTTTTTCTTTGGTTGGTTGAAGAATTTGACTTGGACAAGGATCCTCTTCTCTTCAAGGGACTGTTGAGAAGATGGATAAGAAAGTATTGACATTTCTGTCTTTTTGTAGCTTACCTTACTTCTCTTTCTAGATGACTTTCATTTTGTCTTACTCTTACTCTTAGTTAAGGATTTAAGTGGAGGAGAGTCGGGGTCGACTAGCATGATTTCCATGTCCAAAATTAACTCAATACCTCTCTCTCTTATTCACCATGTGTATGAATCGAGGTAATCTTGGCATTACAAGGAAAGTTGTAATAATTTGTTAGGGCAGTGATAGTTTATACTTGTAGGGAGTTAAAACAAAGAAATGGAATTATTATAAAATTTGATGATAATGCAACAGTTGTGAAAATTGAAAGACATGTTGCTTAAAAAAAAGTGAAAGATACTTACATTAATCCCATCTATCTTGAGAATCTTTGAATCTATTGTCCTATAAACATTTGAAATCACTCTCCATCCACAAGAATACGCATCATTTTGCAAGGGCACTTCTTATAAGAGAAAGCTATATGGTTTTTGAGGATCAACAAGATCCTCATATGTGTCCAAAAAGGTAAATGCCAACTTGCTAGCATTATAAATGAAAACATGTTACTTAAAAAATACAATAAAATAAAATAAATAATAAACCAAAAAGTGAGGATTATTTTATTCAACTCACATTTTTTCTTGACCGTGGATACCACTAAGAGAGTTCATAAGGATAAATTTTCTAGTAAGAATATCAATATATATTAAGCTCCAATGTTCTCTGCAAAGTAAAATGTTAGTAAGAAGTGCATACTATAAAGAAGTATACATTAAGCCCTTTGCAAAATTGCATACCTTTCAACATAAGGAAAAAAAATGGTGGTTGAATGTTTTGAAAAATAATTCTATGTTTGAACGAGATCTTGAAAACAGTTCCACTAATAACAGTGGATCAACGATAAATATAGTTTTAGAAATTTCTTGGCTGAGAGAAGCAATCAACGCCCTAAAACCAATAGCAAAAACAAAGGAATGTTAGTTGCAATAAACAAAAATTCCATTAAAAATTTTTGAGTAAAAAAGCCTTACGTTATGCAACAAAATACTACAAAATCTGACAATTGAATCTTTCTTAACAAGCATGGATTTGTCCTCAGGGGAAATACTAAGATAGTCTTCTTCTAACGAAGTATAGGAGACATTCACAATCATTTGCCTGTATACCTTCCCCATTCTCTTCAGATTGACATGACCAAGGACAACTATTTTCCTCTTGCAAACTTCATCCTCTGACTCGATAATCTCTTGTGGTCGTTCTTGATGGGTGGACACTTGTTTCGGGTTCTTAATTGACGGACACTTGTTTGGGGGCGGTATTTGTAGGGTATAAATGTGTCATCTCCTCAATCACTGGCCATTTTGCTCTCCTAGATAATTTTGGAGGAACGTTAACACTTTTTGATCAATAGTGGCCAAGGGCCTCAATACCTTGTCGAACCTATACCTGATTCTACTGACCATACTAAAGTCTTTGTTCATCAAAGTCACTCTATGAGTGTGGGCAACAACACTGTTCATAAAATCAATAATGAAGTCTTCAATAGCCTCTTGAAGGCAAAGAATGGTTGCAATCTACCATTTGTTTTGCATGCCAACTTCATTGGACACCCTTGATAATCTATAAGAAATATCTTTGACAACTCTGATAAATGTTGTCTTTGGAATCGCATGCTGTGTAGCTGTTTGTGCCTTGCTTATCTCACTAAAAATTTTCTCTACATAAAAAAATCTATACTTTCTCTTTCTCTTAAACTTGGAAGGGTCTTCTTCTCCATGGGCATAAGAGGATCCATGTTGCTCTATCTGTTGAAAAGGGTCTCTAAGGGAGGTTGGAAACTTGGCAGTTGTAGAGGGGGACTGTACATGATGAAGCTTACTATGGGCAAGAGAAGACACTATCTCTACACTAGATTGCTTAGATTCCATGGCAGGAGACCGAGGGCAACTAGGGGTAGGTGGGATCTCAGGAGGGAAAGATTGAGAAGCTGATGGCCTTGTCTCTTCCTCACTCTCTTTGTTGTCTATATACACCTTCATTGCAATCTACTTTGTCCTAGCCATTACCTGTTGGAAAATGAGATAAGTTAGAACATTTTGAAACTGTAAGAAAGAAACTGGACTCCCTTCATGATGATGAAGTCCACTCAAAACTGGACTCCTGCAATCTTCAACGGCCAATTCTTCAACACTCTGAATAGCCTAACTTTCATCCTATTGGCCTTTGTGACATTAAACCTAGCATTCGCGATAGGCAGATTACCCCAAGTTTGGAGCACTATTTGGCTAAGTACACTAACTCTAGTGATGAGACCTGAAATGGGCAAGCACTGGCTATGGTACTAGCCGGACCTCATGCTCATAATAGACAAACACACCCACATGGCCTCGCGGGCCAGGAGTGTCTATCCATTGCTAAAGGACAAACTGTCCTAAAGCCTAATCTATGCATTTATAGTTTTGTAGTCCAACATTTCCCTTTCTATAAACTTCACAGATGGAAAACCCTTACACATTGGCAATAAATACCACGATAATCACATACATGGGAGGCAACCTCTCGGTGGAAATCACCGCTGCCCCACTGCAGCTCTCCTACACTATAGGGATTGGCCCCTTGATGTGCTGCTCAACATATAGCTCCAGGAGATACCATGTGTCCTTACCAAATAATCTCCCAAGAACGAACGTCTATCCTACGGCTTAGGATGCCTTTCCACACTCAAGCATGGGTCATTGTCATTGAAAACAGGTGCTATGCATCCAGGTTTTTTATTTTGACACCATGCTTACATGCACATGCAAAGTGAATGATCCTAAAGTGCTCAAACATCATTTTTAAACCAGACACGTGTTGTGCACAACCAGGCTTTCAAATGCTTATTCCCTAACATGTTGCGACGATGTAAGGATAGCACCGAGACACCACTTGTGCTACTATCCTCTTAATTAAAGTACAAAACCCTATGTCATGATGTGCATCAGAAAATCAGCAACAATCAACACGCAAACCACACCATTCAAACCTCCCAACCCCCTACGTTTAGGTATTGCTTTCATTGCATAGGTGTAGAGGTTCATTTTGTCATATTTTGACGTATAGAAAGTGATAAATCACAAACTTTGACAAGGAGATAGGGAAAATTGAGGCTAAACCTCATGCTTTGTCACTACCATACATCCACAAACAATCATTATATTTTTCCTTATTTTTGTAAGACGTATTTCTATTTTTCCCTTATTTTCTCTATTTTCTTGATTTATTTGTCAATAAAATATGCTATTTTATGATTTTTCTTGTTGTAATCACTTCAGCATACTAACATTCAATTTATCTTCCATTTTTTCCCCATGGGAACACCTTTCACCTACCCGGAATGGAAAAACTACCATTTTGCCTCTTAAAAACCGCATTTTGGGTTTACGGGAATTAAATAGAGCATGTACATCATTACAAAATCAAAATTTTTTGATAAAAAGTAATTATTCATAATGCAACCAGCACACAAATAAATTTTCATCCAATAAGAACATGATTATCATCATAAACTATAAAAAATCCTTCATTTTCTTCATAAAAATGGTCATACCGTGTTTTTACGTAATCGGAGACGCCTTGAATGACTACATAATTAGCAAATGGACCCTCCATTGCTCTCAATTCAATGCTGTGCATCAATCTTTAGCATCTCCATCAATCTCCATCACCATTTCCTTCATTCTCTCTCCCCGGTTCCTCCTTCAAGATGGTGCACATGAACAACCCATAGGGAAGAGAGAGAGGGAGGAGAGAGAAAGACTAGATTCAGATCTCTTCATCTAGACAGCTATATCTCGTGTGAAGACCGGCGATGTGATCAGCCAAGAGGGAGAAGTTGAGGCCCAATGTCTGTTGGATGGGTTGCTCACAGTCTCCAATCATGATGGGGGGGGATGATGGTGCATTTTTCGGCCGCCATCTTCACACCATGTCTTCATGTTTCTTCCACGTTTTGTTCATAATTTTTTTTTTTGGGTTGTGGGGGGGGGGGGGGAGGGGGGTTTAAAATTCCCAAAGGGCACCCCCCCCCTTTGGTCCTCTCAATGTCCACCTTTTCAAATCTTGGCCATTTTTGGCCTCTTCCTCGTCCGGGCTCCATTTTAGCCTCTGAAAAATCTTGTGTGTCCGTCTCGATATCCCACATTGACTGGTAGCTCCTGACATCCCATGCGGTAGTCAAAAAAATTATAAAAAATCCACAAGTGTCGCTCAGATGCATTTTAAAAGCCGTCTTTCACTTGGTGCTTAAAATCGTCCTAGCTGCAACCGCCGCCTTCGATGTTAAATATTTTTCCCCTAAATTTCGAATTTTTTGGCAAATTTTAGGCACATCCTAGGCTCAAAACTCCGCTCTCATTGGTGACCACGGAATAGGGCAACTCAACCCGTCAAATCCCACAACAAATCTACACAAAACAACCAAAGGAAGCATCAAGCTGATACAAAATAGGTACATATTAAAACACAACACAATGCTCACCCTACCCCTTAACAAAACCAAGGCATGAAATCCACAAGGAGTAGGCCTAGCATAATCTGATAAAAGGGCCAAAGCTAGTTACTAACCGACTGCTCCAACATGGCCAAACTAAAAAGAACTATCAAAGAGGTTGCCCTAAGTGGTGGTCTGAACTACCTACCTAACTAAGGACAACACAACCAGGAGCTCCTACTAGGCGAGGACTTCTATAGCATGATCAAGAAGTATTTTCTTCTAGCACATTCCTTCTTTTAGGTTTGTATTTTTCCATACTCGGGCATGTAAAAAGAAGGGAGCTGAGCGTAGTGACCCAAGGAGAAATTTCCTACCAGGTGCCAGACTTCGGACCAAGGTCTACAGTCACTTTTCTTTCAAAAAAATAAATTTGGGCCCTTGGCTACCCAACCAGGAAAGTGGCTCCAAGCGCAAGACTTCGGACTAGGGGTGTGCAAACACTTTTTTTTCAAAAAAAATAATTTGGGCTCTTGGCCACCTCATGAGTGCACGTGTGAAGTTTCGTCACATTCTAATACAAGGTTATGGATTTACGATCACACGATGGACAGTGCGTATGAAGCTCCATTAACCCGATTTTGGGGTTTAAATGGGTTAAAAGTTCATTCTTCTTCTCATTTTCACATCTTGATTTCTTTGCTTCCTCCATTTTCACATCCCCAATCTCTGTCTCTTCTCTGTCTTGCCCTCCTTGTATGGCATGGACCAAGCAAGCATGTCGCCGTTTTGGCCCCAGAAAGACATCAGGCCAAGGCCCGCCACCTAGAGCACAAGGTGGAGCCTCCTCTAGTGCAGCGACAGATGCTCCCCGTAGAGCACAAGGACCACCACAGAAGAAGAGGAGATGGAAATCAGGCATTGTTGCACTTCGAGAGATAAGGAGAATCCAATGCGGATACGAGCTTCTCATCCCAAAAAGTTCTTTTCATAAAGTTGTTTGAGAAGTCATGCAAGACTTGGAGCCGAAAGGGATGGGAAGATTTTGGGCACGAGTGCGGGATGGCCTACCAGTAGGAAGGTGGACTACTGCAGCCGTGGAGGCCCTACAAACCACTACAAAGGGGTTTCTCATTGACTTGTTCGATGATACACAGCTTGCAGCCATCCATGCAAAGCATGTTACAATCACAGACAAAGACATAAACTTTATCATTCAGCTTCGACACGGCAAAGGGACCCTGCCATAGTTTACTAGATTAATGATGCAAGGTTTGTAGTGAGTGTTACAACGCCATAACATCTTGGAAGCCCAAAAAATTTTGTACTCTGCCACATTGGAATATTTATTTATATATACATAATATCTCGTGCGATGTGTACTAAATTCAAATAATTTAGTAAAGTTATTTTGCTTTGTTTCTTGAAACGCATGACTTTTAATTTTTGTTTAATGTACGAACGCATCAAAAGTAGTAATAGGTATGGATACAAGTTACGTTATTGCTTATACACAATCGCAAGAGTACAGTACTACGCGTTGAATTATGTTAATATATACGGATGTGTCATTCACGTACCACACATTATCGTCGCACTTACATAATCGCAAGTGCAGTACTACGCGTTGAATTATGTTAATATATGCGGATGCGTCATTCATGTACCACACATTATCGTCGCACTTACATAATCGCAAGTGCAGTACTACGCGTTGAATTATGTTAACGTATGCAAATACGTCATTCACGTACCACACATTATCATCACACTTATATGAATCACACATTTATTTAATAAATATTTATTTGTAGGGACAAAGTAAAGTATCTTATATTCATCAAGAAGAATACATGTGATGGTTATTAGTGATGGTAGATACAAAAAGCTGATAGCCAACAAGAACTCTCAATTGTTCCTTGGCTTTTTCTTCGGTGGAGAGGAGGGGCCAGCTTCTGATGAAAATATAAGTTCCTTCTTTGCTTCAAAAATGATGCGCTCCCCCTTCATCTCTTTCTCCAAGAGAAGTGGATCCGACACTTTAGCGAGGTCGCCTAATATCGCAAGCACACACATAGCTCCACCCCACATTTGATCAAACAAATAAAGAAGCTTTGAGTGCTTGATTAGCACCACCTTCTCTAGGCTAGCTGTCACAGGTATCACTCGAAAAGGTCGAAACTTGGTCAAAGCTCAAATTTTCATAATTATTTCTTGCCCTCCTCGTGAGCACTTCTTATGGAAGACCACCAAATCTGTAACAAGGTTATTGATATACTCCTTATGAGGTGAATCCTTGCGTTGGTCCGCATGTCGAGCTCCTCCTTGCCTTGATGCAAAGTCATCTATATACAGTATGTCCTGAATGACAAAGTCACATCAAACAATATATTTAGCGACTAACCTAAAGTCATCAAAAAGTGATGAAACTTGATGGTAGGGTGCGTCGGGTCCCCCGGAGTCCACCAGTGAAATCTTGGCAAAAAATGATGCCTGCTGCTACCTTGTCCGAAGTCTTGCGTCTAGGGCCACTTTTTGGGCTAAAAAGTGGTCCCAAATGCTGGACTTTGAGACCAAAAAGTGGCCCCAAATGCCAGACTTCGGACAAAGCAGCTGCAGGCATTATTTTTTGCCAAGATTTCACCTATGGACTCCGGCGGACCCGAGCACCCTACCATCAAGTTTCATTGCATAAAAATATATGGTAATTAGAAATCTCACCTTCTCTAGACCATCTTGTATCTTCATTTCCTCGTGTGTCAGAAGGGAGGCACGTGCCTCTTTGGGCAGAGGGATCTACAAACTCCTTGGTAGGAAGCTAGGGTCTTGGTCCAAACAAATCATGCTGTAGTGCTTCAAATTCAGCATCAGACACAAGGAAATCTTCTTCAACTGAGGTTATATGCTCCTGTGTTGCTATGATCCCACTCACTGTATCTAAGCTTGTGCCATCATATCTTCCAATCTCTGCCATTGTTGGATGCACATCCATGTAATCATAATCGATTAGGTCTTCCATTGAATCCTTGACTAGGATAGAATACAACTCTTCTTCCTTCATTTCCAATTATTGCAGTACATCTAATAGAAGTAAGTATTGTGCACCATCTACTTCAACGGGTGTCAAGGAGGTAAGGTTGGGTTTGTCGACTTGTGGTGGCTGTTCTAAAAAAGATGGCACCATGAGAGCCAACCCTTTCTCTATCACCACTCGATGTTCCTCTTCAACATTTATGAGTTCTTCAATGGGTTCTTCTCCTGTGTATGTGATAGAAACAACCTGTGGAGTTGTATCTTCATCGCTCTCCTCCTCTAGGGGTGTATCCAATACAAGGAGGTAAATTGCCAATGCACAATCACACTCCAGGAGATCCAAAGGTGATGTACATGGTGCACTTTCCATGGGAACAATGCATACTCTATGCAAAGGATCCACATGGGCCAGACACCTACTCACCACTTTTTGGTGATTCTTCCCTACCTGAAATACTATGAGTTGTTCCAGAGGCACCCAAGTCATGTCAGATCCCTTGATGGAGTATGTGCATGTAGTAATGGTGCTCACAAAGTCTTCCAAAACCATAAGGGGGGGATCCAGCGATGAGAACACGCTTTTAAGGTTGAAGTTCTTAGAGAAAACCTAGAATATCTCGTCACCCTGGTTGGCAAAGATTGTCTCATGGATCCACTCATCAAAGTGTACGCAAGCATCCATTGTAGCAGGTAGGAGGGATGTGGTGGATATAAAGAGATGAAGAGAGAAAGTGTGAAATGAAACAATGAAACAAGAACTAAACTAGTTCTACCTTAAAAACCTTAAGTTTTAAATCATTAAGGGTTGTTCGCATACGATATTTAGTTATGGCTTTACTTACATCTTTGTAAATTTTACATGCATAGGTAAATGTGTTGATGTGGAAAGTGTATAACAAGTGTATGTTTTTGCATAAATACCATAATTTTTAAATATTGCAAGTTTGTAAGCGAAAATATTCTATTGGCAAAAAAAATCCAAAAATTTACAAGTGTTGGATATTACAACTTGTGGTGTAGGGATTTTTAGGAAGACTCTACAATTTCTAAAATATGTGGAGCCACACACTTTTCGCTGGTAATAGTATCCTCAACTTGGCTTCGAATTTTCCTACCATCTAGTTTAAAATAGAAGCTAACAGGTGGATTCTGCATTAACATTGTAATTTCTTGGCGCATTATACTCAAGGGCCAATCATCCTCCATTTGCAACACTTGGGGCTTGCAGCCCTCACAAATAACAGTAACATCCACAGCTACACTTTCACGCATGTCTTGATCAAGACACAACCATTTACCCTTGAGCATCCTCCATCTACGATACTTGAACACTAGGCATAAAGTTTGTCGTGCGACAAAGTACCTGTAATTGGAAAGGAAAGTTAGCCGATTCATCCCAAAGTAAGATAATAGTCAACTAAGAGAGAAAATTTTTACCCGAAAGCCATGTCCGTTGTTGTGACTTGACACTCCACTGTGTTAGGACTCTGAATTATTTTTTATGTCCAAGTTTTGCCTAGAATCCTTGTTACATAATCCTCTTATGTATTTTTTATGACGTACGTGCTTTTGATACATCTCAAACCCTTACATTCCTTCAACATATGTGCAAAAATTGCAATCGGTATGAACCAGCTTAGATGTACATTCTTTGAGCCGGTGCTTGGCTTTATAGAATTCAATATGTCTACTAAAATTTTTGTGCTACACATGTGCAAAATGTTGCTATTACACAATGGCCATTCTATGCTATTGAGTTTCGATATGTGCATATACTCAAGGGTTCCATATTCTTGACTCCCCTTGGATAATATGTACTTGGAGTCATAGAAAAAAAAAGGTCCTCTGCGAGTTGCTTAGTTGTACGCCCCTCAAAGAGCAATCTACCAATTTCGAGGTGGTAACACTTAAAAAAATTAGTGTAACTCTCAACATTTTGCCACTCACAGCAATCCGAAGAGTATACTTCTGTAAATACAAGACAATTTGTTGCATAGGTATCATGAAAGTTCTCATTCTCAATGAGTTGCAAATACTTACTGTTTGCAATGTTTCGTTGAAAGGGCACAGTGGGCACAATGTGTATTTGTTTTTGCATGAATACATGTTGTACAAACGCCTCTGTTACAAGGTGAGAATCAACATTCCTTTTTCTGAGAGATAAAATTTTACCGTTCTAGTGCTTTGATACATCTACAATTGCAGATGCTTTCACCCTGCAAGCTCCCTTCATACTTGGACACATATGTACCCAAGACAAGCAATGATACGTATCAGTGATCCAATTTCCTTCTTCATCTTTTCGATTACGTACTTCTATCAAGAGAATGCTTGTTCTTCTCTTAGGCATTATAACCTATGCATTAGATGTAAAGAAATATGTATTAACCCTTAAATAATAAGAATTTTAAGTCTGTCTAGTTGTAACGTGTCCCCTGTCCACTTATAGGACAGTCTTAGCAACCCATCGAAAAGAGAGTCTAGAAAGCGATGCTCGACACTCCCAAGGAATGTCATGGGGTTTGCGATCTAGGTCTTCCCGAGTCTGCCATGAAGTGGAAGCATTCCGGTCGTTCCCACTTAGAACCGATGTGAATTAGGGTTTTCCTAATGGTCAAGTTCCTAGAAGGTAGCTACCGTCGAGTCCCAGACGAACTACTTTGCATAGAAACATCAGGGTCAAAGCCGATTTATATTATACTTGGTTCAAGGAGAATGGGAAACGAGAGGGATGCAAAGTTTGACCTCTCTGCCCGTAAGGCATAGTCCCATTCCGTTCCCCTAAAACAGCATAAATCGGGACTCTAGCTCTATAGATTCTAGGTCATTGTTATCTCGCTGTCAATTCCTTTTACAAAAGTTTCCGGCCAACCGGGACCACCCTTCCGTAGGACAGACCCAGAGTCACGTCCACCGCACTTTCCTCGGGTTGTTTTAGTTATCTAATTACCTACCACATTTAGTTTGACAAAGAAAAAATAGCTTCCTTAATTAGACAATTAATCACCGGTTCCTTCACGTAACTTAGGCACTGACACAGAAAAACATTGTCAAACAAGTTCCTTTTTTAATATTTGATCTTTATTTATCAGTCTTTGGAATACATCAAATAAACCTGCCCGAAGGCTATTCCAGCAATCCTCAGGGATCGCTATTCCAAGTTTCGCATGTTGAACTAGTATGCGGGCCTCGAGATCCCATCTCGAGTCATGTCGGCCTCTTGTGTAGGATTTGGAGACAAAGGGTTTACGGCCAGAGCCTCCCTTGGCACCCAAGCGTCCTCCTGCTCCAAGTAGCACCCACGGAGAGACCTATCGCAGCGGGTTCGGTCCACGTATCCAGTGCGGCTAATAACCCTCTTGGATAGGGTCAGGCAGACAGTCAGAGGTAACTAAAACTACCTCTCCCTCCAGGCTCTCAACTTGAAGCATTAGTTGCTTTTTCTAAATTAGTTCCTTGAGCAAAGAAGTACAAACAGTGCATCTAAATGTACAATCACGAGCATTTCAGTGGTCATTTGTACGACCAAGTGCTAAGGTGTGATTACTTCTTCCCGAACGCTTTCAGCATTCGACCCTAGATCCATCGCAACTTGGTAAGATCCCAAGGGTTTCGTAAACCGAGTTGCTTGTTTACCCTTTTCTCCTTGGTTTAGGGTTTATACCCTGTTGACCCAAATTGTCACTACTTTAGGTTTCCTTACATTGTGGTCAATAAATCCTGGACAACCTCGTCGCTCTAACTTGGTTGTTCAACTGCTTTCTTGGCAATTCATAACTCCCCTTGCTTGGCAAATCAGTCCTAAGGAAGGATGATGTAGTAGGATGACTACTCATCCTCTAGAAAATTAGACTTGTACTTAGAACTCCTCAAACTTGGTCTAAGGAGTGGCAATACTATTTTGTGATTTAGACACAAGACCATATGACGTTGCAGCTTGTTGCACGAGATACGTGTCAGCACCTAACTTGTGGGATTATTTTCTCATCACACGGTATTCCTTGGTCAAGAATACCTTTGATCAAGATGTAGGGTTTGGGAGTCCTTTTGACTCAATCCAAAACCTTGACCCTACTAGGCTGATAAACATTTTGGTCTTAGGGTTCCTAAATTCCTTGCGGGAGTCTAGCATTTGGTCAACTGATCCTTAGGGTGAGAACCCTAGATCATTCTTGCACGAAGATTAAATAATCCTAACATTTCGTGGATGCGAGTAAGACCTTTAAGATTGGAAGTATTAGATCGGCATCCCAAGTTGGATACTAGGCAGAATTTTATCATAGCTTATTCCTACCTAGCACATTGAGGTGATCGTCATATGCTAACTAATCATTCCTTTATGATTCTCATGTAAGCTACTCAATTATATGCAAATTACTTAGTTGATCTAATCAACCCACGATTAAAGATGATCTTCCCTTTTAAAGATGCAAATACTTTCTAAAAGGTGTAAGTAACTGCAAGATGAGTGAGATGTATCATTCCATGCAACTTCAAGACCAAACACCTTTTTGCCTTTATGCGACTAAAGGATCTCTAGTAATCTTTCTTTCCCTTGCCCTATACTATAATGATTGACATTCAGATCTAACTCTTATAAACCCTAACATTGATACATCGAATTCAAGCTTTTGCATTTTAATGAAGGTGCATCATTTCCCAAATTCAAACTTTGATAAAAGATCTCCATGCATGAGCGAATGCAATGAGTCCATCATTGATTTAATCCTTCCTTTATCACTTAACCCAAACTAGAATGTAATTATCATCGCATGCGATTTGTAAAGTACATAAATCCTTTCCATGCATTGCAACTATTCGGACATCATTTAATGGGCATCTACGATTATCTTGTACACGAGTCACAACTAGGAAATTATTACATAAGTGCATTATGTGTTATATGCCTTGTCCTTTGCGCGATGCAACAAGGATGCCTTTGCACAATTCCGTCTTTTTACTTATGCATCATACGTTCACAATTTCAACTATCCTTGACCACAGAAGTGCAAGCAATTGCAAATACTCGACATGCAACTAAACTTTGTAGATCGAATGAGTATATAAATTTCCCAATGCATTTAAACTTTCCTATGAAAATTAAAACATGCTTAATGCATCCTTTCCATGTGGGGTTAATTTTCAGATCCCGGGCATTCAATACCGGGGCATTGTCCACTCTTGTACTTTGGGTGGAAGCTCCCACGTGCGCTCCTCTCGCCTTTTGTTTAGGAGCCATTGATGCAGTAAATTTCGTCTTAGCAACTCTCCCTTGGTTCACTTACGCATTTCGAAGTCAGTTTGTCTGAGATCTCCTCTTCTGCGCAGGACACAGGCCTTGCAAGACACAATTTTAAAAATAAAACTGGAGGCACGGGGTGAACTAGGCCTAGGGAAGCTTCAATAGAAGCTTCTCAAGCTTCTGGACACAGAGAGGTGACATGGAGTGATGATTGGGGATGATGATGGAGATGATGACGATGGAGGTGAAGATGACGACTACGATGACGATGATGATGATGATGGCACAGCAGCCTGGCAGCGTGGCTTGAACGGTGGCGGCGGCAGCACGATGACGACGGCAACAGTGGGCAACACACAATGCCTTCCTCCTCTCCCCTCAAGCATGGGAGGGGGGTGCATATAGGTTGAAGGGGGCAGGGATGTAGCCACACAAGTGGTGGGTTGCATGCCTCCTCCCCATGCTCCTCCAACACCTACTCATACTCCCTCTCCCCGCCATGCAATGGATGAAGGGGAGGGAGTTTTAAAAAAATTTGCAAATAATTCCTTTATCCTTTTTCCCTTGAAGGGGAGTTCCTGCGGTGAACTACGGATTCGAGCCATGGCTTCCTACACATGACACAGGACTGGTGTTTGTTAATGCACGAGGGTGGAGCACTTAGCCCAATATTTCATGGTTGCGGGAGATTACTTTGGATTGCTTTTGTGCAGAACCTAGAGTTGTTAATATTTCATTGTGGAAATATCACATTCTCTCCCCCTTAGAGGAATTGAGATGTCCTCATCTCGAGAAAATCTGGGGGTATTGTTGGTTGAGAGTACTTTAATCCATCCAAGTGGCATCCTCTTCGGGGTAATCTTTCCACTGGATGAGGTATTCTCTCAAGGTCCTGGATCTCAAATGACTCTCCCTAACATCTAAGATCCTGTCAGGCCGTAGATCAAGGACTCCTCGGCTCGGCATTAGAACTTGTTGGTCATCAAGCACATGACTAGGGTTAGGCACATATTTTTTCAATAGACTAATATGGAATACATTATGAACTTTTAGATTTTCGAGGAGTTGCAGTCTGTAAGCATTAGTTCCTAGGCACTTGAGAATCTTGTAGGGTCCATAGTACCTTGGACTTAGCTTTTTGCATTCACCCAAGGATAGGGAACTCTTCTTTGAATGTACGCAAATGAAGACCATATCACTTTCAACGAAGGATCTATCTTGACGTTTCATATCCGCGTAAGCCTTCTATCTATCCTTGGCGACTTGGATGTCCTGTCTTATTGACTTGATTTGGTCATCCATGTCTTCCAGCATCTGCTTTGAAGCTTCAACCCTCAAGGTTGGATCCGAAAAACTCAAAGAACTACAACAATTGTGCCCATACAATGCTTGAAAAGGGGTCATCTGAATGCTTTGTTGGTAAGAAGCATTGTATGCAAACTCAACCAATGGCAAATATTGAATCCACTTTTTGGGTTTGCAGCAACAGTGTGCCCTAAGTATATCCTCAATGAATTGGTTGACTCGTTCCGTTTGACCATCGGTTTGGGAATGGTAAGCTGTACTGAAACAGAGTTGAGTCCCAATGGCCTCAAAGATAGCCCTCCAGAAGTGTGAGGTGAAGAGAGAGTCACGATCACGAATGATTCTTTTGGGTAGCCCATGTAGTTTGAAAATCTCATTGATGAATAACCTTGCGATGTCTGAGGCTTTATAGTTTGTCTTAACAGGGATAATATGTGCAATCTTGGTGAGCATATCTATCACGACCATAATGGAGTTGTATCCTCCCTGAACTTGGGGTAGGCCAAAGACAAAGTCCATACTAATGAATTCCCATTTCATTTAGGGAATGTCAAGTGCTTGCAATTTCCCAGGAAGTTTGACATGTTCAGCCTTAATGCGTTGACAAGACAAACATTCCGTGACATATTTGAAAACATCACCTTTGAGCCTATCCCAATGATAGCTCTTCCTGATCGCATGAAGGGTCTTGGCATAGCCAAGATGTCCTGAGAAAGGGGAGTCATGGGCTTCCCAAAGTATCTTCTGCTTGAGTGATTGGCTTGCCGAGATACATAATCTTGTCCTAAAGTAGACAAGTCCACTATTGATAGAGAGTTCTTGGTACTTCATTTGTAGCTTCAGGTCTTGATCTTTGATGGGGATCTCCCTTAGCAATTTCTGATAGGTTGGGTCATGGCATGCCTCTTCTCTAGCTAGCTCAAGAATTGGGTTATTTGGCATGGATACCTTTGTGGCTAGAGATCTTGTTGTTGATGGATCTTGCAAAATTAGAGAATTCAAAAATGTCTTGCAATTGAGTGCATCGGCAACTACATTCTCCTTTCTAGGCCGGTATTTAATTTCGTGATCGACTTCCCTTTGAGGAGGAAGTTCTGTCAGCTCTTCAGGAAATACGTCTGCGTATTCCTTTAGCCATGAAGGTTCTTCTGTAGATTCTTGATTCTGATCTAGCTTATTTAGTTTAATCAAATAAACAGGTAGCCCCTTTCTAACCCCTTTTATTATCCGTGTTGCTTTGGCCAGTTGCATTTGTTGAGAATCTGTCAATCACACCTTGTGTATGCCCCTTTGTATGGAAGAGCTAGGTTAGGAAGATGCAGTTTATTCTAGGAAGAGAGACAGAATCCCATATGCACAGTGGATGAAATGTGCCACCAAGCAATCCTATATAATGATGTACTTGACTATCACTTTCATATGATGATAATGCAATAGTACTTATCTCTTTCTGTCAAGTCTCTGTGTCATTGTCAGTCCTACACAAGATTGTGTTTATGAGTTCAAGTCTCAATCTTGAAACCTAATTCACTTGTGTAACAGTTGTCTTCTTTGTCTATGTCATCATGAGGTTTATCTCTACCTTCCAACCTCCATAGCTTCTGCCATGCTCTAGATCCCGCATTTCTCACATGGTATCAGAGCCCAGTTGGGCATGGCATTGCTTGTCTAGCCTCTCTCAGTCTCTCTTAACCTCAGGTCAGCTCATGGTTCCATTTCTTACCTCTATCCTCACTGAAGCTTCCATGGCAGCCATAGCCAGCAGCACCCTGTCAACTTGAAGCTCCTGGATCTTTCTCCATAGGTCATATCTGAACCTACTCTCTTCTAGCCATTTGTTACTTGACTCCCAAGGCTTCTTTCTATCACTTAAGATCTTGACATTGGCCACTCCATAGCTCAGCATTGCTTAAACTGTCAATCTCTGCTCTGTGTCTGCCATAGCCAGACAGGACCTACCTTGCTTGGAGCTTCTATATCTTACTCTACAGGCCATCTTAGCCCACGATTCCTTCTGGAGAAACATCCCTCTACTCGTGGCGAAGCTCCCTGATACATCACAGTCGAACATTGGTCATCATCGAGCCCAGCATTGCGGAAATCGCGGAAGTCTGTACAAATTGCACCTGCTCACGGAATTCGAATCTGCGCGTGCAGTACGGGCCGCGATCTGGACGATGAGATTAGGGCTTTGGTAGAGCATCATGAGAGCTACATTTTCATAAAAAAAGTTTTGAAAATGGTCAACCACAGCTCCCACAATCTGTAAAAAACCAGGGTTGCCTCAGAAACCCTAAAAGTCAGCCATAGCCAAAACCTTGAAAGCTTCATTTTTTTTCAATTTCTCACTCCTCCAAGCTCACTGAAGGCCCTGCCACTCTGATCCACTGTGTCACTGAAGTTCCCAGCAAGATTTGCCTTCCAAGCTAGCAAGCAGAAGATTCAAAGTGAAGGTCAAGTTCAACGAGACGACATCAACAAGCATCAAGAATCAAACTACATAGTGTGTTTTCACACTAATATTACTTGTGTCTCTTGACACACTGCAATCTGCCCTTCCACTGATAAATCTGAGAATCTGGAGTTGATTTGCTGCTCATCCTTGGTCATGGAAATGATGAACAAAAAGATCGCTATGTGGATACACTCCATGAAGAGCAACATGACTTGTGTTGTTTATCTACACTACATAGAAGATGTGCCTATTCTACTTGCAGGGAAGATTCAAGCCTTGATTCAAGTTTCATCCTTGTGTTTATTTGAAGAACTAGAAGACATACCTATTGCTTTGGGGAAAATAAGAAATTCTTTGCTTGAGGGGGACAACTGGAAGAGCAAACTCAAAAATGCTACAAGCAAAGTCAATAAAGGAGCAGACCAAGAAGATCATGAAGAAGAGAATAAAGATAAGAAGATTTTCCATGATGCTGACAAAGAAATAGCATATGCTGAAAAAGACCACAAGGGCTTATCGGTCCTTGTCTCTCATTTTCTGTTTTAAAAGCATTGTACCTGCCTTAATGTTCCTTTCATAAGCTTTGTAAACTCCTCATGTAGCCATGTACTACAGCCTCTGTACACTTTGTGAGGCCCCTGTTACAGCCTCTGGATGTCCACCATGTTTATGGTACCCACACTTAGCCTTTTCTGCGACAGCCTCTGGTGTTTTGCCATGTTTGTGGTATGCCCACACTTTGCAGGTACTGCTCTCACTAAAGCCTCTACACACTTTGTACTTTCAGGTTGTGATTGAGGAGGGGTGTTGAGAATCTGTCAATCACACCTTGTGTATGCCCCTTTGTATGGAACAGCTAGGTTAGGAAGATGCAGTTTATTCTAGGAAGAGAGACAGAATCCCATATGCACAGTGGATGAAATGTGCCACCAAGCAATCCTATATAATGATGTACTTGACTATCACTTTCATATGATGATAATGCAATAGTACTTGTCTCTTTCTGTCAAGTCTCTGTGTCATTGTCAGTCCTACACAAGATTGTGTTTATGAGTTCAAGTCTCAATCTTGAAACCTAATTCACTTGTGTAACAGTTGTCTTCTTTGTCTATGTCATCATGAGGTTTATCTCTACCTTCCAACCTCCATAGCTTCTGTCATGCTCTAGATCCCGCATTTCTAACAGCATTTTTGGCTTACCAGCCTCTCCTTGAGTTATAGCTAGTTTCTCTTCAAAATTTCGAAAGGAGACTTGGCCCTTTCCACAGTGAATGTGGGTATCATTGGGTATTAGCCAATCCATACCAAGCAAACATTCGTCGACACCTAGGTTCATTACCTTGAATCTGACCGAAGTCGAATTTCCATCTAGTAGGAATTCCACCTTAGCAGTTTCCCTGGTACAAGAGACCTCTTGACCATTTGCTAATTCCACAAGTAAGGTAGGTGCATCTTTTGTGGCTATTCCTAATCTTTTTGCACAGACTGGTGAAATGAAGGAATGTGTATTGCCAAAATTAATCAAGGTTTTGAAGCTTTTACCTTTGTAATCCGAAGGAGTTTGAATCACCCAGAATTGGTGATTCGGGCCTTTCTTGTGAAGAGCGACATGAACCGTTGCCCTCTCAATGTTAGCTTCCATGGATGGATCTTCTTCATCAGCCACCTCCTTGTTGGCAACACTGGAGGTTCTTCCTCTAGCCATGACGGTGGCTCCTTGGCCATGGGTGGCTCCTTGGAATGGCCCTTGATGTTGACCTCTGCTAAACTTGGGACACTGCCTTTTAAAGTGACCAGGCTCATTGCAATGGAAGCAATGGAGATTGCGGCCATTACCTTGTGTAGGAGCAAAGTTGTTGACAGTGTTCGCCCTAACTTTCTTCCTTTGTCCCTGGTTTTGGCCTTGTGCTCTCTTGGCCTAAGACCTAAGCAATCCCTTGTTCTGTTCCATGTAAGACCAATTCCTGTTATTCCTTGGCTTGGTCTGCACTCCTATATTATCGGTGCAACTCGAATGAGCACGTCTTGCAGATCCGTTGGACGCATTGATTCCAAACAGGTGTTTACGGGTGCGTTTAACCCGGCACAAAACTTTAACACCTGTTGTGTAATGTCCATTTTTGGCACGTACTTTAAGAGAGAGACGAATTTTGAATAGTAAGCATCCAGGGATAGTCCAAGCTGCTTTATTTCATGGAATTCATTCATCTTTTGTGTGTGGTAGGCAGGTGGCAGATATCTCCCTCGCACAGCTTTCTTAAGCTTCTCCCAAGTAACTGACCCTTCCGAGATGCCTTGGTCTCTGTCCCATTGTTTCCACCAAATTCTTGCTTCGCCGGTAAGCTTTAGTTTGGCGAGCATAGCTTGGTTAGGGGTGCAGTTCTTGTTGCCTCGAGATAATCCTCCATGGATTCGATCCAGACTTCGGGGTCAGTTTGGACGGTCCTTTCCTTACCATCGAATTCAGGTGGCTTGATTTGTTTGAGAAGGAACTTCTTCTCTTGAATTACAGCCATACTCAGTGTAGGGGTCGGACTAGGAATCTGCACTTGAGGTTGCACCTGGGCAATAAGATTCTTTATGTTAAAAATTGCTAAGCATTTTTCACATTACATTATTATGCCTAGTTGAACTTTTAGCCAAGTGACCTAATCACTTAACTCCTTTACCAACACTTACAGCCATGATAGACAATGATAAAAAAAATCTTATTCATTCATGTGGGCATAGCCCTTTTGAGTACATTTATTTTGGGAAGGTAGAACAAGCTGATTGGCACATCAGTTTGGGGAATATAGGATTGTGTTATATTCGGCTATGGAAACTGAGTAATAATATGGAGAGGGGTCATGGATTCCTAGGAATCAATAGGTCATAGGAAGCTTGGGGTATCCCTTCCTTTGATACCCGTTCTTCTCATAACGTCCTAGCACCTTGATTCTGTCAGCAGGGATTAGTAGAGTCACTTCCTTATACACATACTTATTCTGCTTGACCTTTCGACCGCCGACATGTAGGGTTGCATTTACGTGAGCCTCGACAAAGATGACCCAGCTTCACGATCCTTAAATCCTCCATCCACTTGATTCTCTTCAAGTTGGTCTGAAGGTACGCAAGTCGGTGGGCCGCTATGTAATAAATTCCTGATTCGCTCGCCCATCTCCGTTCCACGTATAGGGGTAAAGGATTGTAGATACGGTCTAGAATATTCATCATGCCTAGCCTTCGTCAAAAATCCGAAGCACGCATTGCAGTCATAAACATAACCTAGAGCACCAAAAATTTATCACATGCTTCGCGACTCTGCAGGCCAGCATCCATAAGTAAGTAAGGAAATGTTCTTAACAGCAACATTGCTCTATTTCCCCTCATTAATATTCATTGTAAATATTAGATCCCGTTGGTTTTCTCTGATACCAACTGTAACGTATCCCCCTGTCCACTTGTAGGACACGTCTTAGCAGACCATTGGGAAGAGAGTCTAGAAAGCACCACCCGACACTCCCAAGGAATATCACGGGGTTTGCGATCTAGGTCTTCCCGAGTCTGCCACGAAGCGGAAGCATTTTGACCATTCCCACTTAGGACCGACCTGAATCAGGGTTTTCCTAATGGTCAAGTTCCTAGAAGGTAGCTAGCATCGAGCCCCAGCCAAACTACGTTGCGCAGAAACATCAGGGTCGAATCGCATTTATACTGCACTTGGTTCAAGGAGAATGGAAAACGAGAGAGATGTGAAGTTCGACCTCTCTCCTCGTAAGGCATAGTCCCATTCCGTTCCCCTAAAATAGCATAAATCGGGACTCTAGCTCTATAGATTCTAGGTCATTGTTATTTGGCTGTCAATTCCTTCGAGAAAAGATCCCGGCCAACTGGGACCACACTTCCATAGGACAGACCGAGAGTCACGTCCACCGCACTTTACTCGGGCTGCTTTAGTTATCTAATTACCTACTACATTTAGTTTGAAAAAGCAAAAATAGCTTCCTTAATTAGACAATTAATCACCGGTTCGTTCACGTAACTTAGGCACTGACACAGAAAAACATTGTCAAACAAGTTCCTTTTTTAATATTTGATCTTTATTTATCAGTCATTGGAATACATCAAATAAACCTGCCCGAAGGCTATTCCAGCAATCCTCAGGGATCGTTATTCCAAGTTTCGCATGTTGAACTAGTATGCGGGCCTCGAGATCCCATCTCAAGTCATGTCGGCCTCTTCTGTAGGATTTGGAGGCAAAGGGTTTACGGCCAGAGCCTCCCTTGGCACCCAAGCGTCCTCCTGCTCCAAGTAGCACCCACGGAGAGACCTCTCGAAGCGGGTTCGGTCCACGTACCCGGTGCGGCTAACAACCCTCTTGGATAGGGTTAGGCAGACAGTCAGAGGTAACTAAAACTACCTCTCCCTCCGGGCTCTCAACTTGAAGCATTAGTTGTTTTTTCTAAATTAGTTCCTTGAGTAAAGAAGTACAAACAGTGCATCTAAATGTACAATCACGAGCATTCCAGTGGTCGTTTGTATGACCAAGTGCTAAGATGTGATTACTTCTTCCCGAACGCTTTCAGCATTCGACCCTAGATCCATCGCAACTTGGTAAGATCCCAAGGGTTTCGTAAACCGAGTTGCTTGTTTACCCTTTTCTCCTTGGGTTAGGGTTTATACCCTGTTGACCCAAATTGTCACTACTTTAGGTTTCCTTACATTGTGGTCAATAAATCCTGGACAACCTCGTCGCTCTAACTTGGTTGTTCAACTGCTTTCTTGGCAATTCGTAACTCCCCTTGCTTGGCAAATCAATCCCAAGGAAGGATGATGTAGTAGGATGACTACTCATCCTCTAGAAAATTAGACTTGTATTTAGAACTCGCCAAACTTGGTCTAAGGAGTGGCAATACTATTTTGTGATTTAGACACAAGACCATACGACGTTGCAGCTTGTTGCACGAGATACGTGTTAGCACCTAACTTGTGGGATTATTTTCTCATCACACGGTATTCCTTGGTCAAGAATACCTTTGATCAAGATGTAGGGTTTGGGAGTTCTTTTTAGTCAATCCAAAACCTTGACCCTACTAGGCCGATAAACATTTTGGTCTTAGGGTTCCTAAATTCCTTGCGGGAGTCTAGCATTTGGTCAATTGATCCTTAGGGTGAGAACCCTAGATCATTCTTGCACGAAGATTAAATAATCCTAACATTTCGTGGATGCGAGTAAGACCTTTAAGATTGGAAGTATTAAATCGGCATCCCAAGTGCGATACTAGGCAGAATTTTATCATAGCTTATTCCTACCTAGCACATTGAGGTGATCGTCATATGCTAACTAATCATACCTTTATGATTCTCATGTAAGCTACTCAATTATATGCAAATTACTTAGTTGATCTAACCAACCCACGATTAAAGATGATCTTCCCTTTTAAAGATGCAAATACTTTCTAAAAGGCGTAAGTAACTGCAAGATGAGTGAGATGTATCATTCCATGCAACTTCAAGACCAAACACCTTTTTGCCTTTATGCGACTAAAGGATCTCTAGTAATCTTTCTTTCCCTTGCCCTATACTATAATGATTGACATTCAGATCTAACTCTTATAAACCCTAACATTGATACATCGAATTCAAGCTTTTGCATTTTAATGAAGGTGCATCATTTCCCAAATTCAAACTTTGATAAAAGATCTCCATGCATGAGCGAATGCAATGAGTCCATCATTGATTTAATCCTTCCTTTATCACTTAACCCACACTAGAATGTAATTATCATCGCATGCGATTTGCAAAGTACATAAATCCTTTCCATGCATTGCAACTATTCGGACATCATTTAATGGGCGTCTACGATTATCTTGTACACGAGTCACAACTAGGAAATTATTACATAAGTGCATTATGTGTTATATGCCTTGTCCTTTGCATGATGCAACAAGGATGCCTTTGCACAATTCCGTTTTTTTACTTATGCATCATATGTTCACAATTTCAACTACCCTTGACCACGGAAGTGCAAGCAATTGCAAATACTCGACATGCAACTAAACTTTGTAGATCGAATGAGTATATAAATTTCCCAATGCATTTAAACTTCCCTATGAAAATTAAAACATGCTTAATGCATCCTTTCCATATGGGGTTAATTTTCAGAACCTGGGCATTCAATACCGAGGCATTGTCCACTCTTGTACTTTGGGTGGAAGCTCCCACGTGTGCTCCTCTCGCCTTTTGTTTAGGAGACATTGATGCAGTAAATTTCGTCTTAGCAACTCTCCCTTGGTTCACTTACACATTTCGAAGTCAGTTTGTCTGAGATCTCCTCTTCTGCACAAGACACAGGCCTTGCAAGACAATTTTAAAAATAAAACCGGAGGCACAGGTTGAACTAGGCTTAGGGAAGCTTCAATAGAAGCTTCTCAAGCTTCTGGACACAGAGAGGTGACGTGGAGTGATGATTGGGGATGATGATGGAGATGATGACGATGGAGGTGAAGATGACGACGACGATGACGATGATGATGATGATGGCAGAGTAGCCTGGCGGCGTGGCTTGAACGGTGGGGGCGGTAGCACGATGACGGCGGCAGCAGTGGGCAACACACAATGCCTTCCTCCTCTCCCCTCAAGCTTGGGAGGGGGGTTCATATAGGTTGAAGGGGGCGGGAGGGTAGCCACACAAGTGGTGGGTTGCATGCCTCCTCCCCATGCTCCTCCAACACCTACTCATACTCCCTCTCCCCGCCATGCAACGGCTGAAGGGGAGGGAGTTTTAAAAAAATTTGCAAATAATTCCTTTATCCTTTTTCCCTTGAAGGGGAGCTCCTGCGGTGAACTACGGATTCAAGCCACGGCTTCCTACACATGACACAGGACTGGTGTTTGTTAATGCACGAGGGTGGGGCACTTAGCCCAATATTTCTTGGTTGCGGGAGATTACTTTGGATTGCTTTCATGCAGAACCTAGAGTCGTTAATATTTCGTTGCGGAAATATCACATTCTCTCCCCCTTAGAGAAATTGAGATGTCCTCATCTCGAGAAAATCTGGGGGTATTGTTGGTTGAGAGTACTTTAATCCATCCAAGTGGCATCCTCTTCGGGGTAATCTTTCCACTGGATGAGGTATTCTGTCAAGGTCCTGGATCTCAAATGACTCTCCCTAACATCTAAGATCCTGTCAGGCCGTAGATCAAGGACTCCTTGGCTCGGCATTAGAACTTGTTGGTCATCAAGCACATGACTAGGGTTAGACAGATATTTTTTCAATAGACTAATATGGAATACATTATGAACTTTTAGATTTTCGAGGAGTTGCAGTCTGTAAGCATTAGGTCGTAGGCACTTGAGAATCTTGAAGGGTCCATAGTACCTTGGACTTAGCTTTTTGCATTCACCCAAGGATAGGGAACTCATCTTTGGATGTACGTTGAAGACCATATCACTTTCAACGAAGGATCTATCTTGACGTTTCATGTCCGCGTAAGCCTTCTATCTATCCTTGGCGACTTGGATGTCTTGTCTTATTGACTTGATTTGGTCATCCATGTCTTCCAGCATCTGCTTTGAAGCTTCAACCCTCAAGGTTGGATCCAAAAAACTCAAAGAACTACAACAATCGTGCCCATACAATGCTTGAAAAGGGGTCATCTGAATGCTTTGTTGGTAAGAAGCATTGTAGGCAAACTCAACCAATGGCAAATATTGAATCCACTTTTTGGGTTTGCAGCAACAGTGTGCCCTAAGTATATCCTCAATGAATTGGTTGACTCGTTCCGTTTGACCATCGGTTTGGGAATGGTAAGCTGTACTGAAACAGAGTTGAGTCCCAATGGCCTCAAAGATAGCCCTCCAGAAGTGTGAGGTGAAGAGAGAGTCACGATCACGAATGATTCTTTTGGGTAGCCCATGTAGTTTGAAAATCTCATTGATGAATAACCTTGCGATGTCTGAGGCTTTATAGTTTGTCTTAACAGGGATAATATGTGCAATCTTGGTGAGCATATCTATCACGACCATAATGGAGTTGTATCCTCCGTGAACTTGGGGTAGGCCAAAGACAAAGTCCATACTAATGAATTCCCATTTCATTTGGGGAATGTCAAGTGCTTGCAATTTCCCAGGAATTTTGACATGTTCAGCTTTAATGCGTTGACAAGACAAACATTCCGTGACATATTTGAAAACATCACCTTTGAGCCTATCCCAATGATAGCTCTTCCTGATCGCATGAAGGGTCTTGGCATAGCCAGGATGTCCTGAGAAAGGGGAGTCATGGGCTTCCCAAAGTATCTTCTGCTTGAGTGATTGGCTTGCCGAGATACATAATCTTGTCCTAAAGTAGACAAGTCCACTATTGATAGAGAGTTCTTGGTACTTCATTTGTAGCTTCAGGTCTTGATCTTTGATGGGGATCTCCCTTAGCAATTTCTGATAGGTTGGGTCATGGCATGCCTCTTCTCTAGCTAGCTCAAGAATTGGGTTATTTGGCATGGATACCTTTGTGGCTAGAGATCTTGTTGTTGATGGATCTTGCAAAATTAGAGAATTCAAAAATGTCTTGCAACTGAGTGCATCGGCAACTACATTCTCCTTTCCAGGCCGGTATTTAATTTCGTGATCGACTTCCCTTTGAGGAGGAAGTTCTGTCAGCTCTTCAGGAGATACGTCTGCGTATTCCTTTAGCCATGAAGGTTCTTCTGTAGATTCTTGATTCTGATCTAGCTTATTTAGTTTAATCAAATAAACAGGTAGCCCCTTTCTAACCCCTTTTATTATCCGTGTTGCTTTGGCCAGTTGCATTTTTGGCTTACCAGCCTCTCCTTGAGTTATAGCTAGTTTCTCTTCAGAATTTCGAAAGGAGACTTGGCCCTTTCCACAGTGAATGTGGGTATCATTGGGTATTAGCCAATCCATACCAAGCAAACATTCGTCGACACCTAGGTTCATTACCTTGAATCTGACCGAAGTCGAATTTCCATCTAGTAGGAATTCCACCTTAGCAGTTTGCCTGGTACAAGAGACCTCTTGACCATTTGCTAATTCCACAAGTAAGGTAGGTGCATCTTTTGTGGCTATTCCTAATCTTTTTGCACAGACTGGTGAAATGAAGGAATGTGTACTGCCAAAATTAATCAAGGTTTTGAAGCTTTTACCTTGGTAATCCGAAGGAGTTTGAATCACCCAGAATTGGCGATTCGGGCCTTTCTTGTGAAGAGCGACATGAACCTTTGCCCTCTCAATGTTAGCTTCCATGGATGGATCTTCTTCATCAGCCACCTCCTTGTTGGCAACACTGGAGGTTCTTCCTCTAGCCATGACGGTGGCTCCTTGGCCATGGGTGGCTCCTTGGAATGGCCCTTGATGTTGACCTCTGCTAAACTTGGGACACTGCCTTTAAAAGTGACTAGGCTCATTGCAATAGAAGCAATGGAGATTGCGGCCATTACCTTGTGTAGGAGCAAAGTTGTTGACAGTGTTCGCCCTAACTTTCTTCCTTTGTCCCTGGTTTTGGCCTTGTGCTCTCTTGGCCTAAGACCTAAGCAATCCCTTGTTCTGTTCCCTGTAAGACCAATTCCTGTTGTTCCTTGGCTTGGTCTGCACTCCTATATTATCGGTGCAGCTCGAATGAGCACGTCTTGCAGATCCGTTGGACGCATTGATTCCAAATAGGTGTTTATGGGTGGGTTTAACCCGGCACAAAACTTTAACACCTGTTGTGTAATGTCCATTTTTGGCACGTACTTTAAGAGAGAGACGAATTTTGAATAGTAAGCATCCAGGGATAGTCCAAGCTGCTTTATTTCATGGAATTCATTCATCTTTTGTGTGTGGTAGGCAGGTGGCAGATATCTCCCTCGCACAGCTTTCTTAAGCTTCTCCCAAGTAACTGACCCTTCCGAGATGCCTTGGTCTCTGTCCCATTGTTTCCATCAAATTCTTGCTTCGCCGGTAAGCTTTAGTTTGGCGAGCATAGCTTGGTTAGTGGGTGCAATTCTTGCTGCCTCGAGATAATCCTCCATGGATTCGATCCAGACTTCGGGGTTAGTTTGGACAGTCCTTCCCTTACCATCGAATTCAGGTGGCTTGATTTGTTTGAGAAGGAACTTCTTCTCTTGAATTACAGCCATACTCAGTGTAGGGGTCGGACTAGGAATCTGCACTTGAGGTTGCACATGGGCAATAAGATTCTTTACGTTAAAAATTGCTAAGCATTTTTCACATTACATTATTATGTCTAGTTCAACGTTTAGCCAAGTGACCTAATCACTTAACTCCTTTACCAACACTTACAGCCATGATAGACAATGATTAAAAAAATCTTATTCATTCATGTGGGCATAGCCCTTTTGAGTTCATTTATTTTGGGAAGGTAGAACAAGCTGATTGGCACATAAGTTTGGGGAAAATAGGATTGTGTTATATTCTCGGCTATGGAAATTGAGTAATAATATGGAGAGGGGTCATGGATTCTTAGGAATCAATAGGTCATAGGAAGCTTGGGGTATCCCTTCCTTTGATACCCGTTCTTCTCATAACGTCCTAGCACCTTGATTCTGTTAGCAGGGATTATTCGAGTCACTTCCTCGTACACATACTTATTCTACTTGACCTTTCGACCGCCGACATGTAGGGTTGCGTTTACGTGAGCCTCGACAAAGATGGCCCAGCTTCACGATCCTTAAATCCTCCATCCACTTGATTCTCTTCAAGTTGGTCTGAAGGTACGCAAGTCGGTGGGCCGCTATGTAATAAATTCCTGATTCGCTCATCCATCTATGTTCCACGTATAGGAGTGAAGGATTGTAGATACGGTCTAGAATATTCATCATGCCTAGCCTCCGTCAAAAATCCAAAGCACGCATTGCAGTCATAAACATAACCTAGAACACCAAAAATTTATCACATCCTTCGAGACTCTGCAGGCAAGCATCCATAATTAAGTAAGGAAATGTTCTTAACAATAACATTGCTCTATTTCCCCTCATTAATATTCATTGTAAATATTAGATCCCGTTGGTTTTTTCTGATACCAACTATAACGTATCCCCCTGTCCACTTGTAGGACACGTCTTAGCAGACCATTGGGAAGAGAGTCTAGAAAGCACCACCCGACACTCCCAAGGAATATCACGGGGTTTGCGATCTAGGTCTTCCCGAGTCTGCCATGAAGCAGAAGCATTTCAACCGTTCCCACTTAGGACCGACCTGAATCAGGGTTTTCCTAATGGTCAAGTTCCCAGAAGGTAGCTAGCATCGAGCCCCAGCCAAACTACGTTGCGCAGAAACATCAGGGTCGAAGCGCATTTATACTGCACTTGGTTCAAGGAGAATGGAAAACGAGAGAGATGTGAAGTTCGAACTCTCTCCTCGTAAGGCATAGTCCCATTCCGTTCCCCTAAAATAGAATAAATCGAGACTCTAGCTCTATAGATTCTAGGTCATTCTTATCTCGTTGTCAATTCCTTTGAGAAAAGATCCCGGCCAACTGGGACCACCCTTCCATAGGATAGACCCAGAGTCACGTCCACCGCACTTTACTCGGGTTGCTTTAGTTATCTAATTACCTACCACATTTAGTTTGACAAAGCAAAAATAGCTTCCTTAATTAGACAATTAATCACCGGTTCCTTCAAGTAACTTAGACACTGACACAGAAAAACATTGTCAAACAAGTTTCTTTTTTAATATTTGATCTTTATTTATCAGTCTTTGGAATACATCAAATAAACCTGCCTGAAGGCTATTCCAGCAATCCTCAGGGATCGCTATTCCAAGTTTCGCATGTTGAACTAGTATGCACGATCCCATCTCGAGTCATGTCGGCCTCTTGTGCAGGATCTGGAGGCAAAGGGTTTATGGCCAGAGCCTCCCCTGGCACCCAAGCGTCCTCCTGCTCCAAGTAGCACCCACGGAGAGACCTCTCGCAGCGGGTTCAGTTCACGTACCCGGTGCGGCTAACAACCCTCTTGGATAGGGTTAGGCAGACAGTCAGAGGTAACTAAAACTACCTCTCCCTCCAGGCTCTCAACCTGAAGCATTATTTGTTTTTTCTAAATTGGTTCCTTGAGCAAAGAAGTACAAACAGTGCATCTAAATGTACAATCACGAGCATTCCAGTGGTCATTTGTACGACCAAGTGCTAAGGTGTGATTACTTCTTCCCGAACGCTTTCAGCATTTCGACGCTAGATCCATCAAAACTTGGTAAGATCCCAAGGGTTTCGTAAACCGAGTTGCTTGTTTACCCTTTTCTCCTTGGGTTAGGGTTTATACCCTGTTGACCCAAATTGTCACTACTTTAGGTTTCCTTACATTGTGGTCAATAAATCCTGGACAACCTCGTCGCTCTAACTTGGTTGTTCAACTGCTTTCTTGGCAATTCGTAACTCCCCTTGCTTGGCAAATCAATCCCAAGGAAGGATGATGTAGTAGGATGACTACTCATCCTCTAGAAAATTAGACTTGTACTTAGAACTCCCCAAACTTGGTCTAAGGAGTGGTAATACTATTTTGTGATTTAGACACAAGACCATATGACGTTGCAGCTTGTTGCACGAGATACGTGTCAGCACCTAACTTGTGGGATTATTTTCTCATCACACGGTATTCCTTGGTCAAGAATACCTTTGATCAAGATGTAGGGTTTGGGAGTCCTTTTGACTCAATCCAAAACCTTGACCCTACTAGGCTGATAAACATTTTGGTCTTAGGGTTCCTAAATTCCTTGCGGGAGTCTAGCATTTGGTCAACTGATCCTTAGGGTGAGAACCCTAGATCATTCTTGCACGAAGATTAAATAATCCTAACATTTCGTGGATGCAAGTAAGACCTTTAAGATTGGAAGTATTAGATCGGCATCCCAAGTGCGATACTAGGCAGAATTTTATCATAGCTTATTCCTACCTAGCACATTGAGGTGATCGTCATATGCTAACTAATCATTCCTTTATGATTCTCATGTAAGCTACTCAATTATATGCAAATTACTTAGTTGATCTAATCAACCCACGATTAAAGATGATCTTCCCTTTTAAAGATGCAAATACTTTCTAAAAGGTGTAAGTAACTGCAAGATGAGTGAGATGTATCATTCCATGCAACTTCAAGACCAAACACCTTTTTGCCTTTATGCGACTAAATGATCTCCAGTAATCTTTCTTTCCCTTGCCCTATACTATAATGATTGACATTCAGATCTAACTCTTATAAACCCTAACATTGATACATCGAATTCAAGCTTTTGCATTTTAATGAAGGTGCATCATTTCCCAAATTCAAACTTTGATAAAAGATCTCCATGCATGAGCGAATGCAATGAGTCCATCATTGATTTAATCCTTCCTTTATCACTTAACCCAAACTAGAATGTAATTATCATCGCATGCGATTTGTAAAGTACATAAATCCTTTCCATGCATTGCAACTATTCGGACATCATTTAATGGGCATCTACGATTATCTTGTACACGAGTCACAACTAGGAAATTATTACATAAGTGCATTATGTGTTATATGCCTTGTCCTTTGCGCGATGCAACAAGGATGCCTTTGCACAATTCCGTCTTTTTACTTATGCATCATACGTTCACAATTTCAACTATCCTTGACCACAGAAGTGCAAGCAATTGCAAATACTCGACATGCAACTAAACTTTGTAGATCGAATGAGTATATAAATTTCCCAATGCATTTAAACTTCCCTATGAAAATTAAAACATGCTTAATGCATCCTTTCCATGTGGGTTAATTTTCAGAGCCCGGGCATTCAATACCGGGGCATTGTCCACTCTTGTACTTTGGGTGGAAGCTCCCACGTGCGCTCCTCTCGCCTTTTGTTTAGGAGCCATTGATGCAGTAAATTTCGTCTTAGCAACTCTCCCTTGGTTCACTTACGCATTTCGAAGTCAGTTTGTCTGAGATCTCCTCTTCTGCGCAGGACACAAGCCTTGCAAGGCATGGTTTTAAAAACAAAAACGGAGGCACATGGTGAACTAGGCCTAGGGAAGCTTCAATAGAAGCTTCTCAAGCTTCTGGACACAGAGAGGTGACGTGGAGTGATGATTGGGGATGATGATGGAGATGATGGAGATGGAGGTGAAGATGACAACGACGATGACGACGATGATGATGATGATGATGGCGCACCAGCCTGGTGGCGTGGCTTGAATGGTGGTGGCGGCAGCACGATGGTGGCGGCAGCAAAATGGGCAACACACGATGCCTTCCTCCTCTCCCCTCAAGCTTGTAAGGGGGGGATTCATATAAGTTGAAGGGGGGGGAGGGGGAGGTAGCCACACAAGTGGCCGGTTGCATGCCTGCTCCCCATGCTCCTCCAACACCTACTCATACTCCGTCTCCCCGCCATGCAACGGCTGAAGGGGAGGGAGTTTTAAAAAAAATTGCAAATAATTTCTTTATCCTTTTTCCCTTGAAAGGATGTTCCTGCGGTGAACTATGGATTCGAGCCACGGCTTCCTACACATGACACGGGGCTGGTGTTTGTTAATGTGCGAGGGTGGATCACTTAGCCTAGTATTTCTTGGTTGCGAGAGATTACTTTGGATTGCTTTTGCGCAGGATCTAGAGTCGTTAATATTTTGTTGCAAAAATATTACACCAGTAATCACCAATGTACCATACAATTCAACATGGCATTAAGAGATGTTTACACTTTTGTAAACAAACATAAACATCGATATTGAAATGCATGTGGATATATACATCAACACAAAGTATAGATTTAATTTCAAGACATCACTTTAATCATACCATTTACATGAAATATAATAAAAAGAATAGCACAAGAATACTTAGAGAATTTTACCAAAATAATTTTTATTATAATAAAGAGGAGTCTGATTTGACTCAATACATTGTATGAAATGTGGGTATTATAGAGTAGTTGTTACAAGGATAGCAGCCACATGGCATGCAAATCTTGACAGGCACATTGGATTGACACCTAAGATATTCTAAGACTCAACACATTGTTTGTTATATGGATGATATGATACAAGAGTTTCATGGATCATTGCCAATTGGCATGGAGATCCAAATGGACACATAGGACCAATAAAGCAGACGATTTTTGAACCATCGACTTCCAGCAGATCCATATCATCCAACACAAAGGAATCACTCACCACATCAAAATAGTTGATGGAGAATTATATGCTTCACCTAAACCTTGTACAATACCTGCATGTAAAAAAAACACCTAGATGAATCCCTTTTAACAAAAATACTTATATGAATCCCTTTTAGCAAAAAATATCTAGATAACTGCATAAATAGAAGCAATACAAAACAGGGCCAATTTACCTATAAGCTGATTTGCTGAAGATAAGTTTGAATCATTGCTAATCAAAATCCATTGCAAATGATGGACATAAAAAAAACATCAATCCCATCAAATATAAAAGTCACTAATTAAATGAATAAATTTTGACACCACAAAATATGGTAGATTTACCTGTAAATTGAGCTACAGAATCTTTGCTCTACCTTGTGTTAAGTGCTGCAACAACAATTGATCCTTAAGTTAGAACTAGCATCAAACCCTATTGTAAAGATAGTAGAAAATGGATAATGTAGAGAGGAAGAAAGAGAGAGTTTGTGTGAGTACATAGGAGAGAGAAATAAATGAGCACCTATCCAATCTTGCCCAAATTGATCTTTGAAAAAGACAATTTTGCGAGAGTTAGTATTTACATGAAGGTATACTGAAAAAACAGTAGAAAAGAGGAAACATAGACAGAGAAAGAGAGAGGGAGAGAGAGATAAGCACTTATGCAATGTCACCCAAAATGATCTCTGCAACAAAATAACAACAAGGGTTAGAACTAACATTGTGTTGTATTGAAAAGATATCAGCAAAAAAAAACCAAACAGAGAGAGAGATTAACACCTTTGCCTCTTGCTCCAAATAAACTCTGCAAGAAAACAACAATTAGAACCAACATCAAATTCTATTGAAAACACAACATAAAAGAGAAACAACTCATAGAGAGAGGGGGGAAAGAAAGGAGAGAAAGATGAGCACCTCTGTCGGTCCCAAACAACCTCTGCAATAAAACAACAACAACAGTAAGAAACAAGATCAAACCCTATTGAAAAAATAGCAAACAAGAGAAAATGCAAAGAGAGATGGGCACTTGTGTTTTGCCCAAAATCTAGAGCTGCATGGAGAAGAAAGTGCAGAGGTAAGCAGAACACTCAAAACCCTAATTACTTTCAGCAGGGAGCTTCAATGGAGATGAAAATTCACAAGTATAGAGAAGAGAGGTGGTCTGTTGCTCAACTATTGGGTCAAACTGATTTCATGAGAGGAAAAAAAACCAAAATTAAAAATTCTCAAAAAAAGGGGAAAAATACGAGGTGAGAGAAACTCAAATTTTGTGTATTATTCATTCTCCCTTTTTTTAATCCCCCACTACCCCTTTTTTTAATAGAAAACCCCAAATTTGGAGAGAGAAGATTTACCCTCCATGGATGTCAACATCTAGCCTTCCTATTGGACAATCCAAAAGGCCCACATCTTAAACTATATTATTTTTAAGGGACCATTTGTGAGTTCATTTTTTTCCTAATGTGTCTCCTCGTACTAAGATTGACAAGATTGTATGCATCTCTATGCATTCCCAAAAAGCATTAACATGTAAGGACTTAGGCATTGAGTGCAGTGTCAAGCTAGGTATCTAAGTTACTGCATCATGGTCATCTAAGTTAGCTGTCCCCTTGCTCAATCGGTTCTTTCACCCATTACTTTAACTCTTACCAGAGCATTGGGAGCTGCCTATGCAGGTCTCCTAAGTGCAAAGTCACAAGAATCACTAGTGTCGTAAGAAGGTTGTTAGCTACTTACTTCCCCCCTAATTCTGTGATTCTTGGCCAATGGCCCTGACTAGTTTGTTGGCCCATGGCACTTAAGCTTTGTCTATGCGCTAT
Source organism: Lygodium microphyllum (assembly GCF_053477565.2). NCBI lineage: Eukaryota > Viridiplantae > Streptophyta > Polypodiopsida > Schizaeales > Lygodiaceae > Lygodium > Lygodium microphyllum. The sequence goes on from NC_141152.1 coordinate 70,674,873, forward strand.
TACTCAAAGTGCAAATGCGTCTCTTGACTTCAATTGCATAGGTTAAATTGGTGTTGTCATGCTAGAGAGCTCATCGATTTCATCTTCTAGGATGGGCTTAATATCCTTCAAGTTCTCTTAGGCTTCTCTCACCTACTTTGGGTTTGGGTGCTCCCCGACCTTGGCACTCCCCTTTTCCACAGTCTTTGAAGTGAATGTTTTTGCTTTTGCATTTGTGACTTTTTTTCCCTGTGATTAGTGTCGTGGCACTCTCCATCTTAAGCATGACCTTTGCTTTGGTTCTCTTCATCCTTTGCCCATGGCTCCTTTTTCCTATTGAGGCTACATCTAGGTTAACAGGCCTTAGCAATGATATGCTTGCCCACTTTATTTGTGCTCGAGTCATAACATGCAATAGGATAGGTGTAGCCTCTCTGTCGAGTGTTCCAACTCCAAATAGCCCTCCCCAATGCTATTGATGGCACAATCGCCAAACTAGAGGGTGGTTTTCATCAAAGGGAATTGGCAAAGAGGTGGATGATTCAACACTCTGGGCATCTAAGGTTAGCCTTCTCTTGATTGGCTTACTCCCTCTTGGGGTAGCACAAAGAAATATGCCCTGGGTGACCACAAGTCCAACATGCAATCAACTCTTGGGTCTACCCTCCTAGGCCTCTACCCCTACCTCTGTCTAATGCCATCGTCGGTGCACTAGCCAATAGTCCATGAGAATAGGTCTGCCCTCTTTGTTGTACAAGATGTACGGGTTCACGTATGCTTTCTTCATCATTTGACTCCTCCATGTAGTGGATTGGAGCATCACTCGATGGGTGGGTTATGAAAGGTCTAGGTGGCCTAAGTATGCATGCAGGATTAATCTTCATTCTAGGGATGGCTGATTTTGTATCACTAGGTGTTGGAAGAGACAATAGGGCTCCCCTTCCAAAGAAGTTTAGTGGCCTATTTCCTAAGTATGGCTGATTGTATGGCTGGGCGTATGGAAGTCTCCTTGGTAGTCTGCAATGCATAGCATCATGGATGAACCTACTACAATTGGTGCAAGGTGGGGACTGAGGGTCCTGACATTCTACTAGAAGGTGATTTCTACCACAATGCACGCATTGGACATGTGGGCGTGTAGGTCTCCTCACCATCTCTTGTAGCCTAGCTAGCTCCAACTTCATCTCTACTAGCTCTTGGCTTTGGTCAACCCTTTTTTCTTTGTCTTGGGCACTTGGGACTGACCATTTACTAGATGTCATGGATTTCTCTAAGGATCTAAAATTATCATTATCTCGGTTTGAGCTCCTGGAACTTCTCACCTTGAGCTAGTCATCCACTCGTATGGCCTCTTTGAAGACCCCAGCTATTACATCTCTCTACATGCTCGAGTTTCTTGCTAAGGCCTTGTAGAGTTCCTTGCTATAAATTCTATTTATATACACTGTGGAACTACTCTTTCATTGGGTCATTTGTTAGATGGGATTCTCTTAAAGAGACTCCGCACATGGGTAATCTAATCCCTAATATCCTCTTTGTCCTTTTGCTTGATGTTCATCAGTCATATTATGAGTTTGTCGGAATATCCAGCCTTGAAAAACCTCTTGATGAAGAGATCCTTGAGGTTGTTGAAGTTATTCCCTTCCACTGCATTTAAGTTGGTGCACCATGTCCTATCCTTGTCACCTAGGCAAAGATCAAAGACTTGTGAGTGTTGGGCAAGATCCACAAGGCCGTTGGCCTCACAAACTTGCTTGAATTGTTCTACGGAGCTATACAGGCCGTTGGTTCTAACTGCTTTGCAACTACTACGGGGATCTTCAACTAGCTCTTGGAGCCCTAGTTCATTCCTAACCCTGCAAGAGCAACGAGGTTACTAGGGCTGCTGCGCTCTTCTTTGAGGCCATATTGTCTCTATGAGTTGCTTAGTGAGAAGCACTCAACATCAAATCCGCCTTTAGTGCTCTCTCCCTTTCTTTGTTAGGTCCTGTCCGATTCTTATTGGCTAGAGTTAAACAGACTTTCTGTATCTCTATGTCTTGCTGCAACTTTCTAGCTTGCTGCTCATGGTTGCATGCTACTATGCATTGTATTGCTTGTTGTGCTAATCTCCTCTTCTCCTCGAGGTCCACTATGATATCCTCAATTGGTCTACCATGGTGCTCCATCCTGGTTTGTAAGTCATATTTATTAACCATTTGTTGGATATTGACTGGGAAATCTCCCAAATCACGCTGGTCATTCTTGCGGTTGGGGCTAGATCATGACATGTCGGTGACTTCTTTCTCCACTAGTCTATCAATCAGGCTAATTAAGTTTAGCAATGATGTGTCTCCAATGGTGTTGGTCCTTCTATGCTCTTGATCCTTCAGTCTCTTGACTCTCTCTTGGTCCTACTGGTTGAGGTTATTAGTCACCTGTCTAAGTTTGAGGGTCATCTCCTATTAGTGGATTCAATCCGCTTATTATATCTTAGTGTGCTCCTTATTATTGCAAACAACCCTCAACTTATGTGTACTCAATGTATGCATGGTTCTGTTCTTTGTGCACTGTGTGAATTAGGCCTTCAGCTTGCAAGTGCACTTCAAGTGTGAAAAACAGTGTGAGGTGCAAATACAAGATGAACAATGCAGCACTCGCTCTCCTCTCATTCTACTTTCAGCCAAACATGGCTCTAAGCACAATTTTTGGCCACTTTTAGGGGTTGGTTAGGGTCTCAGGTGCATCTCCCAACTTGGATAGGGTGTAATTAGATTCTACGGGTCAATTTGGGACACTAAGTGGGGGCACTAGCAATCACTTCTAAGTCATCAAGACAACATTTCTTCTGTTTTTCACGTCTAGAAGCCATTTAACTTGTCTTTAAGGCAGGTTTGTCAAGGGTCTGGGAATGTCGATTTTGCCTAAATTCACATTCGGCCCAAGTGGTCCAAATTGCAAATGTCCAAATCCCAGACTCGTCCCATGCGAGAGGCTAAGTGGGCCAAGTATAGATAGGCCAAATGGCTGAATGGCATGGTCCTACTATCAGAATGACATGTGGCCGAGTGGACCGAGTCCAAGAGTTTGAGCATTTGACTGTGATGTCCGAGTGGCCAAGTGTCTGACTCAGAGGATGTACTTGTCCAAGTGGCCGAATCAAAGTGGATGAATAGTGGCCATCCAAATGGTTGAATGGTGGATTGTAAGCTTGAAGGGTTCAACTGAGTGCGGCCATCCGAGTCCCAAACTCATACAGGGGCCGAGTGTGGCAGCATTTCTTACCAAAAATGACAAAAATTCAACTATTTGCTTATTTGATGCATTCTATGTCAAGAATCGCGTGGTGGGGGGAGTTGCTCAAGATGCTGCGCCGAACACACACAGAATGCACAAGGAGAAGCTCATTCAAGAGACAAGAAGAGAGATGGAGGCCAAAACGTTTTCTTGCTGATTTTTTTTCTTCTTCTTCCACACTCTTTTCAATATACACAAAGTATAGATAAGATGCAACATAAAGGAAAGTGGCCTAGTAAGTCAAACAATGCATAACCAACTACACTAGTCGACTGGCGCTATAACTATGCCAGCTGTAAATAGATGTAACAACCTGAATATAATAAGTAATGAGTTAGTGGACATGTGTGAGTCATAATGACCACCGACATGCTAAGTGTAGACGTGTAGACCCATCTAACCAGGTGGTCCATCATCAATGTCCGCATGTGTTGAGCTTGTCATCTCAATACTCCCCCTCAATCTCAACTACATCTCTGCAACTCCAAGTAAGATTCGAAACTTTTGAAGCTTCTCTGTACCCAATGCCTTCGTGAAGATGTGAGCTATCTGATCCTGTGTGCTGACATACACCAAGTCAATCTCACCTGCTAGTACCTTCTCTCTCACAAAGTGGTAGGTACCTCAATATTTTTTGTCCTGGCATGGAACACAGGGTTTCTAACCAATTGTATACTGCTCATGTTGTCACAATAAATGACAATCGGACCTTCCACCTGCACATCCAAATCATCCAATATCTTTTGCAGCCATACTACCTCACATGCTGCAACAGCAGCACCTCTATACTCAGCCTCTGTACTCGACAAAGCAACTGTAGATTGCTTTTTGCTGCTCTAAGCAACTGCTGCACTACCAAGAGAGAACATGTATCCGCTGGTAGATCTTCTATCAGACATACTACCAGCCCAATCTGCATCTGTGTATTCAAACACATGTACATCTGTACCTGCCTCATAGAAAAGTCCATAATGTAATGTGGACTTCACATATCTCAATATGCGTCTGACTGCATCCAAATGTGGCTTTCTAGGTACTTGCATAAACTGACTCACAAGACCAATAGCGTAGCTCAAGTCTAGCCTTGTAATGGTCATGTAGATCAAACTCCCCACTATCCTCCTGAACATAGTAGGGTCTTCTATCTCATCCCCAGCATTAGCACTCAACTTTACATTTTACTCCAATGGGACTGAAAGTGGTTTGCATGCTATCATACCATACTTGGACAACATATCCAAGCCATACTGTCTTTGGGATAGCCATATACCATCATCACATCTGATCACTTCAATGACAAGGAAGTATCTTAGCTCACCTAAATCCTTCATCTCAAACTTCTTCTTCAAAGAATCCTTGACTTCAGCAATCCCACTGTCACTATCACCTGTAATAATCAAGTCATCCACATAGATGACTATGATGACCAAACCCACATCTCCTTTTCTCACATAAAGTGAGTGATCAGCATCAGAAACATAAAAGCCAATATTGACAAGATACTCTCTGATCTTGTCGGACCATGCTCTAGGTGCTTGCTTGAGCCCATAGAGTGCCTTCTTCAACCTGCACACATACGTGGGATGCTCTAAATCTTCATAACCTGCTAGCTGATCCATATACACTTCTTCTTGCAAATCACCATGCAAGAAGGCATTCTTCACATCCATTTTCAATAACCTCCAACCTTTGGCTGCTGCCAAAGCAATCACACATCTGACAGTTGCCATCCTAGCAACTGGACTGAAGGTTTCATCATAATCTATGCCATATATCTGGGCATAGCCTTTTACAACCAGCCTAGCTTTGTACCTGCTAATAGAACCATCTGCATTGTGCTTAATCTTATAAACCCATTTACATCCAATGGCTTTCTTGCCCTTTGGCAATGATACTAGATCCCAAGTCTTATTGGACTCTAATGCAGCCATCTCCTCATCCATTGCTGCATCCCAATGAGCATGACCAACAGCCTCCTCAAAACATGTGGGCTCAACATCCTCAACTAGTTTTACCATATAAGCATAATGGTGAGCTGCATAACCTTCAAAACCAAATCTTTTAATAGGGTATCTGACCGTGCTAGGTCTGCGTGTCACTGGATCACTCAATGGAGTTTTTGCATTAACGCGTGCTCTCTGCACACCTGGAGTCCTCATTGAAGGAATGCCAAGCTCATCATCCAAGCTCTCTGAGCCACTGGAATCTCCATCAAGAACTGCATCAATGCCTTCTAACACTTTATTCTTTCCTTGGTCTTTACCTGTAGTGCTACTAGATGCACCCGAAGATGTAGAGGTACTCCTTAGTCTCCCATACCAAGGACTACTAGATGATGTCTCTGGTCCACTAAGAGTCCGTGATTCTTGCTTTTCAGCCTGCACATGAGTGTCATGATCATCATCATCATCCAATGCATCACCACTAGATGCATACCAACTACTCATTTCATTAAAGATGACATCCCTGCTCACTCTGAACTTACATGTGGCAGGGTTATAACAACGATACCCTTTCTGCTCTAAAGAGTATCCAATAAATACACACTTTTTAGCCTTTGGATCCAGTTTCTTTCGCAACTCATCTGGCACATGAACATACGCAATGCAGCCAAACACTTTCAAGTGTGAAACATCAGGCTTCTCACCTGTAAAACATTCTTTGGGAGTCATACCATGAACTACAGCTGTGGGAGTTCTGTTCATAATATAAACAGCAGTATGAACAGCTTCAGACCAGAAATGCTTAGGCATATTCTTTTCAGCCCCATCAAGGCACGTGCAACTTCTGCAATATGCCTGTTTTTCCTTTCAGCAACCCCATTTTGTTGTGGGGTATACCTGCATGTGAACTGTCTCTTTATCCCATGAGACCTCAAAAAATCACTGAACTCATTTGAGAGGTACTCTTCCCCTCCATCTGACCTCAAGCACTTTACTTTCAAGCCTGTTTCTCTTTCAACTGCAACCTTGAAGGCTCTAAAGTGCTCAAACGCTTCACTCTTTTCCTTCATAAAATATACCCACAACTTTCTAGAACAATCATCAATGAATGTGACAAAGTATAAACTGCCTCCAAGAGATACATTTTGTGTAGGCCCCCAAATGTCCGTATGCACAATGTCAAGGATATTTCTGCTTACATCTCTATCATGTGAAAAGGGTTGTCTTTCCTACTTACCAAACTGACATGCTTCGCATACCTTATGAAATTTTGCAACTTTAAATGTAGGCAACCCTTTGGACTGCATTAATTTCAGCCTTTGTACATTTGCATGTCCAATGCGTTTGTGCCAAATTTCAATGTCTACAACAACAGCTTTTCCTTTGGCATACATAGCAGCATTCGTAGTAGGAATTCCAGCATCCAGAGTAAACATACGTCCAACTCTACTTCCCTTTGCTACCAGCCTGCCTGCACTTGTCATTGAAGTCTTCTACAAAGCAGCCCTTTGCCTTAAATCTGACTTGTAGCCCTTGCTCTACCATTTGATCGACTGACACCAAGTTCTTTGTAATAGATGGCACATGTAATACATCTGAAAGACTCTTTGTCTTACCATCATGCAAGGATAAGGGAACTTTTCCAATGTGTGAAATTGGGTGGCATAAGTCATTACCCATCTGCACATAACCTACATTCTGCAAATCCTGCATCTCTCCAAACCATTCTACGTGGCTGGTCGTATGATTGGATGCACTTGAATCAACATACCAAACATCTTCATGTGTTCCCTTTCCTGTAACAGCATTCAGCATATGCTGCATAACAAACAAATGTTCATTTTTGTCTTCATTCTGTCGTGAAGACTATGCATAGTTTCCTTGCTGCAACTTACCACTGCGGATATCATCTTTCTTAGCATAACATTGGGCTGCAATATGACCTTTTTTGCCACAGTAGTGGCACACAATACCAGAGTTGTTAGAACCTCTGTTCTGCCATCCACCTCTTCCTCTAAAGCTCCCTCTGCCTCTAAAGTTACCACGACCTCCTGAAACCTGCATATCGCCAAATTGCTAATTCAATCTGTTTTGCCGGTTATCACTACCATGTCCTGTACCACGGCCTCTTGAAGAGAACCTGCCACGTCCCCTTCCTGAACTGGAGTAGAAAGCCTGGACCTGTTCACCACTTCTTTCAGATGTCTCACTCTGCATGTTGATTTCTTCAGTGATTATTACAGAGACCAACTCATCGAAATCTGGGAATGGCTTTCTAACATATATGGAAGTTACAAAAGACTTCCAAGCCTTTTCATTGTTAAGTCCACCCAAGGTTGACGACACCAAATCATCATCATTGGGCATTGCATCAATCGCTGCCAATGCATTTGCAATGCTCCTTACCTTCAATGCATACTCATTGATAGACATCCTCTCTTTCTTCAATGTATTCAACTCTTGCTTGAGTTGAATCTTTCGTGCCTTTGTATTTACAGAAAACATACTTTCAAGTATGGTCCAAGCTGCATATGCATTCTCTGCATTTCTAATGTGTCCCAGCATATTATTGTCAATTACTGTAGACAACCAATACATGACCTTCTTGTCTTTTGCATTCCATTATTTTCATTCCTTTGTCTCTTCTGCAGTTGGAGGATCACTCACCTCTGGCTCCTTTTCTTCACCTGAAACAAACTCGTAGAGGCCTTTTCCAATAAGGAAGTTCGTGACACGAAACTTCCATGATGGGTAGTTGTTCTTGTCAAGCTTCTCAATGATGGAGCTTCCACTATTCTCTACCATTATCACAAAATTAATACCAACAACAAGCAAATCTTCTGCAACCCTCGACCTGTAGTGCACAGCAATACACCAGATAACCTTTTTCACTGTCTGCTAAACAATACATACAATCTACAACCTGTTAGCAGATAAACCTTGTGTTTACTCACTGGTAAACATATTTGAACTTACAGATCTGAAATCTGCAACCTGCGCACCCACGTTTGGTCAATACAGTCGAAGTCACAGTGTACCCTGAAACTGCTATCTGCAACCTTGCGACTCTAAAATGGGCCCTGAAACGGCCGCCTCAAATGCCCAAAATAAATGCGGGTAAGCCCTAAAGGGCTTGTTTTGCAGAATACACAGTGATCTTTGCGCACACCAAATCTCACTGCAATCTGAGATTTTTGCTCTGCTTTGCTTCCGGTGCCTCCACAGGCACTATCCAAGAGAAGGAGCGGAAGAATGGGAGAGGTTCTTACCCGTGGCTTGCTTGCTCGAACCTTGCTTCTTCTCCTTCACTTCAGCCTTTGAAATCAGCCTCTCTCAGTGGTGCTGCTCTGATACCATGTCAAGAATCGTGTGGTGGGGGAGTTGCTCAAGATGCTGCACGGAACACACACAGAATGCACAAGGAGAAGCTCACTCAAGAGACAAGAAGAGAGATGGAGGCCAAAACGTTTTCTTGCTGGTTTTTTTTCTTCTCCTTCCACACTCTTTTCAATATACACAAAGTATAGATAAGATGCAACATAAAGGAAAGTGGCCTACTAAGTCAAACAATGCATAACCGACTACACTAGTCGACTGGCTCTATAACTATGCCAGCTATAAATAAGTGTAACAACCTGAATATAATAAATAATGAGTCAATGGCCATATGTGAGTCATAATGACCGCCGATGTGCTAAGTGTAGACGTGTAGACCCATCTAACCAAGTGGTCCATCATCAATGTCCGCATGTGTTGAGCTTGTCATCTCAACATTCTAATCCTTCACTAACACTACTTAGGACTGAGCTCCTACACCCTTGGGACTAGTGTAACTCACCTGAAGCAAGGATGGTGCTCACTCACAACAATCGCATAAATTTTTTGGTCTCCTGCACCTGTAAGAAAATCTAGCTCTGTGTGTGTGTGTGTGTGTGTGTGTGTGTGTGTGTGTGCTACAAATGCAAATGAGCCTTCATCCCCTTCCCTTCGGTCTTAAACCCTTGATCTAGTGGCCGAGTGTTGCCTTGTTCATGCTCTTGCCTTGTTAATGCATTTCAACTCCTTTTTCCCCTTATTTTTGCAACAAAAATCACCACTGAAAATGAAATGGATTAGCCTACTTGTCTATCCATTAAAAATTCAAAATGCTTACTTGCTTCAAAGATTAAACTCTCAAATCTCCTACCTACATTAAACATCAATTCGGAGATAAAACCCTACTTAGATGCTCAATTTGAAGTATGCAAGTAAAGCTTGAATCCATTGGACTCGGCAATGGAACCAAAATGAGGTGGGAGCTTATGCTTAATTGCCAAGACCCACGAACTGTTTATTGTTTCAAGTGTTTCAAGCCAGTGACAAATGGCTATCTCTCACCTAGTCGTATGCATTCTCAATCCTACAAGCATAGTGAGATTATCTTGATACCGAATTGAGTAGCCTCCTCCCTCAAGCACTTTGGTAGCTCCACGATATGAGATACAAGCTCAAGCAAGTTCAATTCTCTACCTTTAAGCTCCATCCTCCATAGCGGCGCACGTGAGACAAAAGAAGAGAAGAGATGAGATGAAGAGAAGAGAAGATGGAGAGCTTCTCCACTGCAGTCTCTCACCCTCACACACTCGCTCCCTCATGCTCTCATAGTCCCTCTCTCAAACACAAGCAAAAGCACAAGCAAGACAAGAGAAGAGAGACACTTTAGCCACACACCAAGAATGAGATATTCCATTCACTTTTTGGTTTTTTTACATGCCCTTATCCCTTTGGGCACCCATCCCCTTTTTAGATGATCGAGCATCTTGCCAAAGGTTCTCTTTTCCTATTCTCTTCTATTTATATTATCCCTTCACCTATGCTCGTCTACAATTTACAATTTGCACAGGAGTGAGCATGGCACTCTTTTACAAAATTTGGGGGCTCCATTACAACTTAAAATGTGCCTTTCCCCTTTGCCTTCTTTGAGATTACCTTTGTTCCTTTTGTCTTTTCTTCTGTTGTTTCCTCTATCGGGTCCACATTTTTTAAATTTCTTGGAGTTTTTTTTGTTTATTTTTCCTTATCTTGCATTGGGGTTAACATTGCATGGTAGATGGACTTGCTTGAGTTGTTGTGCCTAACACACGCACCGTATACAAAAAGGAAGCTCATTCAAGAAAATAAGAAGAGAGATGGAGAGAAAAACATTTTCTTGCTCATTTCTTCTTCTTCTTCCACTCACAATACAATGTGCACAACATATAAATAAGATACAACATAAAGAAAAGTGGCCTACTAAGTGAAATAGTGCATAACTAACTATAGTAATCAATTGGTTGGTGCATAACTATGCCACCTATAGGTAGGTGTAACAAACTAAATATAATAAGTGATAAGTTGGTAGCCATGTGTGGATCATAATGATTACGACTAATGTACTAAGTGTAGACATATGGATCCATCTAGCTAGGCAGTCCATCATCAATATATCTGTGTATGCCATCTCAACAAAAATAGTACAGTAAGCATACATGACTAAGCATACTTTGGACTCTTTCCTAAATGATCATGTTCATGCAGTGGATAATACCATTTTGGAGTGGGATGTACAGGGTGCTCAACTAATGCATAATATCTCTCTCATCACAAAGTTACTCAAATGATTTAGAAACTTGCTTACCCCATAGACCTTAGGTATTTCAATTGATATCCAAACCAGTTCTCAACAAGAGTAAGCCAGTGCTACAAGGTAGATAAAACACCCAATTTTTGCTTAATAGGATATGCCCAGACCTTGTGCAAATAATCATCAATGGAAATAATAAAGTACTTCACACAAACCAATGATTGATAGGGCATGGGACCACATACATTAGAATGCACAAGAGCTAGAGACTCACCCGTACCCTTAATGCAAGACTTCTTATGAGAACTCTGTATCTACTTGCCATATAAACAATGGTCACAAGAATTAAAACATTTTGTGATCAAGAGTTAGAAGATACTACAAATAAGTAAGCATTTTCATTTCTTTTAAGGACATGTGATGGACCTAAAAACGGGCCGGCACTGGCTCATGCACTAGCCGGACCTCGTCACTACGCACAAGACAACCCCTCGGCCTCGCGGCCAGGAGCGTCTATCAAAATCTCTGCCTTCCTAAACATTGCGTTTGTAATACGTTGTAGTCCAACTGATCCTAACCCAATATTGCTCCTCAGAGGGAGTCCCTTTCACATAGCCAAAAGGCTCGAATCACACACACATGGGGTTCCTCCTACGGCTGAATGCCGTCAACCCTCTGCGACTCTCCTACACCTTGGGGATTGGCCCCTCGATGCGCCGCTCCACATTTAGACATTTCGCACAAACGTCACTCAAGGTACCAAATAAACGTATCCAGGAATGTACCATTGTCCTTACTTGACTTCCCCGTTATGATCCCACGACTAGCCTACAGCATAGGAACCTCACGCTCTCAACGGTGGGTCACAGGCCTACTGAAAACAATTGCTATGCATATCCAGGAGCTAACTCTGATACTTTTAATTTCCTCTAAATGATCATGCAAAGAGGTGGATGCCTAGTGCTCAAACATTTTAAAAACCAGCAGCGTGCAAGTGCAAAAACATCTCTTTCATGCTTTTCTTTCTAACCGCTTTGTGCTTCGCTGCAACACCTAGCACCGAAGTGATCTTCGTGCTACTAGGTGTTAATTCTTATCATTATTATTCCGTCCTAGATGCAATGCATATAAAATCAGCAAATTATTCCTCATGCTCAGCGTCATTTAACCATTTTTTCCACAACTCTACCCTTCCCCGTTGATAGTGCATCATTGCATTCATTTCTTTTAGGGTTTCCTTGTCATTTTATGTGGAGAAAGGAAGGAAACACGCACTAAAACATATAAACAAGGCTGAACTGAAGCATAACTTCATGCCCCAGCCTTGTTATACATCAACAAACATAAATCCTATTTTTCTATATTTTTCGTAGCCCCAAATGTATTTTTCCCCTATTTTTCATACGTTTTTTATCATTTTCCCGCCATTTTCTTCATTTTCTTGTATTTTTTAAATTGCTGAAAATGAAAACCAGTTTGTGGGCTGTGGCCCTTAGTTCATTTGCAACAAAATTGAAAGATTAGTTGATGTGTATCAACGGTCTTCCCCATTTATATGCCCAAAACCCTTGTTTTTCCCCATTTTTCATACGTTTTCGGGTTTCTTGGCATTATTTCGAGCCATGAAATGCATGTTTTTCATAATTTCTGGTTATAAACAATAAGAACTCAGAAGAATCAGCAGCATAATCAAATCTTAGTCCATATGAACGGCATTCCATCAATCAAAAGCATAAAACACTAAATTTTCTTTGTAATTTTTTTAGTTTACCGCTTAACCGCGTGTTTCGGGTTTTTTTTCCATGGCTGTAGATTTGGAAAACAGCAACACTTCATGTCCAGCAACATCACAAATCACCATTCTCAGCCCGTGTAGCAATCCGGTCCATGCCGGACAAGTCTCCATCATTCTTTCTTCATTGCTCCTTCCCACACATGAACTGCCTCTTAGAAGAGAGAGAGGGAGGAGAGAGAAAGACTAGAATCAGAGATTTCAAACCAGGCCACCATTCGACGGGCGAAGGGCGGCGATAGAGTCAGGGTTCAGAGGGAAATGAAGCCCCATAATCATTGTGGGGGGTTGTTTGCAGGCTGCCATCTCCATTGATCAACAATGGGGCGCATTTTTCGGCGCCATGTTGATCACGCTTCCTCATCTCTTCTCTCTCCACGATTTGGTTGTTGCATTTCATGTGGCATTTCATTTTGGGCCCCAAGGGTCACTTACTCATTTGGCCAAATTTTGGTCCACCTTTTCAAATCTTGACCGGTTTCTTGGCCATTTCCCCGTCCGGACTCGGAATCGAGCTCTGAAAAATCCTGGGCGTCCGGCTTAGCATCCCGCATTGGCCAGTAGCTTGTGTCAACCCGCACGACTGTCTGAAAAATTATGAAAAATCACCAAGTGTCGCTCGGGCGCCTTTAAAGCACTTTGGCGCTTAAAATCGTCCTAGATCGAGCCGCCGCCTTTGACAGTGAATATTTTTCCCTTGATATTCATAATTTTTAGCTATTTTTAAGCACTTCCCGTCACCTAAATTCCGCTCTCATTGGCGACCACGGGATAGGGCGACTCAGCCCGTCGAATCCACGAACAGATCTGCACATAAACAACCAAAGAAGCATCAAACTGATCCAAAACAATTATCATCATAAAACTCAGCACAATGCTCCCCCTACCCCTAGACAGAACCAAGGCATAACATCCACAAGGAGGAGGCCTAGCATCATTTAATAGAAGATCCGAAGTGAATCACTAACCAGCTGCTCCAACACAGCCAAACGAAAAAGAACTGCCAAAGAGGTTGCCCTAAGTGGTAGTCTGAACTACTTACCAACTAAAGACAACACCACTAGGAGCTCCTACAAGGCGAGGACTCCTATAGCCTGAGCAAAGGATATTTTCTTTCAGTATATCTCTTCTTTTAGGGTTTTTATTGGATGAACATACTTGGGCATGTAAAAAGGAGGGAGCTGAGCGTAGTGACCCAAGGAGAACAGGGCATCGGTCTCAGGACCTGTCTCGGCACCCAAGAACCTACCAAGCCCTCGCAAGGCGACACTTAATCCTTTTCTAACGCTCACTTTTATTTTCGCTCCAACCTTCCTTGTTTTGATATTATTCTTCCAGCAAGAAGCCACCCCTAGGAAGACAAGGTATCGGCCCCGGGTCTGACTCGTCCCCAGGAACCTACCAGGCCTTCGCAAGGCGACGAGCAACTGCTTATATATTTTGTTATTTCATTTCTTTTCATTGATAGGGGTTAAAACCCCTTTTTACACACCTTCGTATTGATATTCATCTTTTAGGATATTCAAGATTTCTTGGCATCATTATTATGATCTTCTAGCAGGCTTCTCTAACTGCCTCACTACTAACAGGAACTCCTAGAATGGCTGCCTAGCAGGCTAGCAGAACAGAGCCACTAGGGCTTCCTTCTAAAACAGGTCTTTCAATGTCTAACAATGTCTTTACAGGAGGCAATGACTACTCCGACCTCCCTCAAACATACGTAGCCTAAACCTGGGACTTCATGCCTTGGTTGCCGGTCCCCAACAAAAAATAGATCCCCTCAACAAGTACAAATACACATATAACAGGAAAGAAAGGTACTCGTAAAGGAGAAATATCACCTGGAATGGCCACAAGAAGCTTCCATCGCAGCAAAGGCTCCTCCAGGCTCCACAAAATTCCACAACCCGCGAAACCTGTCCAGCACAACACTAAACAAAAAACCCAATTAAACGCACCCGCACTAGACAGGGAAATGGCCCTCTTGGCCTAATGAAATCAGACATGACTTTGCTACAAAACTGAATCGGCCCTCTTGGCCTAATGAAATCAAACATGACTATGCAGAACATCCACCTGGAAACAACCATGATAGACATCAAAGCATACTATTCCCAGGGGAACAGGGCTTGTAGCCCTAAACTAGGTGCAGTAGATTATGACCTATCCCTCCTGCGTATATCGCAAGAGGTGTTCGCATCACATGTCGTCGAATCAGTCTATGGGTCCGAGATAATAAAGATAGATGAGTCTCGCTTACCCTCTGCATCACCCAGATCAACCATCGTCTGCCAAAGAGGGCATGTTCAGAAAGCATACCCCACAAACGACCAGGTCCTGTCTCACCATCAATAGATATATCGGGACAAGGGCCACAATTAAAGAAGAGGTCCTCTTCATACGCAAGATTAGCCAATGAATCGGCAAACTGATTCCAATTCCGTGGAATTAGCTGAAAAGACACTCTCTCGAATTCGTCTAGCAGGGCTATGGCAGTGTGATGGTACATACAAAGGATCGGGTTCCGCACCATGTACGTCCCATTGAGTTGATTTAAAACCAACTGAGAGTCCCCTTTCACCAACAACTGGCGGATACCACCCTTTTTTGCAATATTCAAACCCATGATCAGGGCTTTGTATTCGGCCATATTATTAGTAAAATTCGCCCCGAGATAAGCAGCTAACTTCATGACAATGCGTCGTCGGGGGTCTCGGATGACAACTCCTACACTTCCTTTTTTGCATGGACCCCTGGACGCCCCATCAAAATACAAGGTATACGTCCATAAAGGGTTTACATATCCTGCCATCCTGAACTCTACTCGTAATTATGGTAATCAAAATTCAGCATATTCAATGGGTGGACTGTAGGCTCCATCCCTCCATCATGATTGAATTCGACAGGGATGCTCGTCAAAATTTGTAGGCAGTGATGGCAGAAGACCTTGATTTCCCAAATGAATGTCCCGCCTTCTTGCTCAATCACCTTGTATCCTTTGCTCCACCAAATGAGCTTTCCCTGATGATACCTCTGTTCCAAATATGGGTGTTCTAAATAAGGGATCAGACGACCCATCAACCTCTATCACGATTTCCTTGCAGATGTTTGATCGATCTTTCCTAGACCTGCAAGGCAGTCATAGCATTAGTGCAATCAGAAGTAATAAGGTTTAATCTTATTAAGATTAACCTTATTTTTAAATTCTATCCCCTCAAGGTCAGCTAACAACACTGTAGATTTATTCTTTCCTATCCTAACGATCTTATAGGGCCCATCCCATTTGGGTTCTAGCTTGCCTGGGAATAATTCACGTCGTGCGTCATAATACAGAACAAGCTGTCCTTTCTTGAAGGTGTATTTCTTGGCTTTGAGGTCGTGTAGCTTCTTCATTCGGCGCTTCGCCACTTCTTGGTGCAATAAGCTCTGCAACTTAAGCTCATCTAAATGTGCCAGTGTCGTCAAGCGCTCAAAAAGAGCGTCTTCATCGCTCAAAGAATGATTGATGGCGAACCGAATAGTCGGCAGCTCAATCTCTAAAGGCAAGACACACTCCTCCCCATATACTAACTTAAACGGGGTATGGCCAGTGGCTCGTTTGAAAGTCGTATTATAGGCCCACACTGCCACGTATAACTTTTTATCCCAATCCCGTTTCTTTTCCGACACAGTTTTGGACAGGATGCCCACAAGCTGCTTGTTGGTACTTTCAACCTGACCATTGGCTTGCGGATTATATGGGGTTGTCTTGTTATGCTTAATGTTCCACAACTCTATCAAACTTTTGATCACCTTATTCAGGAAATGAGTTCCGCGGTCCGACACTAATTCTTTCGGCGGACCAAACCGGCATATTATCTGCTCTAAAAGGAAACTAGTGGTTTCTTTAGCATCATCTTTCCTTGTTGCACGTGCTTCTTACCACTTTGTGAAGTAGTCAGTTGCTACAATGATGTACCGCTTTTGCGTAGTCGATGACGGAGTAATAGGACCCACAAAGTCTATTCCCCACTTCTCAAATGGAAGTATCGCCATAATAGGGGTGAGTGGTCGTTTCCTATTCTCTCGACTATCATGTCGTTGGCAAATATCGCATCGCTTAACATACACAAACGCATCCTGGAAGATGGCAGGCCACCAATAACCTGCTCTTAAAGCCTTTTGTGCTGTAAGTCGTCCAGCAAAATGGCCACCGCAAGCATAATCATGGCACTCTTCCAAAATGAATGGCACCTCGTCAGGCGTCACACATCGGCGATAGATATCATCAACCCCTTGCCGATATAATGTACCTACGATCAAGGCAAACTTTAACGCTTGCTGCTTAATTTTCCTTTTCTCAACCTTAGATAGTTCGGAACCCGCCTCTCCCGTTGATAAATAATGCGTTATTGCAGCATACCAGGAGGGAATAGATGCCGTATCTATTTTAAATATCATCTCCATGTCACTACCTTCAGCCACAGATTCTTTCGGCTCCCCAAAGTCCACTAGACATTCCACGATGCCTTGCAACCTTGGTGGCTTACTCTTGATTTCATAATCAAATTCCTGCAAAGTGATCAACCACTTCGCTAAACGATCAGGCGGCTGTAACTTATTCATCAATAGTCGAAGTCCCTCCGCCTTCGTATAAAGCACGACTTTCTCATAGAGAATGTAATGCCTGAACTTCTTGGTCCCAAAGACCATCGCTAGACACAGCTTCTCCATGTAGGTGTAATTGATTTCGGATACCCCCAGCTTCCGACTAGCAAAAGCAATCGGGTGGTACCACTTCTCTTCCCAAAATTGGGCTAAACAGCAGCTGATACTATACATGGTGGCTGCTGAAAATATATAGAACACCTCACCTCTTTTAGGTGCTTTTAAAACGGGCGCTCTTGCTAGCTCTTGTTTCACATCCTTGAATGCTACCTTACAAGGGTCACCCCACACAAACGAACAGCTAAAGGACAATAAATTTGTAAGTGGCAACGTTCTTTCTGCTAAGGCGTTAATGAATCTACGGTAGTAACCAACCGAAGACAGAAAGCTATGAACTTCTTTCGGAGTGCGTGGTGGACCCATGGCAACTATAACTTTGACCTTCTCGGGGTCTGTTGCAATTCCTACCGAACTGACCACATGGCCCAGCAATAGCCCATAAGGTACTCCAAAAGCACACTTCCGTGGGTTTAGGGCGATGCAAAATTGTCTACAGCACTCAAAGCATTTTCTCAAAATGATCAACTGCCTTTCTCTCACGGTGGCAGCCCCTAAGTCATCAATAAACACCCTCAACTCTTCAGGGGATATGTCACCGAATGTCTTATCGGCTGTTCGTTGCCACGAACCAGGTGCATTGCATAAACCAAAAGCCATCACGTGGTACGCAAAAGTACCAAATACAGTGATAAAAGTTGTTTTCAACTTGTCCTCTTCTGCAATTGCCATTTGGTTGTATCCTGCAAAGCAATCCATAAACGAATATATCTCCCTACCCGCTAATTGATCCAAAATCTGGTCAATAAATGGCAATGGGTAGTAGTCCTTAACTGTCTGCTTATTCAGCTCCCTAAAGTCTACACATAAACGGATCTGATTATTCTTCTTCTTTCTAATCACAACTGGCGAACACCATTCCGTGTGTTGCACAGGAAAAATCAAACCCGCTTTTCGAAGCTTCTGTAACTCTTCAAACAGCCCGTCCCTCAATTCGAAAGGCATACGCCTTACTTTCTGCCGTACAGGACGACTGCCCTCTTTCAACGGAATTGTATGAACCGCAAAGCTAGGAGGGATGCCTCTCAACTCATCATAACTCCAGGCAAAGATATCACGGAATTCCTGGATCAAGGCCACATAGTCCTCCCTTTCTGCTGTGCTGAGCATAGAGCCTAATTTGATTGGCCGCGAATCATCAAGCGTACCAAGGTCTAGCTCGATAACATCTGCATCTCTTATACGATCTTGGGCCTCTATCGGCTCGTTCAAAGTGATCTGATAGATGTCCTCCGTGGTGGATCCCTCTTTGGACTCATCAGTCGATGATGTCTCACTAGCAGATAAATCTTCTAATGTCTCCAATTCTGTAGAAGATAGAGGAGCTCTCTCACTCTGCGGGGACTCAGGATAAGCATCAACCACCACACGCTGGGCACCTCTGCCGAATATCAATCGACCGGCGGGTATATCCACTTGGCAATCCGCTTGCAAGATCCAAGGTCGTCCAAGTAATACTTGGTAACTTGGCCGTCCTGCAAAACGAATCACCCTAAAATCCAACATGCATTCTACATTTGCAACAGTGACATGGACCTTAGTAATGCAGCCTTCCGACTGTCTCAAACTGTCATCTGCCATTCTGAGAATTGTGGAGGTATCTTTCTGGATTGCAAGACCCAACCTTTCCATCAGTTCAGAACTCATAATGTTGACCGATGATCCCGTGTCGACAATGGCATAATCTACTAATATCCCATCGACATAGGCTGCAACCCTTGGGCAATGCTTCTCAGCATGCTCGAACCAGTCATCACCAACTCGCGCAATACCCAAAGGTTCTACGATATACCCGGTACGTAGGATCTTTCTAAATTCCTTACGTACTCCTGGGGAAAGCTTAATAAGCTGTAAGAGGTTCACATCCGGCTTGACTTCGCAAAGAGAGCTCGCCAAATCGAATTCATGATAGTTTGATAGAGCTCGCTTCTCACGCCAAACCATCCGCTCTTTAGGTCGCTGAACTGGCTTTATTGCCTCTTTCTTAACTTTCACCTTCTTCTTTGGTGCTTCCTTATCGGCTTTACTCTCTACGGGCTTCAAAGGTCCCCCTTCTAGGGCAGGATCCAAAACTTGCGTTCCTTTGTCCCCTTGTTTAGGGTTTCCGTCGACAGGCTTATCCATGTCGGCTTCTCTACCCTTTTTACCTCTTGTAAGGACAGCTCGTAGATTAGAGGTTTCAGCATCATTAACGCGTACAGCCTCAATCAAACTAACCCCACTACCACTTGGTAGCTCCTCCACTATAGTCTTTGGTCGTTGAAGTATTTGTTTAGGCCCATTTTCTGGCTGGGAATCATTTCCTTGGGCACGATGATTAACAGGCCCTGGTTGCCGACTACCACGCTGGAGAGAACTGATCTTACTCCAGCAAGTAGCTGCTAGATGGCCAGATTTTCCACAAATGTCGCACTTAACATTTGGGCAATTTCTTGGATAGTGCTGCCCGCCACACCATTTGCAACTAAACCTCGACGGTGCACCCTCCTCTGGGTATCTACTTCCTATCAAATTTTGTTGTTTTTTAAGGAAGTTGACATCAACAGCTATTTGTCGATACTGCTCCGTAATCATGTCGGTATAATGCTTCATCATGTCCTTAACCTCGCCAAGAACATTGGAAGAACTCGACTCATAGCCTTGGTCATTTCCATGTCGTTCCATCGGCCTAACAATTCAATTAGGCACTGGTTGTTGAGCCACAGGCATGGTATTAGAATTGGCCGCCTGGCCTCCACCATTTGGAGCCATTTGACTGCCCGTAGGCATCGACATGCTAGGGGGAGCTGGTAATAAAGGCACATTCTGCATCATGTTCCCTCTCCCATTAGGGTTAGCCATCGCTATCCCTTGGCCACTACTGCCATTGGCTATTGCCATATTGTTCCCAATACTAAACCCATGTTCGAATTGCCTCTAGAAGCATAGGCTGCTTGTAGTCGGGATTCCACCTCTTGTGCTCGTGTAATGGCAGTATCTATATCCCCCAAGGGGACACTACTCAACTGCAATTGGATATTAAAGTCCAACCCATGTAGGAAATATTGCAATTGGGCAGCTGCGGGGATAGGAATAGAGGTGTCCAACTTACGGAAGACCTCTTTTATCTTCTTCGCATAAGCACGAATATCCTCGTGTGGATCTTGGCGGGTCACGTTGAGTACACGCAACCAATATTGCCCACCCCTTTCAGGGGCAAACTCCCTTCGAAAAGCTCCATAAAATGCATCAATGTTCAATATGGTTCCGGCTTCTAAACCATGATACCATATAGCGGCTCTTCCTTTGAGAGTCATGTTGAAGAACATCATTAAATGTCCTTCCTCTTGAATGCGACAATTAAACATCAGCTTTTGAAACTCCCTAATGTGGAGTTCCGCATCTTCCTCAACTAGCCCATTAAAAATGGGTAGCAGGTAACCTAGAGCCGGCAAATCCGTCGTTCCTGCTGGAATTGCAATAGGCTGCGCCATGACGCGGATTGGATTTGCACTAGGAATAAAGACCGGTGGGGTTACCCCTCCCGTACTTGACGTGGATTGGCTTATAGAAGGAAGGGGAGCACTAGAGCTTCCACCTTCTCCTAACTTGTTGCTTGTGGTCCTAAGACCACTAGATCTACTCCCTCGTAAGGGTTCAGCACCGCTACGCTTAGGGGAATATCTCCTAAAAATTTCAGCACGTCGCCTAGCTCTTTCGTCTCTTTCTTGCTTTTGGATTTCTGCTAGACGATGCTTATAAATAAATAACGGGTCAAGCTCAGTATCCTCTGGCATAAACTGCTAGTTGGTCCTTAAACAACCAGGATTCGAGAACCGCCACCTTTAAGCAGCTCCCGGCAGACGCACCATTGATGGACCTAAAAACGGGCCGGCACTGGCTCATGCACTAGCCGGACCTCGTCACTACGCACAAGACAACCCCTCGGCCTCGCGGCCAGGAGCGTCTATCAAAATCTCTGCCTTCCTAAACATTGCGTTTGTAATACGTTGTAGTCCAACTGATCCTAACCCAATATTGCTCCTCAGAGGGAGTCCCTTTCACATAGCCAAAAGGCTCGAATCACACACACATGGGGTTCCTCCTACGGTTGAATGCCGTCAACCCTCTGCGACTCTCCTACACCTTGGGGATTGGCCCCTCGATGCGCCGCTCCACATTTAGACATTTCGCACAAACGTCGCTCAAGGTACCAAATAAACGTATCCAGGAATGTACCATTGTCCTTACTTGACTTCCCCGTTATGATCCCACGACTAGCCTACAGCATAGGAACCTCACGCTCTCAATGGTGGGTCACAGGCCTACTGAAAACAATTGCTATGCATATCCAGGAGCTAACTCTGATACTTTTAATTTCCTCTAAATGATCATGCAAAGAGGTGGATGCCTAGTGCTCAAACATTTTAAAAACCAGCAGCGTGCAAGTGCAAAAACATCTCTTTCATGCTTTTCTTTCTAACCGCTTTGTGCTTCGCTGCAACACCTAGCACCGAAGTGATCTTCGTGCTACTAGGTGTTAATTCTTATCATTATTATTCCGTCCTAGATGCAATGCATATAAAATCAGAAAATTATTCCTCATGCTCAGCGTCATTTAACCATTTTTTCCACAACTCTACCCTTCCCCGTTGATAGTGCATCATTGCATTCATTTCTTTTAGGGTTTCCTTGTCATTTTATGTGGAGAAAGGAAGGAAACACGCACTAAAACATATAAACAAGGCTGAACTGAAGCATAACTTCATGCCCCAGCCTTGTTATACATCAACAAACATAAATCCTATTTTTCTATATTTTTCGTAGCCCCAAATGTATTTTTCCCCTATTTTTCATACGTTTTTTATCATTTTCCCGCCATTTTCTTCATTTTCTTGTATTTTTTAAATTGCTGAAAATGAAAACCAATTTGTGGGCTGTGGCCCTTAGTTCATTTGCAACAAAATTGAAAGATTAGTTGATGTGTATCAACGGTCTTCCCCATTTATATGCCCAAAACCCTTGTTTTTCCCCATTTTTCATACGTTTTCGGGTTTCTTGGCATTATTTCGAGCCATGAAATGCATGTTTTTCATAATTTCCGGTTATAAACAATAAGAACTCAGAATAATCAGCAGCATAATCAAATCTTAGTCCATATGAACGGCATTCCATCAATCAAAAGCATAAAACACTAAATTTTCTTTGTAATTTTTTTAGTTTACCGCTTAACCGCGTGTTTCGGGTTTTTTTTCCATGGCTGTAGATTTGGAAAACAGCAACACTTCATGTCCAGCAACATCACAAATCACCATTCTCAGCCCGTGTAGCAATCCGGTCCATGCCGGACAAGTCTCCATCATTCTTTCTTCATTGCTCCTTCCCACACATGAACTGCCTCTTAGAAGAGAGAGAGGGAGGAGAGAGAAAGACTAGAATCAGAGATTTCAAACCAGGCCACCATTCGACGGGCGAAGGGCGGCGATAGAGTCAGGGTTCAGAGGGAAATGAAGCCCCATAATCATTGTGGGGGGTTGTTTGCAGGCTGCCATCTCCATTGATCAACAATGGGGCGCATTTTTCGGCGCCATGTTGATCACGCTTCCTCATCTCTTCTCTCTCCACGATTTGGTTGTTGCATTTCATGTGGCATTTCATTTTGGGCCCCAAGGGTCACTTACTCATTTGGCCAAATTTTGGTCCACCTTTTCAAATCTTGACCGGTTTCTTGGCCATTTCCCCGTCCGGACTCGGAATCGAGCTCTGAAAAATCCTGGGCGTCCGGCTTAGCATCCCGCATTGGCCAGTAGCTTGTGTCAACCGGCACGACTGTCTGAAAAATTATGAAAAATCACCAAGTGTCGCTCGGGCGCCTTTAAAGCACTTTGGCGCTTAAAATCGTCCTAGATCGAGCCGCCGCCTTTGACAGTGAATATTTTTCCCTTGATATTCATAATTTTTAGCTATTTTTAAGCACTTCCCGTCACTTAAATTCCGCTCTCAAACATGTGTCCAAGGCGAGAATGCCATAAAGATAGCTATGATATATGAGCCATAACCAAAAGATGGTCAATAGACTCAAATATAAATAAAGGATAGAGGCTACCAACCTTGACACCTTGAGCAGATACAATATTCATGTAGGTAATCTTTGATGAGGAATTAGCATAATAAATATTATAGCATGTATCATCCAACTATTCAACAAATAGAAGGCTTTTGATCAAAGCTTATATGTGGCATACATTATGTAGAATAAAAGGGTTGCCTAAGAGAAACTACAACATACATTATGGTCAATTCTAATAAAATCGAATGAGACTCGTTCAAGTGAGGAGACGTAGAAGGTTGTTCCTTCATGCAAAGGTCCATAAGTTGTTTCACCCAATACATCTATGATGCAAGACTTTACTTATCATAAGGATTACATATCTTTTTCCATAATTACTAGGCAATAAGCTATTGCAACAGAGATGTGAGAATAAATCTATGTAGAATAGACACAAGAAACTATAGCAATGTGAAATGCCACATGAAGAGCCCCTAGAACAGGCCTAAACAAGCCTTGATAAGTATGGAACAAGCTAAGGTCAATGGAAACCGTGGGGAGAAAAAACCATGCCTGCCATTGAAACTTGAGCTAAAGTTTTGTCATAGGCTGAAGTAGATGATGAAGAAGCTCTTCGAATAGTAAGCTTTAATATAAGTTGAAAGGTTTGGAGCTTGAATGGAAGCATAAGAATGTAGAAGCAAGATAGATGCGAGCTATGGCAGATGGAGCAAGAGAGAAAGAGAGAGAGAGAAAACATTAGACATTGGAAACTCCGATAGTTTGGTCACATATTGTAACTATTGCAATAAAGAGCTATGGTAGATGTAGTAAATACAAGGCAACATTGGCACATACACATTTATTCCTAATAATAAAAATGCATTGGGTGACGTTGATGATCATGATAATCATGTGTAGATAGAAAATTAGAAATCACAAATCCTTTATTCTACATAGCTTTATTCCCACATCTCTGGTGCATGATCATGATCAATATGTCTATTGTAGAATAAAGATGTGGGAACTCCAATAATTACAATGTGCGACCGAAATTCCCTTATTGGTCACCATGTGCAATGTACAAGTGTATGATTAGGTAAATGTAGTAAATACAAGGCAGCATAGGCACGTGCACCTTTATTTTTAATAATGAAAATGCATTAGGTGACGTTGATGATCGTGATAATCATGTGTAAATAGAAAAGTTGGTGTGCAAATCTGATGCCGTATGCATACGTAGCTAGCATCGGAAGGTCCCCAAGAACAAAGAACTCTACTTTAAGCTTAAAATTCAAGAGAATAGACTTGCAAGACATGAGGCAAAAAGACCAATTGGGTACAATCTCCCCCTCGTGCCTTGTGTGAGCACTCCACAAAGCATGTATTTAATATTTTATTCATCTTCAAGCTAAAAAATAGCCCAATTTTACAATTAATATACTTTAGCTTTTGTGTTTGATTTTGTCCAAATAATGAATAAAGCGATTGGGCGGTCCAAGAGTTCGATAGTGCCCAAATACAATGTCCAATAATGAATATTTAAATCGAGCACCCATGCGCATACAAAATAATAAATATATGTCAAGTGCTTCAATAAAAAAGCACGCCAACATAAATATTGGCACCACGCCTAAGACACGCATCCATTAAAAATGTTAATTTCTTCTAAATAACTTGAATATACACTATCGCCCAGTGCTTCCCAACCCCACTGCCACCTTCTCTACACATCAACTTAAGCATTCACGATTGTTAGAAAAGAATAAAATTAGATCAACAAAAGTGAATACCTAGCAATCTTCAGCTACGAGTGTGCACTCTAAACTCGTAAACGTCCATTAACTTAAATATATATTTTGCGGAATCACCCGCTATGGAATCACCCACTTGCACATTAAATTAACGTGACGTCCGAAAAGGACAGGCACCCATGTCAAGGAATCCACCTTCTGTACAAGCCCCGATAAATAAATATAATTTTATGAAATCCATCGCAAAACCTCATGGAATCCACCGTGGAATATGCCTCCTGGTATCATATCTCCGAGGTGGGATAGCAATTGTTCTCAATTGCTATTAGCTCAATGTGGAGCGAGCAGTGAGGGATAAGCACTTAGGTCACGAGCATGCATCCATTGGGCTTCTTCAACATGATGATTTTTGAATTTCATCAAATATCCAAAATATCTACGGCCACTTCTAGTAGTTATATAATCCATGTCTAAAATAGTTTCGGGTTCAAGGATTTGAGTTTCTTCTTCTAACAAAGGAGGATTTTCATAGACAGGGTGGACTGGTAACTGGACTTTGAAAGATCGTAACAAACTAATATGAAAAGTATTGTGGATTTTCTAGTGTTGGGATAATTCTAATTTAAAGGCATTGTCATTGATTTTATGAATAATTTTGAAAGGTCCATAAAATCTAGAAGCTAACTTTACAACATTGTGTTTCTCAACACTTTGTTATCTTCTCTTTTCAATACGTAACTAAGCATAATCATCAACTGTGAAATTCATAGCTTTTCTTTTCTTGTTAGCTAGTCTAGTATATGGTTGCTAGGCTTTCGCAATCATATCTTTAACTTCATAAAAAATAATAGCATGCATATTGACAATATCATCGGCAGCTTTAACTTTGTTTGACAATGAAGTAATAGGTGTAGGCAATCTATATCCATAAATGATTTCAGAAGGTGCTTTCCATGTAGCTATATGTGGAGTATTATTGTATGTAAACTGAAGTAAATGCAAGTGTGTATCCCATATTTGTGGTTTTGAAATTGTGTATGGACGTAAAATATCCAAGATTGTACTGTTTGTAGCTTCTGTTTGTCCATTGGTTTCACGATGAAATGCAAATGAAAAATCAATCTTGGTTCCTAAACTAGCAAACAAAGTAGTCCAAAAATTATTGCAGAATCTAGAATCACGATAAAAAATAATAACTTTTGACAAACCATGGTGAGTGAAAACAAATTGCAGAAACAATTGAGCAGCTTGAGATGCAGTTAACGTTTTCTTACATGAAATGAAATATGCTTGTTTGCTAAACTGATCTACAATAGTCTAAATCATATTGTGATTAGCTTGAGTGTTAGGCAAAATCACTAATAAAATCCGTTGAAATATGTTTCCATGGTCGTTCTGGAATTGGTAAAGACATTAACAAACCATATTGCTTACCATGGTGTCGCTTAACTCTTTGACAAATTATACATTCAGTTACAAAGTTAGAAACATCAGATTCCATCTGTGGCCAGTAAAAATCTTCAACCAATGTACGTAAAGTGAAAATAATACCTATATGTCCTTGATCTGGGGGACAATGAATTTCATGCAACACAAATGATCTAAATGGAACAGTTACACATAACCTTTTCTCATAAAATATAAATCCATCAGCATAAGACAATGAATCAATTGAAATCCAGTTATTTGTAATTAACTTATTCTAATAAGCTTGAAAACTAGGGACTTGATCATATGTATCTTTCATAGGAATAAGGGAATCAAAAGATATCACAGAAATATTATGAATAGTTGGTCTTCTACTCAAGACATCAGCAACAACATTTTCTTTTCTAGGTTGATATTGGATAAGTGGATGAAAACTTTAAATAAAAGCAGCCCATTTAATATGACGGTCAGAGATTTCTGGCTGACTAAGGAGATGTTTGATACTTTATTAGTAAGTTTTGATCATGAATTCAGATTCCATTAAATAGTGTTTCCATTGTAGTAAAGCTTGTACTACTGCTAACAATTCCTTATCATAGGTAGAATACTTAAGTTCAGAGAGTTTAAGTTTGCAGCTAGAGTAGGCTATGGATGTGAATCTTGCATAAGGACAATTCATATTCTAGATCCACTAGCATCAGTGACTACTAGGAAAAATGTTCTATTAAAGTTAGAAAGTTGCAATACAGGAGCATGTGTTAAGGCATGTTTCAGTAAATCAAAAGACTTGCTGATTTTCAGACCAATGATACACAATACCTTTCTTTAATAATTTTGTAAAAGGTAATGCAAGCAATAAAAAATTTCTCACAAATTTTCTGTAAAAGCTAGCAAGACCTAAGAAATAACGTAATTCATGCACATTTTTAGGTATCGACGAATTCAAAATTGCTTCTATCTTTTTAGGATTAACTTTAATCCCTTCAGATGAAACAATATGTCCTAAGTATTCAATGTGAGTTTGGAAAAATTTACTCTTTTCAGAATTAGCATATAATTGATTCTCTTTCAATAATTTGAAAACCAAGGATAAATATTCATAATGCTCGTTCTCGTTTTTACTGAAAACCAATATGTCATCAAAGAAAACTATGACACTATACTGATGTTTTAAAAATATGAGGTTCATCATACGACTGAATGTGGTTGGTGCATTAGTTAAACCAAAAGACATAAAAAGGAATTCATAATGTCTAAATTGAGTCCTAAATGCAATTTTAAAAATATCAGATGTCCCCAGTCGTACTTGATGGTATCTAGATTTAAGATCTATTTTGCTAAATATTACAGCCCCTTGTAGTTTATCGATGAGGTCGTCTACCCTAGGGATCGGATATATATTCTTGATAGTGATCTTATTTAGAGCATGATAATCAATGCACATCTTATAGGTGTTATTTTTCTTTTTAACTAATAGGACATGTGCACCAAAAGAAGAACTATTGGGACTAATGAGTCCTTGGGTTAACAATTCTTCAACTTGGGTTTAAATTTCTTTTTGCTCAATTTAATTATGTCGATAAGGTGCTTTATATGGTGGTTGAGAACTTGAAATTAAGTCTATTTTATGATCTTTAGGACGTGTAGGTTGTAAACTAGGTGGTAAGTCAGTAGCAAAACAATCTTTAAATTGTGTGTACCTAAGATACATCTGACTTTCTTTAACTTCAATTTCATTCACCCATATTAAGTAGGATTTGCCACATTTTCTTAATACATGTTTAGCCTGTGTTTGACTAAGCAATGGAAAATTATTGAAAGTCTGCATACCATGGAATGTGATTTATTTTCCATTAGAATAAATCTTCATTGAATGCATGGAATAATCTATATCGGGATTATATTGATGACACCAAGGTATTCCTAAGATAATGTCACTAGATTGCAAAGGCACAACTAAGAAATTTTTATGTTTAGTATAATCACCAATTTTAATTTCTAAGTCATCCACTTCTTGTGTTCCATTATATCTAGTACTTAAGAATGCAGCATTGATGTGATAATAAGTAAAAATAGTATGTAAATTCAATTCTTTAATCAATTTTACAGAAATAAAATCGTGTGTGCTCCCATCATAATGTAAAACAGTCTTTTCTTTACCATATACAAGACATTTCATTATGAATAAAGAATGGAGATTGGGCATACTTTGTAAAGTATCTGAAGTAGTACCAATATCATCAACATCTTCTGTGAAATCTAGCATTTCTTCATGGTCTTCATCTTCAGTCGCTCCCAAGTAGTTGATATGAACAATTGGCTTCTTGAATTGACAATTCACCGCTAGATGTCTAGGTTGATGGCACTTATAACAGACTATGGATTTGGCTTTAGAAACATTATTGGTAATAGCGAAAAGTTTAGGAATGTTAGGATTTAACTAGAAAGATGGCTTAAGATTTGGATTTGTGTTTGATGGTAAAGCAGGGGATCATGTCCAAGATTTACGGAATGAAAATGGAACAAAGCGGTTTTGATTAAATCTTCGAAAGTTAGAATTGAATTACTTTGTACTGAAGTTACCGTTATTTGAGAATTGTTGCGGTCGCTTCTCTCATCCTTGAATTTTATCTTCAGCATCATAGGCCAAGGAAATCGCATCCTCGAGAGTCATTGGCTTGAACATGTTCACTTTCGCATAGAAGTGACCAACCAAACTAGACATAAACTTGCACTTATGGGTTGTCTCAGGTATATCTTCGAGCATTCGAAGTCGCAATAAGGCATTCCAAAAACACTCGGTATATTGTGAAATAGGCTCGCGATCTCTTTGTTGCATAAGATCCCACTGTTTGATTGTTTTTTTGTGGAATTGAGGTGGAAGAAAATTTTGTAAAAATTTCTTTTGAAAAGTCTCCCAAGTAGGAGGACAGTCAATGCTTTTACGGACAACACTCCACCATAGCAATGCTCTATCCACTAAATGATTAGTGACACACTTAATTTTATCTTTTTCAATATACTGTTCTTCATGAAAATAATCATCAAACTGACTGATAAAATCGAGAACAGTCTTTCCATCACGTAATCCATTAAAAGTATAGAATTTGAAATTTATTTTATTTATCTTGGCTTCTTTTCGAATAGATTGTGCTTCAAGTGTGGCGTCGATCGTACGTTATATAACATCTTCAGGTTATTGCGATCCATCTTGATCGACATTAGATCGTTGAAGAGTGGCCAATTAAGCTTGCAAAGTTTGACGTGCTCTTCATTCCTCTTGAAGCTGCATCATAATTAGGTTTAATATTTGCTCCATTGTTGATTCTGGTAAATCACCTTCCGCCATAAAATCTTCCATATTTTGATTGGTCATCTTGTAAAATTTCAAACAATCTCACATACTCGAAATCTTGTTAGTGGGATGAGCGTAGCTCAAAGTCGAGTTTATAAGGCTTGTTCTCTTTTTTTTTTTCTTTTTAAAAATATTTCTTCTTTGTGGATACAGAAGTTGTTGAAATCCTTCTTCGACAAATTCTTTGCCTGTGTGAAGACTATGTATAGCAATCTACTTGCTGAAAATTATATCTGTCACAGCACAGGTGTGAACAGAGGCTTATAGGAAGATTGAAACAAATTCGGTATAGACTAAGTGTGAATGCCCGCTAAGAGGAGATTGAAACTTTGAAAGTTTTAAGCCTTAGTATCTTAAAGAAACTTAAGATTTAATTAGAAAGCTCAATGAAACGTTTTGCTAAAGACCAGGACGTCAAAATATCGTCAACGGATTTGGCGGTGGTCAGTACATGCTACCGCCAAAGACGACTCATTTGTGGAGCTTAAGCTTTTTTTAATAAAACTTATTACCCTTTTAACCTCCAACTAAGCAAGATTTGACTTATCTTCTTCTGAGAAAAAACACATTGATGAAGGAGCTTGAGAAGTGATCCTCCATCGTCAGAGACTGGTCCTTCACAATCCAACAGCATAGTAGGGGATTCTTCACCGCCAGGAACACGTTGGTATTGACGGATTGTCGCGAGACTGACTATAGAGCCTATTCGTTCCAGGAGCTTCACCTTCATGCGAGATGGTAAGCGATTGAAAGCTCTCTATCTCAGCTTTGCTCTGATACCATTGATGCACAAATCGGATGCCATATGCGTACATAGCGAGCGTCGAAAGGTCGAGAATAGACTTGCACGACATGAGGCAAAAAGACCAATTGGATACAATCCCCCACATGCCTTGTGTGAGCGCTCCATAAAGCATGTATTTAATATTTTATTCATCTCCAAGCTAAAAAATAACCCAATTTTACAATTAGCATGCTTTAGCTTTTGTGTTTGCTTTTGTCTAAATAAAGAATAAAGTGGTTGGATGGCCCAAGAGTTGGATAATGTCCAAATACAATGTCCAATAATGAATATTTAAACTGTGTGCCCATACACATACAAAATAATAAATATATGTCAAGTATTTCAATAAATAAGCGTGTCAAAATAAATATTGGTGCCACGCCTAAGACACATGCCCATCAAAAATGTTAATTTCTTCTAAATAACTTGAATACACGCTATCACCCAGTGCTTCCTAGCACCATCGTTGCCTTCTCTACATATCAACTGAAGCATTCACAATTGTTAAAAAATAATAAAATTAAACCGATAAAAGTGAATACCTAGTAGTCTTCAGCTACAAAATAAATAAATAGATTGAAACTCTGTCCTAACCTTAATTTAATACGAGTGTGCACTCTAAACTCATAAACGTCCATTAACTTAAATATGTATTTTACAGAATCACCCACTATGAAATCACCCACTTGCACATTAAATTAGCATGACACCCGAAAAAAATAAGCGTCCCCATCAACTTCTCACACAAGAAATCCACCTTGTGTATGAGCCCCGACAAATAAATACAATTTTACAGAATCCACCGCAAAACCTCACGAAAACCACCGTGGTCTCACGGAATCCACCGTGGAATATATCTCCTGGCATCAAAAGTAGAAATCACAAATCCTTGGTAGACTAGAGATATCACTTGATAGCAAATCTATAGTCAGTCCTTGGTCTAAGATAATGAGCAGTCCCATACCTTCAAGTGTATCTAATAGTATTGCATGTAATGACAAAGAGAAGAAGAAAGTCTTAGATAGTATTGATGCATCTACTCATAATTCAATACTTGATGGAGACTCTAGTGGCTTAGAGAGTTTGGATGATGAGCTTGGTATTCTTTTAGCTAGTAGATTAGGTATACAAAGAGCACATGGTAATGTAAAGGATCCATTGAGTGATCCAGTGGTACTTATGTCTAGTAGGATAATATACCTAGCTAGAATATTTGATTGTGAGGGTTATATAGCTCAATATTATGCTTATATGGTAAAGATAGTTGAGGATGTTGTGCCCACTTCCTTTGAGGAGACTATTAATCATGCTCATTGGGATGCATAAATGGATAAGGAGATAGCTACATTAGAGGCCAATGACTTGGGATCAAGTACCATTTTCTAAGGGTAAGAAAGTTATTGATGGTTAAAATGGGTCTACAAAATAAAGCATAATGCATATGGTTCTATTAGTAGATATAAGGCCAAACAAGCTAGTTGCAAATGGCTACATATAGATATATGGTATAGACTATGAAGAGTCATTCAGCCTAGTAACTAAAATGGCAATTGTCAGATATGTGATTGCTTTGGCAACAACCAAAGGTTGAGTTTATAGTAGATAGATGTGAAAAATGCATTCTTGTATGGTGATTTGAAAAAAGAGTTATATATGGAATAGCCAAGAGGTTATGAGGATTTAGATCATCCCACATACATATGTAGCTTAAAAAAGATGCTCTTTATCCTAAAGCAAACATCTAAAGCATGGTCTGACAATATTGAAGAGTATATTGTCAACATTGATTTTTAGATTTTTGATACAGATCACTCAATTTATGTGAGAAAGAGTGATCTAGGTTTTGTTGCCATAGTCATCTATATGGATAAATTGCTTATTATAGATTATAGTGATAGTGGATTGCTAATATTAAGGTCCTTTTGGAGCACAAGTTTAAGATGAAGGATTTGGATAAGCTAAGATACTTTCTTGGT
This sequence comes from Lygodium microphyllum, assembly GCF_053477565.2. Lineage (NCBI taxonomy): Eukaryota > Viridiplantae > Streptophyta > Polypodiopsida > Schizaeales > Lygodiaceae > Lygodium > Lygodium microphyllum. The sequence goes on from NC_141152.1 coordinate 70,707,554, forward strand.
ATTGAGGTGATCAAATGTATTGAAGATATATTGATATCCCAAAGGCAATATGACTTGAATATATTATCCAAGTATGGTATGATAGCATGTAAGATTCTTTCAGTGCCATTGGAGAAAAATGTAAAGTTGAGTGCTAAGATTGGGAATGAGATAGAAGACCCTACTATATTCAAGAGGGTAGTAGAGAGTTAGATCTATATGACCATCACAATGCTAGACTTGAATGCCATTCGACTTGTGAGTTAGTTTATGTAGATACATATGAAGCCTCATGTGGATGCTTTCATTATTCAAGTATGTTAAGTATACCTTGCATTATGAATTTTTTGTAAGATAGATAAGAATATACATGTATTTAGATAAACAAATACATATTGGACTAATAGGATAACATATATGTCCAATAGAAGATTTGTTAGCGAATTCATAATCTCTCTTGGTAGTGTAGCAATTATTTGGAACAACAAAAAGCAATCACTAGTTGTTTTATTGAGTGGAAAGGTTGAATATAGAGGTATTGTTATGGTAGTAGCATGTGAAGTGATATAGCTATAAAAGTTATTGGATGATTTGAATATGCAGGGAAATGAACTAGTTGCCATTCACTATGACAACATGAGTAGTACATAGTTAGCTAGGAACCCAATGTTCCATGCTAGGACAAAACACATTGAGGTGCATTGCCATTTTTTAGAGAGAATGGACTTGCATGTGAGATTAACTTAGTATATGTGAGCATACATGATCAAATAGCTGACATTTTTACAAAGACATTGAGAACAGAGAATCTTTGAGGATTTATAAGCTTACTTGGAGTTGCAAAGATGCAATTGAGCTTGAGGGAGAGTTTTGAGATGGCAAACTCAACATGTATGTACATTAATAATGGACTACCTAGTTAGATGGGTTCACAATTCTACACAGCACAACGGTGGCCAATATGATCCTTTCATTGCCACTGACTTACTACTTATTATATTTAGTTTTTGGATATGGTCAGTTCGGTTATGCTAAATAGCATCCTCAATCATGTATGATACAATGCTCTAGAAAAGAGAGAAAGCTTGAGGAAATATGCTAAATTTATTTCCCACAACCATTGTCTCTGCTTGGATGTAACTACCGTGTAGGAAATATTTTTTATATTAACAACCACTTTCTCAATAACAACCCATTGGAATGTTGACAACCAACAACAATGTTAGCCAACATAATTATGCATTTCTTTATTCTTGGTTCCTTCTCAAACCTTTTACTTGTTTTAGACGAATCAATATTACAACAAAAAGGAGATACCATGCTTGGCATGGTTAGTGCTATGAGACAATTACCATGGCATGTCGATGTCTTTTCATTAGTATAATATTGTACTACCCTACCTCCATCTTTTGGTTGTTAGACTTCATTCAAGAGCGAAACCTTAGTCAAACAATATTATATGTATAACAATTGTAATCTGACCTTGAAGATTATTTTTGAGTAGGAGCTCTTGAGCATAGCTCTGCTCATTTGATTCATTGATTCTCCAATAGCATGCCTGAATGTATGTCCTGAATTAGCGTGCAATGTATATCCTGAATTAGATTCACTCATCTCACAATAGCAAGTCTGAATGTATATCCTAAGTTAGCATGCAATAGCCTGTTTGATCTTGCAATAGCATAGCTCTAGTCAATTATTTGTGATACATTGATATGCCTCAACTAGAATTCGAGTCGTTATCTATGATTCAAAAAGCCTCATCTATGAACCTCTTAATACTTCATTGGAAAGGAAATATCATGCTTGAATGTATATCCTGTAATAGCATACCTGAACAAATCAATATCACAACAAAAAGGAGATACCATGCTTGACATGGTTAGTGCTATGAGACAATTACCATGGCCTATTAATGTCTTTTTGGTAGAACATCATATTGTTTGTAATGATTGGGGATCACAGGAACATGGCATGGGAACATACCAATCACACTAACGGTATATAAGGTGTAAGAGGGTATTTTGAGGATCACAGAAATTATCAAGAAACTCTCTTTTCACCTTCTCAAGCTCCTCCAAGCTGCCATGGAACCTCCAGCCCAAGAACCTCGGAGATCTTGCTTCCCCCTCTTCCTCAGTAGGAATGGTTGGTCCCAATGCTTCCCCTTCAGCTTGAGCAACATCTAGAGCAGCATAAAGCCTGGCCTACCTTGTCTAGAGCCTCCAGGGAGTAGCCCAAAAATCACGGCGCATTTTGCGCTAATCTTCCTAACCTTCTCCCTCTGCTCTAGCTCAGCATCAACCCTCCCTTGCTTCACTCCTGAGTTTTGGCACACCCTGGACAAGATTAAACACGGGTATTGACCCCCCCCCCCCCCCCCATCAGTTCTTGGCAGCTCCTCAAACCCTACTATGGGCAGCAGCCATGGCAACCATTGAACCTGCAATCCAACTCATAAAACTCTGAATCCCCTTCAATTTACTCTTCCTGGGAGCCTTTGGAGCAGCCACAAGCTTCAACAAGTGAAGATATACGACATTGAAGACCCCCCCATACAACCTTGGGCAGCAAAAAGAGAGGCAACCACGGAGCTCTTGAAGGAGGCAGCCATTAACTCTTCTCCAGGCTTGAACAAGGTATGTCAATCAGTTCTTCCTCTCTCTTTTACATCCAATTGTTGAGCTCAGCCACTTGATGAGAGAGATGGAAGAAATGCTTGGGTCAATGATTACCAATGGGATTCCCACCCTCAGTCCACACCTTGGGAATACATACATAGTTAGAGAATATTCAATCTCTTTTCCATTGATCAAGATTTTACTCTAATCCTTAACCGTGCTCTTATATGATTCCTATTGATAAAAAAATTGTAAAAAGGGTAAGTCATGCAATCAGTGAGTCACTGAATTGCAGAGGTAATTCCTCTTCCCAATCCCATTTTCTTATTGATCATGCATATCATGAAAAGCCCAATCTTTAATTTGTAAATGCATATCATGTTGGTTGCTTGATAATAAATGCCTGTCATGTATATTCCGAGAGAGGAAAAGCCCGATGCTAGGTGAGGTGGCAAGATAAAAGAGGGGTGACCCCCCCTTGCCATCAAAGACCCTGAAGGAGTGCTTAACCCGGTCCGAGGGGAACTTTGCCCACCTCTCGGTGATCCGGAGCCCAAAGAATTATTGCAGGTGCATGTACATTTGATGAAATAGCCTGAGCCCTGATCATTTGAGTCTACAGCCCTCTACATGCATTGGTAATGTCATGAATCACTTGGAAATGTATGGTGGATTCATGCAAGAAGGGCAAGGTATGCAGTCATGGAAATGGTCTCAGCAATAGAACTATGGATGCAAAGGATGTATGGCTCCATGTGGCATTAAGGACCACCGTTGAGGCTCTGGATGTTTGGAATAAGATCCTCACCATTGGGATAAGGCATGCTCCTTGAGGGAGTCTTTGCAAGGTATTACAGACAGTCAGTCCCACACAGCCAGCCCGCAAAAGTTGATTACAACAAATCCTTCTTATGTGATTGAGTGCAAGCTCTATAGCTTGATTTAAAGAGGGCATCCTCCCCTTCGATCTGAACTAAAAATCTCCCCATTCTGCCCTACGATTTGGGAGATACGCTTAGTTTTGTGCTCAGAGGTACTGCGGGACAGGCAACAATCCTACACAGTCAGCCCGCAAAAGTTGATTATAGCAAAGCCTAATTGTGTGACTGAGTGTGGGCTCTATAGCTTGATTCGAAGAGGGCATCCTCCCCTTCGATCTGAATTAAAAAATCCCCATTCCGCCCTATGGTTTGAGAGATACACTCAGTTTTGTGCCCAGAGGTACTGTGGGACAGGCAGCAGTCCTACACAGTCAGCCCACAAAAAGTGATTACAACAAAGCCCTGATCATTTACTATTAGAGATATTTTTAAATAGTGTCATAGAGGATTGAGGGCTTTCATTTGAATCAAAAATTTTGGCCATCGGAGCTTTCTAGCTCAAGATATCGTCATTTCTATAACAATGGGTCTAGTGGACTGCACTTGGGATGGCAAGCCACAAGGGTAAAGCAAAAGCCCAGGAGGAGTTCCAGCGTGAAATAAGGGACTCCCATGCATCAATGAACAATCCTAGCTCAGCCTAGGAGGATCGTGAAGACACGTTTGAAGAGGGTGCCCCCGAGATAGACCGCTTATCTATGCTCAACCAAACCTTATGCCAACATGAGACCCGTCATGCTGAACGACATCGAGAGATGGAGCAATGCCACAGGGAGATGGAAACCTCCCAAGATCACCGTCATTTCGAGATGATGACCAAGATGGACTTACTCATAGAGCGCATGGGCGCCCTCATCCCCGCCATTGCCCCCCCTCGGATTGACCCAAGGAGTATGTCCCTCCCCGTGAGGCTAACCGCCCTCCCCCCTTGGAGACCAGACGTAGCCCACAAGGTCTCGGTAGTACCCATGGCATTCCCCATAGCACTTATGAGACGGGTGAGCCTTCCACCCAACATGATGAACCCCTCCTTCCCTCCCCCATTACGAATCCTTCAAGCCCATCCTTGGCACCCAACTCCCCCGTAACAGAAGCTATTTGCACACTCAGGGGAATGGCTCCAATGCAAATCTTGGGTAGCATGGAATGCACGAAGTACATGGGCATCATGCATATGGCAATGGGCAGCATGCATATGGTAATGGGCAGCATGCACATGGCAGTTTTGGGCAGCATGGAGATTTTGGACAGTAAGATCCTAATGGGCAACTTTGTCCTCATGTAATGCAAGGGTAGCATGGCCCCTATGGAAATTTTGGACAACCATGGATTGGACAGCAAGGCATGTATGGGTAGCATGTAGCACATGGCATTCATGGGCAGCAAGGCCCAAATGAGCTACGTGACAAGATTGTGTTTACTAAATTTAATGGGTAGTCCTCATCCCTAGCTGAATTAGAGGAATGAACCTCTAAATTGGAAGCCTATTTTCTCATCTACCCCCATACCGATGAGGCGAAGATTATTTTTTCCTCCCTTCATTTAGAAGGTTTTGCCCACACATAGTGGAGATTTGTTCAAAGAGAAAATCAACAATTTTGTGATTGGAAAGAGTTCAAGATGCATATGATCCAAGTTTTTGTCTCCCTGGTGGAAAAAGAACGCTTGGCTAGGCAATGGTATCAGTTTGATCAGTGAAATCTCACCGTGACCAACCAATTTATGAACCTATCCATGTATGTTGAGGCAGTCAGTGATGAGGCCAAATTGCATAAATACATTTATGGGCTAGATGCGCATCTCTTAGCTAATGTAATGGCTCAAAAGCCAGCCACCCTGTTTGCAGCCATAGAATTGGCTGAACGCTATGGTCGGAAATACCGTCGCAATAAGGGCATGCAGTCCATTGCAGGATAGCAAAGATACCCTATCAGGCAACCCCCATATGCTAGTAATTATCGTAGCAACAATGCAGGGAATGGCAGCCCCAAAATCCCTACTTTTAATGATGAAAGGAAATATGGCAGTTTTGGGATAGCACCCCCCTCCAAAAGTGACCCAAAGTATGCTCAAAATAAGATACGGAATGGCTTCAGTCCTAACGGTCAAAAATTCATTCCTCCTGAAGTTATCAAGGATCAAAAAGCTAAAGGCTTGTGCTTTAAATGTGGGGATAAATACACGACTGATCATGCATCCAAATGTCCCTTTAAGAACGCCATTGTCAAGTTTAATAGCATGTATGTGCTAAAAGATAGTGACAAGTTAGAAGAGGACTTGCATGACAACTCTCCCATGATGACACTTGCTGAACATGCTGAATATGAAGAGAATCTTGATACCGATCAGTTTTATGACTCACCGAACGGGTTCCCTTTGACCCCGGTGGCTGCCCTATTGATGAGATGCTTGGGAATGACCCTTGGCACCCCTCATTCACCACTATATCAACTTGCTCGATCTCCATGGATACATGGACAGGCTCTAAGAGACCGAACACCCTACAAGTACATGGTAACATTGATGGCAAGAGTGTATACATTCTCATAGATAGTGGCAGCATGCACAATTTTGTGAATAAATCGAATCTTGGCCATTTGACATGTGTTTCCACTGAATTACAGCAACCTCTTCGAGTTCAAGCAGCCAATAGAAATGAGGAAGTGAGCTCCCATGTATGCACACAAGTGTCTCTTATGCTGGCCGAAAATTACACAGCAAAGGTGGACTTAATTACCCTTGATATGGGCCCCGTGGATGTTGTTTTGGGATGTGATTGGCTTTAGTAGTTGGGAAAAATATCTATGGACTTCTCTCAGCTCTATATGGAGTTTGTATTGCATGGGCAGCTTGTACACTTGGAGAAAATCAAAGAAATTGCAGATTTTCAACTTATAACAGCAAGACAACTCAAAAAGGAATTCAAGAAACGCTCCCAGATCTTTGTCTTGCATTTGCATAAGGATAATGATGACCAACACACCTTGGGGAAGCAAAATGCAGCACTAAAAGCACTTTTTGTTGAATATGAGAACCTATTTCAACCCCCCTCTACCCTCCCCTCTCAGAGATCAGTGGATTACCCGACTGACTTGGAGCCCCATGCCAAGCCCATCAATAAACCCCCATATCAACTCTCTAAATGTGAGAGTGAGGAAGTAGCAAAGCAAGTTAAGGAGCTCATTGAAATGGGATTCATAGAGCCTAGCTCTTCCCCTTATGCCTCCCCAATTCTATTGGTTAAGAAAAAGGGAGGATCCATCCGATTGTGCATTGACTACCGTGATCTCAATAAGATCACTGTCAAAAATAGATACCCCATTCCTCAAATTAATGACTTGCTTGATGAACTCAAGGGAGCATGCTACTTCACCAAGATAGATTTGCGATCTGGTTACCACCAAATCAGAATGAGGGTGGGTGATGAAGTCAAAACATCTTTTCGGACTGACTGTGGCTTGTACCATTTCCTTGTCATGCCATTTGGACTCACTAATGCACCCGCCACATTTCAAAGCTTAATGAACAAAATATTGCAGCCATGGCTTTGTTGAGATATCGAGATCCACTCATGATATGCCAGGGTGACCGTTGTGCATTTATGTCACCGACTTGTCAGTTGTAGATGCGGTTGGTACACCACCCATGAATAATAGCTAGATGACAGCTATCCTTATCTACTCTAGTTCGTGGCTCAGTTAGTATGCCACCTTAGTTAGCTGTCTTTGGTTTGAGATCCATATATAGGGTTCTTCTATTTCTTTGTAAGAGAGTTCTTTTTGGCTTACACAACTAAGAAGAGGAAAACTATTTTCAGTAGATATACCCTCCGGTCGACTGATATTCGGCAGAGGTGCCCAGCACGTGGTGGTTGATGCTTATCCTAAGTCCCCGCAGAGTGAGAGAGCTCCTCTATCCTCTATAGAATTGGAGACATTAGAAGATTTATCTGCCAGTGAGACATCATCGAGTGATGAGTCCAAAGAGGGATCTACCACGGAAGACATCTATCAGATCACTTTGAACGAGCCGATAGAGGGTCAATATTGTATAAGAGATGCAGATGTTATCGAGCTAGACCTTGGTACGCCTAATGATTCGCGGCCAATCAAATTAGGTTCTATGCTCAGCACAACAGAAAGGGAGGACTATGTGGCCTTGATTCAGGAATTCCATGATATCTTTGCCTGGAGTTATGATGAGCTGAGAGGCATTCCTCCTAGTCTTGTTGTTCATACAATTCCGTTGAAAGAGGGCAGTCGTCCTGTACGACAGAAAGTAAGGCGTATGCCTTTCAAACTGAGGGACGGGCTGTTTGAAGAGTTACAGAAGCTTCGGAAAGCAGGTTTGATTTTTCCTGTGCAACACACGGAATGGTGTTTGCCAGTTGTGATCAGAAAAAAGAAAAATAATCAAATTCGATTATGTGTAGACTTTAGGGAGCTGAATAAGCAGATAGTTAAGGACTACTACCCGTTACCATTTATTGACCAGATTTTGGATCAATTAGCAGGTAGGGAGATATATTTGTTTATGTATTACTTTGCAGGATATAACCAGATGGCAATTGCAGAAGAGGATAAGTTGAAAACAACTTTTATTACTGTATTTGGTACTTTTGTGTACCATGTGATGGCATTTGGTTTATGCAATGCGCCTGGTTCGTGGCAACGAACAACAGATAAGACATTCGGTGACATATCCCTTGAAGAGTTGAAGGTGTTTATTGATGACTTAGGGGCCGCCACCGTGAGAGGAAGGCAGTTGATCATTTTAAGAAAATGCTTTGAGTGCTGTAGACAATTTTGCATCGCCCTAAACCCATGGAAGTGTGTTTTTGGAGTACCTTATGGGCTATTGCTGGGTCATGTGGTTAGTTCGGTAGGAATTGCGACAGACCCCGAGAAGGTCCAAGTTATAGTTGCCATGGGTCCACTGCGCACTCCGAAAGAAGTTCATAGCTTTCTGTCTTCGGTTGGTTATTACTGTAGATTCATAAATGCCTTGGCAAAAAGAACGTTGTCGCTTACAAATTTATTGTCCTTTAGCTGTTTGTTTGTATGGGGTGACCCTTGTAAAGTAGCATTTGAGGATGTGAAACAAGAGCTAGCAAAAGCTCTCGTTTTAAAAGCACCTAAAAGAGGTGAGGTGTTCTATATATTCTCAACAGCCACCATGTATAGTAGCTATTTAGCCCAAATTTGGGAAGAAAAGTGGTACCACCCGATTGCTTTTGCTAGTCGGAAGCTGTGTCAAGATTGTGGGAGAGAAGGAAGGAGTCTCACTTGAAGCTTTCTTGCTTGCACAATGGGGGAATACACACAAGGGTGGAGGCTGAAAACAGTTTTCCTCTTCTTAGTTGTGTAAGCCAAAAGAACTCACTTACAAAGAAATAGAAGAACCCTATATATGGGTTTCAAACCAAACTCAACTAACTAAGGTGGCATACTAACTGAGCCATGAACTAGAGTAGATAAGGATAGCTATCATGTAGCTATTATTCATGGGCGGTGTACCAATCGCGTCTGCAACTGATAAGTCGGTGACATAAATACACAACGGTCACCCTGGCGTATCACGAGTGGAGCTCGATATCTCAACACTCCCCCTCGAGCTCAATCCCAATTCCTGCACACCAAGCAGGTCTCTGAACTTGCGCAGCTTCTCTGCGCCCAATGCCTTCGTGAATATGTCAGCTACCTGATCCTCTGTGCTGACATAAACTAGATCAATAAGACCTAGTAAAACCCTCTCTCGCACATAGTGATAATGCACCTCAATGTGCTTTGTTCTAGCATGATAGACTGGGTTATTTGCCAAGTGTATACTACTCATGTTGTCACAGTAAATGACAATTGGCCCATCTGTAAACTGATGCATATCATAAAGTAGCTTACGCAACCAAGCTACCTCACATGCAGCCATTGCTGCACCCCTGTACTCAGCCTCTGTACTCGACAAAGCAACTGTAGGCTGTTTCTTGCTGCTCCAAGTGACTGCAGCACTCCCAAAAGAGAACACATATCCACTAGTAGATCGTCTATCAGAAATGCTACCAGCCCAATCAGCATCAGTGTATCCATGCAACTGTATCTGAACCCCAGTCTCATAAAATAGTCCATACTGCAATGTGGACTTCACATACCTGAGTATGCATCTAGCCGCATCCAAATGCGGTTTCCTTGGAGCCTGCATAAACTGACTTACCAATCCAATAGCATAGCTCAAATATGGCCTGGTAATAGTCATATAAATCAAACTTCCTACTATGCGTCTGTACATAGTAGGGTCTTCCAGAAGCTCACCTGCATCTGTGCTCAGCTTCACATTCTGCTCCAAAGGAACTGAAATAGGCTTACAGCCTGTCATCCCATATTTGGACAGCATGTCCAATCCATACTGCCTCTGCAAGAGCTGTATCCCGCTTGGTGATCTAATCACCTCAATGCCCAAGAAATAACACAGCTCTCCCAAATCCTTCATCTCAAACTTCTGCTTCAATAGCATTTTCACATGAAGGATATCTTCATCACTGCCACCTGTCATAATCAAATCATCAACATAAATGACAAGTAGCATAATACCTTTCTCTGTTTTTCTCACATAAAGTGAGAAATCTGCCTTGGAAATATGAAAGCCAATAGTGACAAGATACTGTCCTATCTTGTCAGACCATGCTCTAGGTGCTTGCTTCAAACCATACAATGCTTTCTTCAACCTGCAAACAAACTCAGGATGAACATCATGCACATAACCTGGTGGCTGCTCCATATATACCTCTTCTTGCAAATCACCATGCAAGAAGGCATTCTTTACATCCATCTGATGTAAAGACCATCCCTTTGATGCAGCCATAGCAATGACTGCTCTTACGGTTGCCATCCTTGCAACCGGACTGAATCTTTCTTCATAGTCAATGCCATATGTTTGTGCATACCCCTTGACTACTAATCTTGCCTTGTATCTGTTCACAGAACCATCTGCATTGTGCTTCACCTTATAAACCCACTTACAGCCAATTGCATTCTTACCTTTAGGCAAAGGTACCAATTCCCATGTAGCATTTAATTCCAAGGCATCCATTTCTTCATCCATGGCTTTCTCCCATTTTTCTTTTCCCATGGCTTGCTCAAAAGAAGTGGGTTCTGGTTCCTGTATCACTTTGACCATATATGCTTAGTGAATGGCTGTAAATCCATCATATTTCAGCCTATCCACAGGATACCTAGCTCTCGTAGACCTGCGCAAAGTAGGTTCACTCCCAGGTGCTCTCAAAACATCCCTGGTCTTCCTTACTCCAGGTGTAACAATGGAAGGAATACCCAACTCATCATCAATGCTCTGTTCTGAGCCACTGGATTCACCATCCACATAAGAGTGGCCTGCATTCATATCAAACATGGGCTGATCAACTTTCTCTTTTCCTTTTTGTGATACCTGCATACCACTATCTGGATTGCTTTGAGAAGATTCTCCTGATCTCAATCTGCCTGTCCATGGCGAAGAATGTGAACCATTGCTAGAGGATGCTCCAGGTCCACTAATATTTTGTGACTGCTGCTGTGAATTTTGTGCTGCATTACCATTTTGTGCATCTACATCATCAATCACATTTACTGGTTTATACCAGCTACTCATCTCATCAAAAACAACATCTCTGCTCACTGTAAACTTACGAGTAGAAGGGTTATAGCATCTATACCCTTTTTGCTGCAGAGAGTAACCAATAAAGATGCACTTCTCAGCTTTTGGATCCAACTTGGATCTCAGCTCATCTGGCACATGTACATAGGCAATGCAACCAAAAATTTTCAAATGAGAAATATTTGGTTTCCTACCAGTATACCTCTCCTCTGGAGTCATTCCATGTATTGCTGCAGTGGGAGTCCTGTTCATTATGTAGACTACTGTAGCAACTGCTTCAGCCCAATAAAAATCTGGCAAGTCTTTTTCATTGAGCATGGCACGAGATACCTCTCCAATATGCCTGTTTTTCCTTTCTGCAATTCCATTTTGTTGTGGGGTATAACTGCATGAATATTGCTGCTTTATGCCATGCTCCTGCAAGAACCTTGCAAACTCATTTGAGAGGTACTCTCCCCCTCCATCTGACCTTAGGCATTTTATTTGCAGACCTGTTTCTTTTTCAACCATAGCTTTAAGAGTTTTGAAATGCCCAAAAACTTCACTTTTCTTTTTCATAAAATACACCCAAACTTTTCTGCTATAGTCATCAATAAAACTGACAAAGTAATGACAGCCTCCAAGAGATGCAGCTTTAGTAGTCCACACATCAGAGTGGATTAATTCCAATGGCTTCTCACTCTCTTGAACATGTCTAGGAAATGGTTTCCTTGCCTGTTTTCCAAACTGACAGGCTTCACATACCTTATGCATTTCTGCAACCTTGAATTTGGGTAATCCTGCAACAATGTTTTGGGCCTGCATTGATTTAAGTCGCTGTACATTAACATGACCAATGCGTTTATGCCAGATATCAATATCTGCAACTACACCGGTCCCATGTGCAAACATTGCTACACTCAATTCAGGCGTGTCTGCATCCAATGTAAACATTCTGCCCTTCTTCTTTCCTTTTGCTATCAAGCGACCTTTATTTTTCATATCCTCAACAAAGCATCCATGAGGATTAAATCTGACCTGCAAGCCCTGCTCAACCATTTGACCAACAGAAACCAGATTCTTGGTGATATTCGGGACATGAAATACATTAGACAGGTATTTCTTTTTCCCATCCTGCATAGACAAAGGAATTTTTCCAATCTGCACAATAGGATGTGCAGTATCATCACCAGTCTCCACAAATCCTGGTTTTTCCATTTTTCTTGCATCCTCCATCCATTCTGCATGACCTGTCATGTGGTTTGATGCACCTGAGTCAACATACCATACATCATTGCTTTCTTCTGCACTTGTCACAGAATTGTTCATGTGCTGCACCATAAACAAGTGCTCATTTCTGTCATCACCCTGTCTACTAGAAGATGCATAATTCCCTTGTTGCAGTTTTCCATTCATGATGTCATTCTGCTTTTTATAGCAGTCTTTAGCCATATGACCCATTTTACCACAGTAGTAGCATTCAACATTACTGTTTGCATTTTGGCCTCTTTGCCATCCACCACGACCTCTTTGGCTCCCCCTGCCTCTAGAGTTACCACGTCCTCCTCCATAGGACTGGTTTTCTTGAGTTTGCTGCATATTCTGATTTCTACCACGGCCTCCAAATCGGCCTCCTCTACCTCTGCCTCTACCTCTTCCAGCATTTGAGTAGAAGACAGCTTCTTTTGAAGTTCCTCCTGAAGAAGATGCACCACCATTTCTCTGCTCCTCAGAAATTAGAAGAGCAATCAACTCCTCAAAATCAGGAAATCTTTCACGAACTGAAATGGATGTCCGAAACTGTGCATAATCCTTTCCTAGACCATTCAAGGTCACAGAAACTAAATCATCATCTTCCACTGGCGACCCAATGGAAGCAAGTGCATCTGCAATCTTCTTCACCTTCATGTGGTAGTCATTGATGCTCATATTTTCTCTCTGCACATTATGCAACTCTTGCTTGAGCTGCATTTTCCTGGCTTGCGTATTTGTGCTATACATTTTTGACAAAGTATCCCATGCCTCCTTTGGCGTACTTGCATCTTGAATATGCACAATCATAGAGTCTGAAATGCTGATAGACAGCCAATACATAACTTTCCTGGCTCTCTCATGCCATGCTTTAAATGCCTGTATTTGCTGTTGATTTGGAACATCAGGAAGAACTGGTTCTTCTTCATTTCCTACAACAAATTCCCAATATCCTTTTCCCATAAGGAAATTTGTCATTCTAAACTTCCATGCTTGGAAGTTGTTCTTGTCAAGCTTTTCAGTGACAATCTGTGAAAGAGAGTCAGACGCCATTACAGAACACTGTAAAAAATTTTGTTACTGCAAAGAACACAACTTCACCCTCACAAGGGCAAATCTGCAAAACTGGCGAAAGTGGTATTTGACTACACAGTCACTTCCTAGTGACGATTTTGCATAAACAGGCAACAGGGATGATTCTGTAACTCCCAATGTCTCTGTGCACAAGCATACGATGCAATTTCTACAGAAACTTTTCACCGACCTGTAGAACAGTGGCTGCACAGCATAAAACTGGGCCTTTTCCTGAGTGCGTGCAGAAAACTTCCGCCTCCAAAACAGGCCCCGAAATGGCCTCAAATAAAAAAAATAAGGTCGCCAAGGGCTAAAGCCCTTATCCGCAGCATATACTGCCCTCTTGCTTCACCGCGAAGGGCGTCTCAACCTGAGACAATGCACTCCTGCACTTTTCGGCTGTGCTACCTGCAGAGATCTGCTCCCAAAATAGAAAATGAAAGCAATTGCTCCTCTTACCAGACCACCGCGAGCTTGGCTTACTTTCTTGAGCTCCTTACCACGAACAAGGCTCTGATACCATGTCAAGATTGTGGGAGAGAAGGAAGGAGTCTCACTTGAAGCTTTCTTGCTTGCACAATGGGGGAATACACACAAGGGTGGAGGCTGAAAACAGTTTTCCTCTTCTTAGTTGTGTAAGCCAAAAGAACTCACTTACAAAGAAATAGAAGAACCCTATATATGGGTTTCAAACCAAACTCAACTAACTAAGGTGGCATACTAACTGAGCCATGAACTAGAGTAGATAAGGATAGCTATCATGTAGCTATTATTCATGGGCGGTGTACCAATCGCATCTGCAACTGATAAGTCGGTGACATAAATACACAACGGTCACCCTGGCGTATCACGAGTGGAGCTCGATATCTCAACAAGCTGGGGGTATCCGAAATCAATTACACCTACATGGAGAAGTTGTGTCTAGCGATGGTCTTTGGGACCAAGAAATTCAGGTATTATATTCTCTATGAGAAATTCGTGCTTTATACGAAGGCAGAGGGACTTCGATTATTGATGAATAAGCTACAGCCGACTGATCGTCTAGCAAAGTGGTTGATCACTTTGCATGAATTTGATTATGAAATCAGGAGTGAGCCACCAAGGTTGCAAGGCATCGTGGAATGTCTTATGGACTTTGGGGAGCTGAAAGAATCTGTGGCTGAAGGTAGTGACATGGAGTTGTTATTTAAAATAGATACGGCATCTATTCCCTCCTGGTACGCTGGAATAACACATTATTTATCGACGGGAGAGGCGGGATCCGAATTATCTAAAGCTGAGAGAAGAAAAATTAGGCAGCAAGCGTTAAAGTTTGCCTTGATCGCAGGTACATTATATCGGCAAGGGGTTGATGACATCTATCGCCGATGTGTGATGCCTAATGAGGTGCCATTCATTTTGGAAGAGTGCCATGATTTTGCTTGCGGCGGCCATTTTGCTGGACGGCTTACAGCACAAAAGGCTTTAAGAGCAGGTTATTGGTGGCCTGCCATCTTCCAGGATGCGTTTGCGTATGTTAAGAGATGCGATATTTGTCAATGACATGATAGTCGAGAGAATAGGAAACGACCACTCACCCCTATTATGGCAACACTTCCATTTGAGAAGTGGGGAATAGACTTTGTGGGTCCTATTACTCCATCATCGACTGCGCAAAAGAGGTACATCATTGTAGCAACTGACTACTTCACAAAGTGGTCAGAAGCACGTGCAACAAGGAAAGATGATGCTAAAGAAACTACTAGTTTCCTTTTAGAGCAGATAATATGCCGTTTTGGTCCGCCGAAAGAATTAGTGTCAGACCGCAGAACCCATTTCCTGAATAAGGTAATCAAAAGTTTGACAGAGACTTGGCAAATTAAGCATAACAAGACAACCCCATATAACCCGCAAGCCAATGGGCAAGTTGAAAGCACCAACAAGCAGCTTGTGGGCATCCTATCCAAAATTGTGTCGGAAAAGAAACGGAATTGGAATAAAAAGTTATACGTGGTAGTGTGGGTCTATAATACGACCTTCAAACGAGCCACTGGCCATACCCCGTTCAAGTTAGTATATGGGGAGCAGTGTGTCTTGCCTTTAGAGATTGAGCTGCCGACTATTCGGTTTGCCATCAATCATTCTTTGAGTGATGAAGACACACTTTTTGAGCGCTTGACGACACTGGCACATTTAGATGAGCTTAAGCTACAGAGCTTATTGCACCAAGAAGTGGCGAAGCGCCGAATGAAGCAGCTACACGACCTTAAAGCCAAGAAATACACCTTCAAGAAAGGACAGCTTGTTCTGTATTATGACGCACGACGTGAATTATTTCCAAGCAAGCTAGAGCCTAAATGGGACGGGCCCTATAGGATCATTAGAATAGGAAAGAATAAATCCACAGTCTTGTTAGCTGACCTTGAGGGGATAGAATTTAAAAATAAGGTGAATCTTAATAAGATTAAACCTTATTATTTCTGATTGCACTAATACTATGACTGCCTTGAAGGTCTAAGCGAGAGCGATCAAACATCTGCAAGGAAATCGTGATAGAGGTTGATGGGTCGTCTGATCCCTTATTTAGAACACCCATATTTAGAACAGCGGTATCATCAGGGAAAGCTCATTTGGTGGAGCAAAGGATATAAGGTGACTGAGCAAGAAGGCGGGACATTTATTTGGGAGATCAAGGTCTTCTACCATCACTGCCTACAAATTTTGACGAGCATCCCTGTTGAATTCAATGATGATGGAGGGATGGAGCCTACAGTCCACTCGTTGAATATGCTGAATTTCAATTACCATAATTACGAGTAGAGTTCCGGATGGCGGGATATGTAAACCCTTTATGGACGTACACCTTGTACTTTGATGGGGTGTCCAAGGGTCCATGTAAAAAAGGAAGTGTAGAAGTTGTCATCTGAGACCCCCGACGATGCATTGTCATGAAGTTAGTTGCTTATCTCGGGGTGAATTTTACCAATAATATGGCAGAATACAAAGCCCTGATCATGGGTTTGAATATTGTAAAGAAGGGTGGTATCCGCCAGTTATTGGTGAAAGGGGACTCTCATTTGGTTTTAAATCAACTCAATGGGACGTACATGGTACAAAACCCCATCCTTTGCATGTACCATCATACTACCATAGCCCTACTAGACGAATTTGATAGTGTCTTTTCAGCTGATTCCACGAAACTAGAATCAGTTTGCCGATTCATTGGCTAATTTTGCGTATGAAGAAGACCTCTTCTTTAATTGTGGCCCTTGTCCCGATATATCTATTGACGATGAGACAGGACCTGGTCGGTTGTGGGGTATGCTTTCTGAACATGCCCTCTTTGGCAGACGATGGTTGATCTGGGTGATGCAGAGGGTAGGCGAGACTCATCTGCCTTTATTGTCTTGGACCCACAGACTAATTAGACGACATGTGATGCGAACACCTCTTGCGATATATGCAGGAGGGATGGGTCATAATTTAATGCACCTAGTTTAGGGCTACGAGCCTTTGTTCCCCTGGGAATGTCATGCTTTGATGTCCATCATAGTTGTTTCCAGGAGGATGTTATGCGTAGTATTGTTTGATTTCATTAGGCCAAGAGGGCCAATCTATTGGCAAAGTCATGTTTGATTTCATTAGGCCAAGAGGGCCATTTTCATGTCTAGTGCGGGTGCGTTTAATTGGGTTTTTGTTTTAAGTGTTGTGCTGGACACGTTTTGTGATTCGTGGAGCCTAGAGGAGCCTTTGCTGCGATGGAAGCTTCTTGTGGCCAATCGAGGTGATACCTCTCCTTTACGAGTACCTTTATTTCATGTTATATGTGTATTTGTACTTGTCGAGGGGATATATTTTTTGTTGGGGACCGGCAACCAAGGCATGAAGTCCCAGGTTTAGGCTAAGTATGTTTGAGGGAGGTCGAAGTAGTCATTGCCTCATGTAAAGACATTGTCAGGCATCGAAAGACCTGTTTTAGAAGGAAGTCCTAGTGGCGCTGTTCTGCTAGCCTGCTAGGCAGCCGTTCTAGGAGTTCTTGTTAGTAGTGAGGCAGTTAGAGAAGCCTGCCAGAAGATAATAATGATGATGCCAAGAAACCCTGAACATCCTGAAAGATGAATATAAATATGAAGGTGTGTAAAAAGGGGTTCTAACCCCTATCAAAGAAAAGAAAAGGAATGAAAATGTATAGGCAGTTGATCATCGCCTTGCGAAGGCCTGGTAGGTCCCTGGGGATGAGTCAGACCCGGGACCGATACCTTGTCTTCCTAGGGGTGGCTTCTTACTGGAAAAAAAAAATGACAAAACAAGTAAGGTTGGAGCGAAAATAAAAGTGAGCATTAGAAAAGGATTAAGTGTCGCCTTGCGAGGGCTTGGTAGGTTCTTGGGTGCCGAGATAGGTCCTGAGACCGATGCCCTGTTCTCCTTGGGTCACTACGCTCAGCTCCCTCCTTTTTACATGCCCAAGTATGTTAATAAAATCAAAATCCTAAAAGAAGAAATGTACTAAAAGACAATACTCCTTGATCAGGCTATAGAAGTCCTCACCTTGTAGGAGCTCCTAGTTGTGTTGTCTTTAGTTGGTAAGTAGTTCAGACTACCACTTAGGGCAACCTCTTTGATAGGGTTTTTTAGTTTGGTTGTGTTGGAGCAGTTGGTTAGTGACTCGCTTCGGATCTTCTATTAGATGACGCTAGGCCTACTCCTTGTAGATGTCATGCCTTGGTTCTGTCAGGGGGTAGGGTGAGCATTGTGCTGAGTTTTATTATATATTTGTTTTGTATCAGCTTGATGCTTCTTTGGTTGTTTATGTGCAGATATGTTCGTGGATTCGACGGGCCGAGTCGCCCTATCCCGTGGTCGCTAATGAGAGCGGAATTTTGGTGCCGGAAAGTGCTTAAAAATAGCTAAAATTTATGAATATCAAGGGAAAAATATCCAATGTCAAAGGCAGCGGCTCGACCTAGGACGATTTTAAGCGTCAAAGTGCTCTAAGGACCCCGGGCAACACTTGTGGATTTTTAGTAAATTTTCCATGCACCTGTGCCAGTCAGTGGAGCTGTCAGCCAGTGCGGGATGCCGAGACGAGCTCATAGAAATTTTCAGATCTGGATTCGGACACCGTATGCGAGAGAGGCGGGAAAAGGGCCAAAAGGCCGGTAAAAATTGGGAAGGTGCCCAAAAAGGAGGATTGAAGGGGTGCCTTTGGGAAGGGGCACCCCCCTCCCTAAAAAAAATGAAAAAGGAGGGGGGCGGCGACTGCACAGAGCCGCCGCGAAAAAAACACCCCCCTCCCCCCCACAAATCGAGATGATGGCTCAAGAGCAAGCCATGGAAGCAATTGCAGCAGGCCACTACATTGTTCTCATGCTCCGCATTGCTCCGTTCCGCGCAGACAATGGCAGCCTGTAGAGGGAGAGAGAAAATCAATCTTTCTCTCTCCTCCCTCTCTCTCCTCTAAGGGGGGATTCATGTGGGAAGAGAAAGGAAGAAGAAAGAATGATGGAGGCTTGTCCGGCATCGATTGGATTGCTCCACGGGCTGGAGATGGTGACGTGTGATTGTCATGAGCATGAAGTGCTGCTGATTTTTAGATTTGCAGCCATGGACATGAAACCCGAGACACGCAAATGAGCGGTAATTCAATTTTTTCAAAGGAAATTTGAGATTTCATGGCTTTTGATTAATAAAATGTTGTTCATGTGGGCTAAAAATTGTTTACGTTGTTGTTTTCCATGAGTACTTGTTGATCATAATCAGAAAATCAGAAAAACATGCATCTTGTGGCCCAAAATAATACACTAAAACATGTAAAATATGAAAAATCAAGGAAAAATGATGGTTTTGAGCATAAAAATGGAAGAATAAATAGGAACACCAACTAAATTTTCATTTTTGTTGCAATAAGGAACTAAGGGCCACAACCCATAATCTATTTTGAATTTTCAGTAATAAAATAATGCAAAAAATAAGGAAAAATACAAGGAAAATAGAGAAAAACCACTAAAAATAGGGAAAAAAATACATTTTGGGTGCGGAAAATTAATGAAAATTAAGAACAATGTTCGTGAATGTTTGTGGGGACTGAAGCATGAGGATTTGCCTCAGTTCAGCCCCACCTTCTTGTTCTAGTGCATCTTTTTTCACTTTTTACACATAAAATGATGGCAAAATGCCTTATAAATCTATACAACAATGCAATATTTGATCGATGGGAGGGTAGAGTGGTTAAAATGTGTCTAAATGCAGAGTAAAATGATGAAAATATTGCTGGCTTTTGTTTGCATGCCATATAGGTCGATGCATAATTATAAAATAAGGGCCTAGTAGCACGAGGGTTTGCTCGATGCTAGGTTCGTGCAATGCCGCATAAGAACGGTAGTTGAAAACCATTAAAAGGATGTTTTCCACAGGTGCACAATATTGATTTTATAATTGTTTGAGCACTTGGCATCCACAATATACATAAACCATGGAAATATTTAAAGGTATCAGAAATCCTGGATGCACAGCAATTGCTTTCATTAGGACCTTGACCCACGTTGAGTGAGAGATAGGACACCCTAAGCCATAGGCTAGGCATGGGGTCTAGGGGAAAGAGAAGTAAGGAAAATGGGACATTCCTGTATACGATTAAATGGTACCTTGAGTGGATTTTGTGCGAAATATTTATATGTTGAGCGACGCACCGAGGGGCCAATCCCCAAGGTGTCGGAGAGTCGCAGAGGGGTGGCGGCACTCAGCCGTTGGAGGACCCCCTATGCCTGTGCTTCGTGCCATTAGGCAATATGTAAGGGACTCCCTCTGAGGAGTAGTGGGTTAGGAAAGAGTGGACTACAAGTGACGTAATACAAACGCAAGATGTCTAAGAAGGCAATGTATGTGTCATCAATGCTCCTGGCCGCGAGGCCATGGGGTTGTTGAGCACGTGAGATAGAGGTCCGGCTAGTGCACGAGCCAGTGCCAGCCCATTCTAGGTTCCATCAAATGCCTTCATAAATATGTCAGCTACCTGATCCTCTGTGTTGACATAAACTAGATCAATAAGACCTAGTAAAACCCTCTCCCGCACATAGTGATAATGCACCTCAATGTGCTTTATTCTAGCATGATAGACTGGGTTATTTGCCAAGTGTATACTACTCATGTTGTCACAATAAATGACAACTGTCCCATCTATAGGCTGATGCATATCATAAAGTAGCTTATGCAACCAAGCTACCTCACATGCAGCCATTGATGTGCCCCTGTACTCAGCCTCTGTGCTCGACAAGGCAACTGTAGGCTGTTTCTTGCTGCTCCAAGTGACTATAGCACTCCCAAAAGAGAACACATATCCACTAGTAGATCGTCTATCAGAAATACTACCAACCCAATCAGCATCAGTGTATCCATGCAACTATATCTGAACCCCAGTCTCATAATGTAGTCCATACTGCAATGTGGAATTCACATACTTGAGTATGCGTCTAGCCGCATCCAAATGCGGTTTCCTTGGAGCCTGCATAAATTAACTTACCAATCCAACAGCATAGCTCAAATCAGGCCTAGTAATAGTCATATAAATCAAACTTCCTACTATGCGTCTATACATAGTAGGGTCTTCCAGAAGCTCACCTGCATCTGCGCTCAGCTTCATATTTTGCTCCAAAGGAATTGAAATAGGCTTACACCCTGTCATCTCATATTTGGACAGCATGTCCAATCCATACTACATCTGCAAGAGCCGTATCCCACTTGGTGATCTAATCACCTCAATTCCCAAGAAATAACGTAGCTCTCCCAAATCCTTCATCTCAAACTTCTACTTCAATAGCATTTTCACATGAAGGATATCTTCATCACTATCACCTGTCATAATCAAATCATCAACATAAATGACAAGTAGTATAATACCTTTCTCTGTTTTTCTCACATAAAGTGAGAAATATTCCTTGAAAATCTGAAAGCCAATAGTGACAAGATACTGTTCTATCTTATCATACCATGCTCTAGGTGCTTGCTTTAAGCCATACAAGTCTTTCTTCAACCTGCAAACAAACTCAGGATGAACAACATGCACATAACATGGTGGCTACTCCATATAGACCTCTTCTTGCAAATCACCATGCAAGAAGGCATTCTTTACATCCATCTGATGTAAAGCCCATCCCTTTGATGCAACCATAGCAATGACTGCTCTTACGGTTACTATCCTTGCAACCGGACTGAATGTTTCTTCATAATTAATGCCATATATTTTTGTATACCCCTTGACTACTAATCTTGCCTTGTATCTATTCACAGAACCATCTGCATTGTGTTTCACCTTATAAACCCACTTACAACCAATTGCATTCTTATCTTTAGGCAAAGGTACCAATTTCCATATAGTATTTGCTTCCAAGGCATCCATTTCTTCATCCATGGCTTTCTCCCATTTTTCTTTTCCCATGGCTTGCTCAAAAGAAGTGGGTTCTGGTTCCTATATCACTTTGACCATATAGGCATAGTGAATGACTGTAAATCCATCATATTTCAGTCTATCCACAGGATACCTAGCTCTGGTAGACCTGCGCAAAGTAGGTTCACTCCGAGGTGCTCTCAAAACATCCCTAGCCTTCCTTACTCCAGGTGTAACAATACAAGGAATAGCCAACTCATCATCAATGCTCTGTTCTGAGTCACTGAATTCACCATCCACATAAGAGTGACCTGCATTCATATCAAACATGGGCTGATCTACCTTCTCTTTTCCTTTTCGTGATACCTGCATACCACTATCTGCATTGCTTTGAGAAGATTCTCTTGATCTCAATCTGCCTGTCCATGGCGAAGAATGTGAACCATTGCTAGAGGACGCTTCAAGTCCACTAATATCTTGTGACTGCTGTTGTGAATTTTGTGCAGCATTACCATTTTGTACATCTATATTATCAATCACATTTAGTGGTTTATACCAGCTACTCATCTCATAAAAAACAACATCTCTGCTCACTGTAAACTTACGAGTAGAAGGGTTATAACATCTGTACCATTTTTGCTGGCAAAGAGTAACCAATAAAGATGCACTTCTCAGCTTTTGGATCTCAACTCATCTGACACATGAACATATAGGCAATGCAACCAAAAATTTTAAATCAGAAATATCTAGTTTCCTACCAGTATACCTCTCCTTTGGAGTCATGCCATGTATTGCTGCACTGGGAGTCCTGTTCATTATGTAGACTGCTATAGCAACTGCCTCAACCCAGTAAAAATCTGGCATGTCTTTTTCATTGAGCATGGCATGAGATACCTCTCCAATATGCCTGTTTTTTCTTTCTACAATTCCATTTTGTTGTGGGGTATGACTACATGAATATTGTTGCTTTATGCCATGCTCCTACAAGAACCTTGCAAATTTATTTGAGAGGTACTCTCCCCTCCATCTGACCTTAGGCATTTTATTTGCAGGCCTGTTTCTTTTTCAACCATAGCTTTAAGAGTTTTGAAATGCCCAAAAATTTCACTTTTCTTTTTCATAAAATACACCCAAACTTTTCTACTATAGTCATCAATAAAAGTGACAAAATAATGACAGCCTCCAATAGATGCAGCTTTAGTAGTCCACACATCATAGTGGATTAATTTCAATGGCTTTTTACTCTTTTGAACATGTCTAGGAAATGGTTTCCTTGCATGTTTTCCAAATTGACAGGCTTCACATACCTTATCCATTTCTGCAACCTTGAATCTAGGCAGTCCTGCAATAATATTTTGGGCTTGCATTGATTTAAGTCGCTGTACATTAACATGACCAATGCGTTTATGCCAGATATCAATATCTGCAACTACACCGGTCCCATGTGCAAACATTGCTGCACTCAATTTAGGCATGTCTACATCCAACGTAAACATTCTGCCCTTCTTCTTTCCTTTTACTATCAAGCGACCTTTATTTCTCATATCCTCAACAAAGCATCCATGAGAATTAAATCTGACATGCAAGCCCTGCTCAACCATTTGACCAACAGAAACCAGGTTCTTGGTGATATTCGGGACATGAAATACATCCGACATGTTTTTTTTTTTCCCATCCTGCATAGACAAATGAATTTTTCCAATCTACACAATAGGATGCGCAGTATCATCACCAGTCTTCACAAATCCTGGTTTTTCCATTTTCCTTGCATCCTCCATCCATTCTGTATGACCTATCATGTGATTTGATGCACCTGAGTCAACATACCACACATCGTTGCTTTCTTCTGCACTTGTCACAGAATTGGTCATGTGTTGCACCATAAACAAATGCTCATTTCTGTCATCGCTCTGTCTACTAGAAGATGCATAATTTTCTTGTTGCAATTTTCAATTAATGATGTCATTCTGCTTTTTATAGCAGTCTTTAGTCATATGACCCATTTTACCACAGTAGTAGCATTCAACATTGCTGTTTGCATTTTGGCTTCTTTGCCATCCACCATGACTTCTTTGGCTCCCCCTACCTCTAGAGTTACCACGTCCTCCTCCATCGGACTGGTTTTCTTGAGTTTGCTGCATATTTTGATTTCTATCACGGCTTCCAGATCGGCCTCCTCTATCTCTTCCTCTATCTCTTCCAGCATTTGAGTAGAAGACAGCTTCTTTTGAAGTTCCTCCTGAAGAAGATGCACCACCATTTCTTTGCTCCTCAGAAATTAGAAGAGCAATCAACTCCTCAAAATCAGGAAATATTTCATGGACGTAAATCGATGTTCGGAACTGTGCATAATCCTTTCCTAGACCATGCAAGGTCACATAAACTAAATCATCATCTTCCACTGGCGACCCAATGGAAGCAAGTACATCTACAATCTTCTTTACCTTCATGTGGTAGTCATTGATGCTCATATTTTCTCTTTGCACATTGTGTTGAGATATCGAGCTCCACTCGTGATATGCCAGGGTAACCGTTGTGCATTTATGTCACCGACTTGTTAGCTACAAATGCGGTTGGTACACCGCCCATGAATAATAGCTAGATGAGAGCTATTCTTATCTACTCTAGTTCATGGCTCAGTTAGTATGCCACCTTAGTTAGTTGAGTTTGGTTTTGAGACCCATATATAGGGTTCTTCTATTTCTCTGTACTAGAACTCTTTTTGGCTTACACAACTAAGAAGAGAAAAATTGTTTTCTGCCTCCACCTTTGTATATATTTCCCTATTGTGTAAGTGAGAAAGCTACAAGTGAGACTCATTCCTTCTCTCCCACAATCTTGACATGGTATCAGAGCTTGGTTCGTGGTAAGGAGCTCAAGAAAGCAAACCAAGTTCACGGTGTTCTGGTAAGAGGACCAGTGTTGCTTTCATTTTTTTATTTTGGGAGCGTCTCTGCAGGTAGCACAGCTGGAAAGTGCAAGAGTGCATTGTCTTAGATTGAGACGCCCTTTACGGTGTAGCAAGAGGGTAGTATATGCTGCGGGAAAAGGGCTTTAGCCTTAGGTTGCCCTGTTTTTTTATTCGAGGCCATTTCAAGGCCTGTTTTGGAGGCGGAAGTTTTCTACACGCACTCAGGAAAAGGCCTTGTTTTTTGCTGTGCGACCACTATTCTACAGGTTGGTAAAAAGTTACCTTAGAAATTGCATCATATGCCTTTGCGCAAAGACATTGGGAGTTACAGAATCATCCTTGTTGCCTGTTGATGTAAAATTGTCACTAGGAAGTGACTGTGTGGTCAAATATCACTTTCGTCAGTTTTGCAGATTTGCCCTTGTGAGGATGAAGCTGTGTTTTTTGCAGTGACAGAAATTTTTTGCAGTGTTTTGTAATGGCATCTGATTCTCTTTCACAAATCGTCACTGAAAAGCTTGACAAGAACAACTTCCAAGCATTGGAAGTTTAGAATGACGAATTTTCTTATGGGAAAAGGATATTGGGAATTCGTTGCAGGAAATGAAGAAGAACCAATTCTTCCTGATGTTTCCAATCAACAGCAAATGTAGGCATTTGAAGGATGGCATGAGAGAGCCAAAAAAGTTATGTACTAGCTCTCTATCAGTATTTCAGACTCTATGATTGTGCATATTCAGGATGCAAGTACGCCAAAGGAGGCATGGATATTTTGTCAAAAATGTATAGCACAAATATCCAAGCCAGGAAAATGCAGCTCAAGCAAGAGTTGCATAATGTGCAAAGAGAAAGTATAAGCATCAATGACTACCACATGAAGGTGAAGAAGATTGCAGATGCACTCGCTTCCATTGGGTCGCCAGTGGAAGATGATGATTTAGTTTTTGTGACCTTGAATGGTCTAGGAAAGGATTACGCACAGTTCCGAATATCCATTTCCATCCGTGAAAGATTTCCTGATTTTGAGGAGTTGATTGCTCTTCTAATTTCTGAGGAGCAGAGAAATGGTGGTGTATCTTCTTTAGGAGAAACTTCAAAAGAAACTTTCTACTCAAATGCTGGAAGAGGTAGAGGCAGAGATAGAGGAGGTCGATCTGGAGGCCGTGGTAGAAATCAGAATATGTAGCAAACTCAAGAAAACTAGTCCTATGGAGGAGGACGTGGTAACTCTAGAGGCAGAGGGAGCCAAAGAGGTCGTGGTGGATGGCAAAGAGGCCAAAATGCAAACAACAATGTTGAATGCTACTACTGTGGTAAAATGGGTCATATGGCTAAAGACTACTATAAAAAGTAGAATGACATCATGAATGGAAAATTGCAACAAGGAAATTATGCATCTTCTAGTAGACAGGGTGATGATAGAAATGAGCATTTGTTTATGGTATAGCATATGAACAATTCTGTGACAAGTGTAGAAGAAAGCAACGAAGTGTGGTATGTTGACTCAGGTGCGTCAAACCACATGACAGGTCATGCAGAATGGATGCAGGATGCAAGGAAAATGGAAAAACTAGGATTTGTGGAGATTGGTGATGATACTACACATCCTATTGTGCAGATTGGAAAAATTCATTTATCTATGCAGGATGGGAAAAAGAAATACCTGTCAGATGTATTTCATGTCCCGAATATCACCAAGAATCTGGTTTCTATTGGTCAAATGGTTGAGTAGGGCTTGCAGGTGAGATTTAATCCTCCTGGATGCTTTGTTGAGGATATGAAAAATAAAGGTTGCTTGATAGCAAAAGGAAAGAAGAAGGGCAAAATGTTTACATTGGATGTAGACATGCCTCAATTGAGTGCAGCAATGTTTGCACATGGGACTGGTGTAGTTGCAGATATTGATATCGGACATAAACGCATTGGTCATGTTAATGTATAGAGACTTAAATCAATGCAGGCCCAAAATATTGTTACAGGATTGCCTAAATTCAAGGTTGCAGAAATGCATAAGGTATGTAAAGCCTATCAATTTGGAAAACAGGCAAGGAAACCATTTCCTAGACATGTTCAAGAGAGTAAGAAGCCATTGGAATTAATCCACTCTGATGTGTGGACTACTAAAGCTACATCTATTGGAGGCTATCATTATTTTGTCATTTTTATTGATGACTATAGCAGAAAAGTTTGGGTGTATTTTATCAAAAAGAAAAGTGAAGTGTTTGGGCATTTCAAAACTCTTAAAGCTATGGTTGAAAAAGAAACAGACCTGCAAATAAAATGCCTAAGGTCAGATGGAGGGGGAGAGTACCTCTCAAATGAGTTTGCAAGGTTCCTACAGGAGCATGGCATAAAGCGGCAATATTCATACAGTCATACTTCACAACAAAATGGAATTGCAGAAAGGAAAAACAGGCATATTGGAGAGGTATCTCGTGCCATGCTCAACGAAAAAGACTTGCCATATTTTTACTCGGCTGAAGCAGTTGCTATAGTAGTCTACATAATGAACAGGACTCCCACTGCAGCAATACATGGGATGACTCCAGAGGAGAGGTATACTGGTAGGAAACCAAATATTTCTCATTTGAAAATTTTTTGTTGCATTGCCTATGTTCATGTGCCAGATGAGTTGAGATCCAAGTTGGATCCAAAAGCTGAGAAGTGCATCTTTATTGGTTACTCTCTACAGGAGAAAGGATATAGATGCTATAATCCTTCTACTCGTATGTTTACAGTGAGCAGAGATATTGTTTTTTATGAGATGAGTAGCTGGTATAAACTAGTAAATGTGATTGATGATGTAGATGCACAAAATGGTAATGCTGCACAGAATTCACAGCAGCAATCACAAAATATTAGTGGACCTAGAGTGTCCTCTAGCAGTGGTTCACATTCTTCGCCCATGGACAGGCAGATTGAGATCAGGAGAATCTCCTCAAAACAATGCAGATAGTGGTATGCAAGTTTCACGAAAAGGAAAAGAGAAGGTAGATCAGCCCATGTTTGATGTGAATGCAGGTCACTCTTATGTGGATGGTGAATCCAGTGGTTCAAAATAGAGCATTGATGATGAGTTGGGTATTCCTTCTATTGTTACACCTGGAGTAAGGAAGGCCAGGGATGTTTTGAGAGCACCTGGAAGTGAACCTACTTTGCGCAGGTCTACCAGAGCTAGGTATCCTGTGGATAGACTGAAATATGATGGATTTACAGCCATTCACTATGCCTATATGGTCAAAGTGATACAGAAACCAGAACCCACTTCTTTTGAGCAAGCCCTAGGAAAAGAAAAATGAGAGAAAGCCATGGATGAAGAAATGTATGCCTTGAAAGCAAATGCTACATGGGAATTGGTACATTTGCTTAAAGATAAGAATGCAATTGGTTATAAGTGGATTTATAAGGTGAAGCACAATGCAAATGGTTCTGTGAACAGATACAAGGCAAGATTAGTAGTCAAGGGATATGCACAAACATATGGCATTGATTATGAAGAAAAATTCAGTTTGATTGTTGCAAGGATGGCAACCATAAGAGCAGTCATTGCTATGGCTACATCAAAGGGATGGTCTTTACATCAGATGGATGTAAAGAATGCCTTCTTGCATGGTGATTTGCAAGAAGATGTCTATATGGAGCAGCCACCAGGTTATGTGTATGCTATTCATCCTGAGTTTGTTTGCAGGTTGAAGAAAGCCTTGTATGGCTTGAATCAAGCACCTAGAGCATGGTTTGACAAGATAGGACTGTATCTTGTCAGTATTGGCTTTCAGATTTCCAAGGCAGATTTCTCACTTTATGTGAGAAAAACAAAGAAAGGTATTATGCTACTTGTCATTTATGTTGATGATTTGATTATGACAGGTGATAGTGATGAAGATATTTTTCATGTGAAAATGCTATTGAAGCAGAAGTTTGAGATGAAGGATTTGGGAGAGCTGCGTTATTTCTTGGGCATTGAGGTGATTAGATCACCAAGTGGAATACGGCTCTTGCAGAGGTAGTATGGATCGGACATGATGTCCAAATATGGGATGGCATGCTGTAAGCCTATTTCAATTCCTTTGGAGCAGAATGTGAAGCTGAGGGTAGATGTAGGTGAGCTTTTGGAAGACCCTACTATGTACAGATGCATAGTAGGAAGTTTGATTTATATGACTATTACCAGGCCAGATTTGAGCTATGTTGCTGGATTGATAAGTCAGTTTATGCAGGCTCCAAGGAAACTGCATTTGGATGCGGCTAGACGCATACTCAGGTATGTGAAGTCCACATTGCAATATGGACTATTTTATGAGACTGGGGTTCAGATACAGTTGCATGGATATACCGATGATGATTGGGCTGGTAGTATTTCTGATAGACGATCTACTAGTGGATATGTGTTCGCTTTTGGGAGTGGTACAGTCACTTGGAGCAGCAAGAAATAGCCTACAGTTGCCTTGCCGAGCATAGAGGCTGAGTACAGGGGTGCAGCAATGGCTACATATGAGGTAGCTTGGTTGCATAAGCTACTTTATGATATGCATCAACCTACAGATGGGCCTGTTGTCATTTATTGTGACAACAAGAGCAATATACACTTAGCAAATAACCCAGTCTATCATGCTAGAACAAAGCACATTGAGGTACACTATCACTATATGCGAGAGAGAGTTTTACTAGGTCCTATTGATCTAGTTTATGTCGGCACAGAGGATCAGGTAGCTGACATATTAATGAAAGCATTGGGCGCAGAGAAGCTGCGCAAGTTCAGAGACCTGCTTAGTATGTAGGAATCGAGATTGAGCTCGAGGGGGAGTGTTGAGATATCAAGCTCCACTTGTGATATGTCAGGGTGACCGTTGTGCATTTATGTCACCGACTTGTTAGCTGGAGATGCGATTGGTACACCGCCCATGAATGATAGCTAGATGACAGCTATCCTTATCTACTCTAGTTCGTGGCTCAGTTAGTATGCCACCTTAGTTAGTTGAGTTTGGTTTTGAGACCCATATATAGGGTTCTTCTATTTATCTGTACTAGAGTTATTTTTGGCTTACATAAGTAAGAAGAGGAAAATTGTTTTCTGCCTCCACCTTTGTGTGTATTGTTCTTGTCAAGCTTTTCAGTGACAATCTGTGAAAGAGAATCAGACGCCATTATAGAACACTGTAAAAAATTCTATCATTGTAGAACAGTGGTTGCACAGCAAAAAACAGGGCCTTTTCTTGAGTGCGTGCGAAAAACTTCCACCTCCAAAACAGGCACCGAAATGGCCTCGAATCAAAAAAACAGGGCAACCAAGGGCTAAAGCCCTTACATGCAGCATACACTGCCCTCTTGCTACACCGCGAAGGGTCTCTCAATCTAAGATAATACACTCTTGCACTCTCCGGCTCTGCTACCTGCAGAGACTTGCTCCCAAACTCGAAAAATGAAAGCAACATTGGTCCTCTTACCAGAACACTGCGAACTTGGTTTGCTTTCTTGAGCTCCTTACCACGAACCAGGCTCTGATACCATGTCAAGATTGTGGGTGAGAAGAAAGGAGTCTCACTTGTAGCTTTCTCACTTGCACAATGGGAGAATACACACAAAGGTGGAGGCTGAAAACAGTTTTCCTCTTCTCAGTTGTGTAAGCCAAAAGAACTCTAGTACAAAGAAATAGAAGAACCCCATATATGGGTTTCAAACCAAACTCAACTAACTAAGGTGGCATACTAACTGAGCCACGAACTAGAGTAGATAAGGATACATGTCATCTAGCTATTATTCATGGGCGGTGTACTAACCACATCTGCAGCTAACAAGTCAGTGACATAAATGCACAACGATCACCCTGGCATATCACGAGTGCAGCTCGATATCTCAACAGACATCTGTTTAGGGCTGCAGTCTGCATCTGGACAGCCACATGTTTTGCACCAGTTTTGCTCCTGGTCCATTTTCAGTCCCATCCCCCATACATAGACTGAAAGTACACCTCGAGGGCTCTGTGCCAACACCTTACTTGCCCTGATCGGAGTTTCCTAGAGAAAGTTATAGGTGTTTTTCTCCAACCATACCATCTGGGACAGCACACTAGTAATTCCTGGACAGCCCTCTATTTTGTCACAGTTTTAGTCCTGACCTAATTGCAGCCCGCCCCACCCACATGGGCTGAAAGTACATCTCATGGGCTCCGTAAGACACCTCAATTGTCCCATTCAGAGTTTCTCACACAAAGTTACGGCTGATTTCCTACAGCATACCCCTATAGGACATGACCACATCCCTTGTTTTTTAGGACAAAAACTTTATGAGATGGGATGGTTTGTAATGAACGGGGATCACGAAAACATGGCATGGGAACATACTAGTCACACTGACGGTATATAAGGTGTAAGAATGTATTTTGAGGATCACAAAAATTATCAAGAAACTCTCTTTTCACCTTCTCAAGCTTCCATGGCTTCTTCTTCTTCCTTTTTCCCTCTTTCTCTCTCCTCTCCCTCTTCTCCTGCAGTCCTTCTCTCTCTCCTTCCCCTTAGTTAGGACAATTAGGTCTCTTTCATTACATTGTTGTATCTCCATCTTTTGTTGATAAGACTGCATTCAAGAGCAAAATTTTAGTTAAGCAATATGATATGCAAAAAAATTGTAAATTAACCTTGAAGATTATTCTTGAGCAGGAGCTTTTAAGCATAGCTCTGCTCATTTGATTCACTAATCTTCCAATAGCATGCTGAATGTATATCCTAAATTGGCCTGAAATGCATATTCTGAATTAGATTCACTCATATCATAATAGCAAGCCTGAATGTATATCATAAATTAGTATGCAATAGCATAGCTCTGCTCAATTAGTTGCGGTACAATAATCTTACTAAATGAGAATTAAAGTCATTATCTACGATCCAGAAAGCCTCACCTATGAATCCCTTAATAGTTCATTGGGAAGTGTGAAATATCATGCCTGAATGTATACATTGCAGTCAAGAGAAAAACCCTAGTCAAACAGTATGATATGCAAAAAAAAGGTAATCTGACCTTGAAGATTACTCTTGAGCAGCAGCACTTTAGCATAACTCTGCTCATTTGATTCACTGGTCTTCTAGTAGCATGCCTAAATATATATCCTGAACTAGAATCAGAGTCATTATCTGCGATCTAGAAAGCCTCACATATGAACCTCTTAGCACTTCATTGGCAAGTGTGAAATATCAAGCCTGAATGTATATACTACATTCAAGAGCAAAGCCCATGTTAACAATGTCGATGTGGTCTCATGCCCAGCAAAGAAGAAGGTCTTACAGTCATCAATAATATCGTCGATCCCTATAGTCAGGTCCTTCTGACCTCCCTATTGTTGTCCAACATTTGTAGCTATCAAAAGCCCAAGAAGATAGTGACCAGACATGATTCATGTTCTGCTTGCTTCAAATAGCTTCTCAAATGGCTGCCTAAGTGTACTGACTATCTTCTTGTTTAGCTTCCACCGATGGCGATTAAATGTAGTTGGTAAAAATCTGCTCAAACAGGCACATATACGTTTCAATTACTGGCATCATGTTGAATCTCCACATGGTATACCACCCTCAACTACTTCATGCTATCTAGTCACACCAACTCTACACTATCATTAAGTTGCCCCTTATCAAAAAATGGGCACAAGGTTCATGACCTTGAACCAGGGATGTAGACGGTGTGTGATACTTCTTCGATAAGAATCTATTGTCCATGCTATAGCTCAAACACTTGCTTGCCTTTTGCAAAGCTGCTTCTGAATGCAGTGTGGGCAATAATATCACCGGTTAAGCTTCGAAATTCCTAAAATGCATCAATCTCTAATTCCCCTTTGTCCACTCGACTCACCCATTGCTCCATCATAGAGGTAGTGCAAGTAGCCATAGCTTGTACAGTTTTGAAGCCATCGTTTTGAGAACCTAATAAGTTGTTATTTTTGTGCATTTGAATGCAAGCAAACAGTAAAAGCCACATGAAAGAACCCGACCTTGACCTTCTCAAGGAAAAAGGCTGGAGTCATTATGCATCGACGTTGTGCCCATTGCTTGTCATCTAAGTTCACAAGGCCATCGCCTGCCAAGTCTCATGAGTATCAAGCCTTCTCCCTGGCTTTGTAAAATACCCAAACTTGGTTGAGAAAACTTCTCTAGCTTGGGTGGGTTCTGTAAGAAAATCTTGGGGTTGTGGTCCAAGCCAGAATACAAAGAAGTCACCTGCTCAGTAGCAAAGGCACAACACAAGACATGGCAAGATGTGAAAGCTGACCAACTGACATGTTGGCTTTGTCAGTTTTAATCGGGTTCAACAAGATACAATATAGGCAAGATCTACCCCATATGAAATTTTCTGTGATTGGCACGATCTCATACATTACAGTACTTAAGTGATCGGACGCAGCATGAATCGACAGCTTGCAGGGCATCAAGAGGAGGAGGAGGAGGAGGAGGAGGAGGAGGAGCAGGAGGAGGACATGATCGATGGTTTTCCCAAGGA
Source organism: Lygodium microphyllum (assembly GCF_053477565.2). Lineage (NCBI taxonomy): Eukaryota > Viridiplantae > Streptophyta > Polypodiopsida > Schizaeales > Lygodiaceae > Lygodium > Lygodium microphyllum. The sequence continues at coordinate 70,740,740 of NC_141152.1, forward strand.
TATGGTGGGGTTGATAGATCTTCTTCAAAAGAACGTGCCCTCTCTCAAGTCTGGTTGATAGATCTTCTTCAAAAGAATGTGCCCTCTCTCAAGTTTAGAGAAGTCCCTACTAACACTAGTGTTTTAGATTTGAGATGGATGCCTTAATTTTTTACTCTTGACTATGCATTATATCTTTCGTCGAAATGAAGATGGTGTCCCCCTAGATTATAGAACTAGACACTCCCTTATTCCATATTAAGCTAGTTGTTGCCACCTTGCGTGAATATGTTGCACCCTGCTTTCTCCTACTATATAATTAGGCTTGTAAATCTAGAGACATCCTCACTGCTTAAATATTGTGGTTTGTTGCTTGTGAAGGCGCTCCTGCTGCTCCAATGAAACATGGTAACCTTGAAGATTCATTCTCAAGGTCAATGTGAGTATTGTGTTTGGCTTTTGATTAATCTAGGACCATCTCCTAAACAAGACAACTAGATGTTTCTCTAGGGAACCATGCCTCCTACAAAGAAAATGCTACACATGTGTCACCCATCCGATCCATGTCTACTGACTCTTCCTCAACCACATTGACACCTAGTCTTTCTTTCCTATCAAAGGACACCTCACTATCCTCTTCAAAACCCTTTTAACTCTCAAACAATTATGCAACATCTCTAAACCATCCATGAACTCTGAAGGCTTAGAAAATCTTGGCACATCACCCTCTTCCTTACATAACTCTAGAACTCCAATCCTAGCATAAGTTTTTCTTCATTGAGACCTAATTATTTTGGGCAATATTCATGCATTTCATCTTTTTGTTGATCCTATAGATAGTTATTACCATAGACCAATAGACTTTAAATAAACTGGTCTCTTTCTAGCATAGCTTGTTGAACATCTAAATATCTTTCCTCTTTAGGGATAAATTAGCTATCTCCATAATTGCATTTAGAAAACCCTAATTATATTGAATATCCTCAGGTAGCGCACAATATAAATCCTACACATCACCCTTTAGTCCTTCGCAAGCATACACTACTCTTGCCTCACCATCAACTACCTCTAGTTGGTGGTCCATCTCATTTTCTACAACTCAAATCTTACCTTTTATGTTCTCTTTGGCTACCCCATAGAAGAATCTATGTGAAAAAAATGTGCACTTTCAAGGAGAGGCAGCAACACCCCGCAAGTTGCCAAAATGAAAACTTTGGCTAAGCTTTTCAAGGCTCATAGATGAATTAATCACTAGGAATAGACTCTGTGTCTAGCAATCACGTGTCCCCTTCTCAAGTCCAAAGAAGTCCCTACTAACAATCATTATAAGTGGTTATATTTTGGTTCTTTTTTGCCCTTTTTGGTCCTTAAACAATATGCATTAGCTCATAGATTTATGTTATAAAGTCAACATTACCAACAATATTTCTTGTAGCAAACATTCGCATATTGAAAATTACCTTTGTGTTAACTTATATAATAAGAAATAAAAACAACAATGACAAGTGTTTGTTGCACACATAAGTGGATGTGTGTGTGTGTGTGTGTGTGTGTGTTTTCATGGACAAGCAAAACACATTTGATGCATAAAATTATGTTAGTGGCTAGATTTTTTTTCCAGTTGCTCATGCCATAATTGTGCAATTCAACATTATTATCAACATTGGATTAAACACTCAAGATACACAAGTGAGGGATGTTCTTAACCAGTAGATGAACAAGGTGGAAAATCTGGAAAAGCTAAAGCAGAAGACAAAGGCCAAGGCAAAGTGAAATGGAAGACAAAGGCGCACAAGGAAAAGCGCAAGTCAATACTTTTGTAAAAGAGCACAAGTGAATCATGATTTAATTTAAAGAGCACCGGGCTCTCACCCGTGCAATTTGTAAATGTAGATGGGCGGTGAAAAGGAAGCTAGAAAGAAAGAAGGACAATGGGAAAAAGGGCTTAGGCTACGGTCGGCCATGTAAAAAAGGGGATAAGGGGATTACCGCCCAAAAAGGATTTAGGGTTTTGTATATAAAGTTGAAAAGTGAATGAGAAGCTCATTCTTGTGTGTGGCCAAAAGTGGAACTCTTCTTCTTCTTCTTCTTCTTCTTCTTCTTCTTCTTCTTCTTCTTATTGCTTACTTGAGCTTGTGCTTGAGAGAGGGAGTGTGAGGGAGTGAGTGTGTGAGGGTGAGGGACCGAGGAGGAGAAGCTCTCCATTTTCCCCTCTCTTCTTCTCTTCTCTTCTCTTCTCTTGTCTTGCTCATGGCTATGGAGCTTGGAGCATGGAACTTGAGGATGGAGCTTGCTTGAAGCTTGCACTTGGATCGTGGAGCTATCAGAGTACGCAGGAGAGGAGGTAACTCGATCGGCATCATGGAGGTAAGCTCACTACACCCGTAGATATGGATGGCGCATCGGCTATGTGAGAGGTAGCCATTACTGCTCGGCTTGGAACGCTTGAAACAATAAGCAATCCGTGGGGGGTCTTGGCGGTTGAGTGAAAGCTCCCACATTTTGGTTCTATTGCCGGGACCAACAGATTCAAGCCTTGAGCGCTTGTGCACTTCGAATCGAGCATTGGAGTAGGGTTTTCCCCGAACCGGTGCTTGAGGTAAATAGATAGGAAGCGAGGGAGTTTGAAGAGATATTGGATCTCCTTAGCAAGTAGGTTTTTGTTGTTTTGGACTTGGGAAAGTATGATGGAGTAGTATAGGTATTTTCCTTATGATTTTTTCTTGCATTTAGGAAGGATAAGAGCAAAACATTGGAGCAAATAGTGGGCTTTTCTATTGCTGTATAACAGGCTGAAACAGAGAAAAGAAGGGCTAAAAATAAAATTTTGGGTTAAATATTAGTAAGGGAGGCAAGACTAAGGTGATTACATGCTTGAGCAAGGTGATAAGGGGCCAAGAGTGGCAAGAAAGGCCACATTATGTATTGCAGGGTTTCAGGAAAGCAAGAGAGAGGGAGAAAGCTTCGTCGCATAGATCCGCTTCGATTTGGCCATCCGGGAGTTATTTGCCCAGCCTAGGTAATTCTACACCTTCCCCTACATGAGTAGGTTGGTGGTTCTAGAGGTGCTCGACTAGGGGGAAGGCCTCCAATGCTTGGCGTGGCGAATTTCGTGAAGTTCGGTGAAAAAATGCGATGCGCTCGGTGTGTCTGAGTGACGGCGATTCTGGCCCGAGTTCTAGAATCGGTCCTCGGACTGCTCGGCCATTCGGTCCTTGGCCCACTCAACTTGGACACCCACTGCTCGGCTTGTCCGAATCGATCATTCAGATCAACTTCAAAATTCGGCCTCGGCCCACTGGACTCGGCCCACCTGACTCAGCCCTCAGCCCACTCGGCCCTCGGACAACCAGACTCGGACTGGCCGAATTCGACATTCGGACCAATTATATTCAGCCCTTTCCACTCGGTCCTCGGACGGTCCGAATCGGACACTTGGCCCTACAATTCGGACCTATTGGGCCGAATTTAGATTTTTTTTTCAAATTTAACCTATAGACCCTGAAACTAACTGAGAGACCATATAGAGCCAAAACCAGATCGTAGATCGATCACTGGGATTAAACTTAGAGCAAGTGGTTCAAAATTTGGCTATAAACGGTCCTTCAAATCATGAATGGCATTTATCGTAATGGCCCTGCGGGCTGGGGGGGATCGCCCCCCCCGGACCAGCTCTGCCCCCTCCGCACCTCCCCCAAGTAGGTTGGAGAGAAAACGCGCGCCGTGATGGGGCCTCCAAATTAGACCCTAGTGTAGTAATGGCTCTACACGAGCATGGATTCTCACTTGCAAAAGAGCAACCAAAAGCCCTACCCGAACAGAGACAAACAGAGACCCTAGAACCTCAATGGGCCAATCTAGCCAACAAGGGAAAAAAGGCCACCCTACAAAAACACATACGTGTTGCATTCGGACTACATCTAGTCAAAGCGGAAAGCAACAACATCAAGCTACAACAGCGAGAATAACTGGATATGACAGTCTTGACGATAGATGCTCCTTGAATAGCACTGCACTGACGATCCAAGACATCAGTGGAGAATCCACATTTGGTCGTGTAGTTGGGGACTCAAGGGCATTTGTCAGAAGGCTTAAATTTACAAGCCAAGACCCGAAAGACGAAGACATAGTACCACCTGCTTATCTTAGGGTTAAACTCACCGCAAAGAGAGAGCATACTATCGATGTTCTGATTGATGAAGGGGCAGATTTTAATATCTTTACCTATGAGGCATGGACCCTACTAGGCCAACCAGAGCTCACACCGACTAATGCAACTCTTAGTCCTTATGGGGGACACCCACAAGCACTTATGGGGAGGTGCAAAATCCTCGCGACAATTGAAACTAAGAGCTTGCCTATCCTATTTCATGTTTCTCCAAATAATGCTAATCACGGTAAGGAAACCCTCCTAGGAAGACCTTTCAAAAGGGCGACCAAGTGTGAGGCTGACTATGTAGCAGAAAGGATACACCTGACACTACCAGGTGTGAGGATAGGCACAACCTTTAGCAAGGGTGACCTCATCGAACCTCGAGGGAAAGACAAGGAAGGTGCTAACATAACAGTCAAGCCTGTTAACGAGAGCAAGGACTTGTTGGAAGAGTTGATACAAGCACAGGTCTAACGACTTGAACCAGTGAGTGAGGCCATGCCTAAAACAAGAAGGTCAGGAGACAATGCCAAGGACGGCCTTTGGACTTACAAATATCATAAAAGACCCCAAAAGAAGCCCAAGCCTTATAGACGAAGGCATCGATGGAGGGTCAGCACAATGCTGCGATGGATATCCAAAGTGTTGCTACGTGCTCAAGGGTATTACGCAGGTAACCGATGGATTTGGGTGCCAAAACCCCTTGTTAAACCCCCTCTGCCAACTGAAGGCCAAATCATATCAAGTGCAAAGAAGTGTAGGAGGAGATCTAAACGAAAAACCCAAGTCTCGAGTCAAAAACATTGGAGTGACCAAGCCCCTCACGGTCAAAATCAAGAAACCAAACGGGACCAATCAGAGGGTAGATCCTCAGCCTAGCCTGCTTGACAAGCAAATATCATATGTAATCGTTGAGGATACACAAAAGCCACTAGTGCCCAATGGGCCTTTCATTCCCCAAGAGGATAACATGCATCATAGGCACAACATTGCTCATGGCAAGGTTAAATGCTCAACAAAGCAATTGGTAAAATCATCTAACAGCCACGAGCAAATCTTCCAGCCAGTGTCAGAGCCACTTAGGAGTCCCAAGTCTTCTACACCCTCTTTCCCTAAACGGACACAGGAAGCACAACATCAGTCATCAAGTGCAGCTACTCAATCATGCCAAATTTATTCTAGGATGTGGATTGCTTGGGGTGGTTAGTCGATCAGTCACGTTTGTGTGTGTCTATTTTGGTTGATCTCTTATTTATGGTTATCCTATTGTTTTGCAAGCATTTATTGTGATTGTCTGTGTGTGTGGTGTGTGTGTAAAACCATCTGAATGGTGCCTCGTACCCCTCCCTCAATCCAGTATGTTCCTCTGGTATCACATAATTACTCATTACTCGATTCAGACCTTGTCATTAAAGCGAGCTTATCCAAGTTTGTGGGTCTTTCCTTACCACTAGTTTTAGATGATCTTGCCCTCTGCGATCACTTTCTAGCCGCTTACAGTAAGAGGTCTTGTTCTGTCTGTGGTACTACTATTCTTCTTAGACCTAAGAGTTTGGTCAAGGCTCCTTGTCTACCATGTCATGGAGAGTTAGTCCCAACTGCCCGTCAGTTTTTTTCCAATGAGGGTACTTTGAAGCTATTGCAAAAGTAGACTCAATATATTCTGGATCCGAAGAAGGTTATTACCATGTCAAGGGTCAATGTCTCCATGATTGCCAATCCCCTCTGGAACCAGACATGCCAATTCCTTTAAGGTAGATTTATGCCTGCCAAAACCTCATCTCATTACCTTTCTAAGGAGTTTTTCATAGCTTTCTATATGGTTTTGAAAGGCATCACTATTGATTGGAGTATCTACCTCCCGTCTAAGATGGATCAACATTTTTTCCGAGTTACTCGAGGAAATGTGACTAATGTCACCTTTGGGTCTTATCTTCATGTCTTCCTAACACATGTTGCTCATGCTAAGGAAGTCCCTTTAGCTCCAATTGATCTTCCCAAAGTTCCTCCTCCTCCTAATGAAGATGTTGATGTGATCATTGAGGATTATGATTCTCCCCCTTGGTTAGTCCTGTAGAGAAAATGCCTTAACAGGGTGGTTGAATCAGTGCCAGTTCCTCCTCCTGCAATTCATGTTACCGTTCCTGCACAATCCTGCAACACAATGCCTGCTTTCCTTCAGACGCCAAATCTTTTCAAAGTCCATAGAGATGGGATGCTCGACATTACTATTCCTTCTATACACACATGGTAATGGGAGATGCCATTCCTTTTTTGTGCAAGGATATCTAGAGTTCCATTGAACTTTCGATTACTACTTTTATACAATAGCTTTATTCTTCATTTTATGAATAAGTTCAGCAATCTAAGGAGGAGCTAAATAAGGCCAAAATATTGAGTTAGCCTCTACTCAAGAGAAATTTTCTGACCTTTGTACGCAAATAGAGTAGTAGACTAGGCTGATGGATACTCAGACAAATGAAATCTCTATGTTGAAATCTCAATTGGCAGAAGCTAGGTCTCAAGTTGTTACTGAAACAGAGGAGAGGGATAGATTCCAGAAGGAGAGTCAAGAGATGAAGACAGTAATAGCTGCCCAAGGAGAGAAGTTTAAATCCACTACACATAGACTTGGGCAGCCAGTTTCTAAATTATCCCCTACGAACTTGGCAGTTCTCCAAAGACAAGCCATGTTATGCCCTTTGTTCCTGGCTAAAGTGGAAAGGCTTTAGTCCCCAGGATGGACTTATTATGGTCTTCATTTGAGCAGTCTCAGGAGTATGTTCCTCCAAATCACTCATTTTTTGCGCATTATCAGCTACAGAATTTGGCCTTCTATATTAAGCTCTCAATGATGGATCTACCTCTTCCAAAGGCTTCCAGAGGATGGATGGAGTGGAGCCTAGTTTTTTGATTTATTGACTAAAGTAGTCCGAATGTTCTTTGAAAACTTTGTGACTTTGGATACAATGCTGATGTCTTATGTGTATTTGAGAGGTGATCTATTGATTCCAGATGATGAAGATCTAGCTTGGTATGTTGGGGCTACCTTGTATGTCAAACATTTGGAGTTGAGGATAGATGAAATATTCTAGTGTTATTATTCTAAAGTGGCTACTTGCCCTGACATTTCATGGCATACAATGATTGATTCTATAGTCCTGAACCAAAGACTGAATAAAGCCTCTAATCATGTGCAAAACATTAACCAACTAAGGATGGATATTTTAGCCTATCTTTCTAAATAATCCCCATTTGATACTTCATTCTTTGACGCCTATCATTGTAGATCCTCACCTTGTCTATCTTATTATCAACAAATGGCCCATTGGTATGATGCTTATTTTTTCCTTTATAAATCCAACTCAACAGTCATTTTACCTCTCCTTTCCAACCTTAGGGTGCCCCTCAAATTCCAATTTTTACTTATTCTTCTTTCATTGAAGATCGAGTGTTTTTCCCTTCTCGGTCTTGTCCTTCTCCATCCATACATATTCCTTTCACTTTTCATGCTTATCAATTAACACCCTTCTTAATGGATTTTCCTAAATTCTTAGCTAATTCTTCTCTAGCTTATTCCTCATTTTATGATTTTTCCTACCCATCTCTTCATCCTCTTGTACCAGTTTCTCTTCCATCTCCTACCATTTCCATTTCTCAGTCCCCTCAGTTGGTTAGTGGGTATGAAGGGTTCGATCAGAAGATTCAAAGAAGAAGAGGATGGAGCTCAGCTGTTGATTCTCTTACTCGACCACAGATTAATTGGCCATTAATTCCAGGGGAGTGGATGACTATTAGTCAAGTGTACCAAAATTATTTCCATTTTGCTCAACAATATTCACAATCTCCAGATCCTTCAGTGAGATTAATAGCTCACTTTGCTTGGTACCTAGCATATATGCATAGGCATTCACATAATGATCAAAAGGCCATTCCAAAGTTATGTATGAATGTCAATGTGAATATTGATTCCCAACAATTGGATGTATTATATTTTCATGCCCTTTATCTGCCTAGTAGATACCTTGTTTTATTAGAAAGCATGTGTTGCCTTCAATTCTTCCAGTTTGTAGATGAATCCATATCCATGGATTGTTTTCATAATCATCAAGCCTTTAAGAGGGATCATCTTCACTGATACCTCTGTACGTATCTTTTATGATTCATAATGATATATCTTTCTTTTGGAGGTGTCATTCAGATGGTTGTTTTGTGTTTATGTTGTGTTGATTTCTCTATATGATAAGTTTGTGGTGGTTGAATATTGGATTTGTTCGAGATTTCTCTTTTTGACTATTTGTAGTGATGGTGATGGTGGATGAAAAGCTCAAGATGCAAAGATGAATAACCTCTTATATCATTTACGAAATTGTTATGATTTGTTATTGTTTATATGAGATGTTAATGGATAAAGGTGTTTTCTTTTCGTTGTATTCTTTATTAGAAACATGCTATAAGTTGGGGTCGTGGTTGAGTGGTTTATTGAAGATGCTAAAGAAGATTGAGTTAATATCTTTAATGAATTTGTATTCCTTTTTCTTAGGTCGCAAGGACGCTCCCTTATTAAGTGTGGAGATATGTTGAATGCTGAAATGGCTTGGTTTTTTGGTTGATTTTGTTGTTTTTGAGGCTTGAATGGTTGAATTTTGATGAATTTTGAATTATGTTTGGTTGTTTTGGAAGTGTTTGAGAGTGTTTTGGATGAGAATAACTATGTTTTGGAAGGTCATGATGTTTTTTAGTAAAGATATGAGGTTCTATGATGTTCTGATAGGTTTTGTTGAGGTTCTGATAGCTTCTCTTTTGTTCTAATTTTCTTCTGTATGAAGGATGAAGTAATGATTGATGAAAGTTTGAGATTGTTTAAAATTTTATTGAATGGTTTTTGATAGTTTGGAATGGTTTTAGTATCAGTTATGTGGTTCTAATGTTTTTTGTTGACCTTCTGTAACCCTCTATTGAGCTTTTGTAGAGCCTTTGTTCCTGTTCTGTATGCCTCTATTAGTGTTCTATGGAATGTATATGTGAATTTGGGAAAGTTTTCTAGACTTGGAAAGAGGTGGATGTAAGTTCAAAAGAGCTCAAGTAGAAGAAGCAGCTGCTGAAGACTCAAGAGAAGACTGGAGTGAAGTGACAGTGATGAGCTATGAAGAGTCACTGTAGTGGCTCTGGTGACCTTTCATATCAAACACACCTTTTGTAAGGGGCATCCATGACCAAATAAGGATTATTATGAGTGATTATGGAGTATTGTGGTAAGGAGATGATGTACTATTGATAGAGACAAATTTAAAGAGTTAGAGATAGCCAATTCTATGCAAAATGATGTATCTTTCTAGGAGAGATTGTGAGAGAAAACTATGAAGACAATGAAGATGAATACTATGCAATTTTATTTCCATTCAAAGTGGTGTTTCTCTTGTGTCCTCTTTTTTGGTTGATAAATTCTATGAAGAATATGAAGAGCATGATCAATTTTTTTGAAGTTAAAGCCATGGGAGATTGTTTCTATGATGTTGTGTGAAGATTTCTCACTCGCGGTGTTTTTTTCCTTGTTGAAGTTCTCTAAAGAATGAAATAAAAGCTTGTTGATGATAAAAGATAGAATTTATTGCAGTAAAAATCCCTTTTCCTTGGTGTCTCTCTTAGGGCTCCATAGAGAGAAATTTATTGTTACAAAAAGTCACAATAGACCTTGAGTATTGAGGATATTTGTATCCTAAACTGATCTCTTTATTAATGAAGACAATATCTTTTAATTCTTTCTATTGTTTTAACTTGAAATTTTTACCATATATGATTATTTTTTCACTATATCCATGATTGCAACTAGTTTTTTTATACATACAAATTTTAATATATCACTTGTTCTAACTAATTTACTTATAAAGTAAAACTTTACTATTCAACAATTAGGAAATTTCAAAATTTCTATATAGGAATATTTTACTATATCACTATCTTGTAAAATGTTCCACTTTTACTAGTTGAGACTTTTTCTTGATACTTTAATAAGTATCTAGAAAATTTCTCTTTTTTTGCTATATGGGAAGGTGTCTAAAGTTTCTTGTGATACATAGTGTGCATGGATGGGCATAAATTATATCTTAGCAGCATCATAAAACAATGGCATGCTATTTGAGGGCCTTCCATCATAGGAGAATAGTTGAGATGCCAATGTAAGCTTTTGTGTGGCTTCTATTCCTAGATGTTGAAGAAGGTATTCAAAATATCCCCTAAGTAATGAGTTTGTGTACTTTAGGTATATGATTCCCTTCAACAAATGCGTATTTTTCTCATTGTGCAAATTTCTTTTGGGGATGTGAACAATTTTTGGAATGATAAAAAACTCAAAGAACCTAATCTTTGGAGGATGATCCACTACATGCAGTAGAATGTTACCAAGTCATGGACTTTTAATATATTATTCTTGCTAAATCTAGAGATGACTATTGTGGACCAACATTAGGGTTTACACACTATTCATCAACGTTGTAAGGTCCTTGCATCTCTCTCTCTCTTTCTGTGTGTGTGTGTGTGTGTAGAGTTCTTGCATGTAAAAGTTTGATGTTATTGTGGCAAGTAAAGGAGGAGAATCATGAGAACTTCGAATTAAAAACCACATACTTGCCATATTTTTGGAATTATGTGTACCACTATCATTTATAGGAAAGCTTATGGTAGCATATATGTTTAACATTTTAAGAGTCTCTCTTGAAGTACATGAACATTTTGAATGAAGTAAAAATACTTAAAAGTACCATTCTTACACATTTCTTACATACAAAGGGTGCTATATAAAGGGGTCATGTACAAAATTAATAGAAAATGGGTTTATTTTATTTCTTAGAAATCCATAGATAATGGTATTTTTAAGTAGGCCTTGAATGTGCATGATATAGAGGATTTACGTATAGTGAACCCCCGGAAGTGAAGTCCTTTTAGAATATAAGTTGGCCATGCTTCTTTCCATCTAGAAGGGAATGCGAATGACATATTTGGACTACAATTATTTATGTGTATAATCTATGATCAACAATAGACAAGGAATAAGGTATAAAAACATTGATGTAGTAAGAGAATGACTCTTCATTTCTCTAATAGTGCTACACTTATCTTTCCTGAGTATGTATTGGTCGTTGCATGAGAATAACACACACACACACACACACACACACACACACACACACACACACACACACACACACACACACACACACACACACACACAGAGCAAGGGGGCTTTTTAGATATGGATGATTGCAAATGCAATAGTCTCAAATAAGGTCAATTGGTAGGGTGAATGGTTGCAAAGGAGGCAAGGGGCCTTAGTGAACCAATTGTTAGTCGCTCAAGAAGTTAGGATAAAGGGATGAATATAAAGCATTTGCCTTGGGAATGCCAAGGCCTCTCTTATTCTGCGTTAATGTGCAATGTGTTTGAGGTGCAAGTTTGTGGATGTGGCAACCTATCATGCATTCTTTAGTGTGGATAAAGATGCCAAAAACTAGAATTTCACTCCCAACAAAATTCACGCAATTTAAGACTTTTTTCCAAAATGGCAAACAACCCTTATAATAATGGAGTCATTTTTCTTTTGAAATTGAGATAGCTCGTTCAAGCCATATTATTGGATCTTTTGCCCCATTCAAGCAAATAATAAGAAATACATGGATAGACTCAAATTTTGTGTCTTGAGAAAACGGTTACAATCTTACAAGAGTGTACTATCTTTTATTATTTTGATGCTTTATCTATAGATACTAAGTCATGCCTTTAATTGTTCAAATGTTCTTATCTCTCTTTTAAGTAATGAACAAACGTCACATACATAGCATGGAGTTGGGAAGTGTGTGCTTATACATCAAAAAACAAGGAAATAAGTCCTTCATTAATTTATTATACACACTAAAACATGCCTTCAATTGTTCAAATGTTCTTATTTATTTTGCAAGTAATGAAGAAACATTAACTAGGCACCATGTAGTTGGAAAGCATATGCTTATACACCAAATACAAGAAAGAAATTAAACCTTGATATATTTGTACAAGCTCCCACACCAACCAAATCATTCTACCATTATTTCCCTCAAAATTTTTAGGTGTTTTCCTAAACAAAAAATCACCCCTACAAGTACGGATCTCGATTTTGAATTTTTGATATATATATATATATATACATATACATATACATACACATACGTGTGTGTGTGTGTGTGTGTGTATGTGTGAAAGAGAGAGATGTTGAGAATAGCAAATGATGCTTACCCATAACTGGCTTTGTATGAGAGATATGACAAAGATGTATGCTCTAGAATCTCTAGGAAGAGATGTCTAAAATCCCATAAGCACAGAGGAGAAAAGTGGTACTATCCATAAAGCTATAAAGACATGTGCTTGACACTCATTTCAATGTAATGGTACAATCAATTTGAGTCACTCAAGATTGTGTTTATGAGTCCAAGCTAATCTATCTTGGAACCTAATTCACTTGAATTACGATTCCTCATTTTGATAATGTATCGTGTGTATGACTTGCATCCACCATAGCTGATCTAGCTCTAGATCTGTGTTTCTTGACATGGTATCAGAGCCATGGCGAGCTAGTTCTAGCATCACTAGTGAGTCGTACTCTAGCGTAAATGGATAGTAGGAATTGAACCCACCTTAAGGCCCATTTCCATATCCATTCTGGGTGGAATGAGATTGGAAACTTGGTAAACCTTGGCTTATCAGCTAGTATGTTCCTCTGAATCTTCTCCATAATGACCTTGGCAGAAGGGTCTTATCTCAGTTTCTCATCATCATACTCATTGTTCACATAGTATCCAACCCTTACAAATTCTTGCCCTAGGTATGAGTAGGTTAGCAAGAGAACAGTAACCCCTAGTATGTCTTCTTCATGGATCTTAGCAGCATCTAGAGGATCAGCCTAGAAAAGAAACATGTAATTGCCAACATTCACTGGCCCAACAAGTACGCTTTCAAGAACTTGGTCGTACTTCTCATCTCTGGCAGACCCGACATAAATCAGCTTCCACTCAAGATCATTTGTAAGAGGCGAGACATATTCGTATGAGATCTCGAGTTGGAAAGGGTTAAGGAACATGGCAAGGTTGTCCAAGACAGAGACATTGGTGACATTGATTGCACTCATAGTGAAAGAAGGGATTGAAGGGTAA